>NC_141163.1:30331601-30671601 GCF_053477565.2 Lygodium microphyllum | reverse complement strand
GGGGTATCTAGATTTTTGGGGTCTTTAACGTCCCAATTCTTGTAGCCAAGTTTCTTGGCCTTAAGTCAGTATTTCTCAAGAGACTTATCTTATTTGGATAGAACTTTTTTAGAAAAACCTATGGTAACATGATTGGTAAAGAGGTATTGTCCGCGCCCATGACTCCGTGTGACTCCCGTGCTTGCAATTCCAACTGTTGCTTTCACGTTAGTAGGGTCATTCGGGATTTCTTCTTTTGAATTTTTTCTCTTCGGGGCCATGACGGAATAGAGACGAGAGTAGAGGTATGATAGAATAGGATAGAGTTCTTTACTATATTCTCTTCTCAGATCTGAGTAGAAGAGGATGAGAGACATTCAACGTATCCCTTTCTTTGGGTTGAACAGGATGATGTCTCTTCGTCTCGTGGAATAGAGTCTCCTCCTTCTCGATCAACGTCTCGTCCCATCAAGATTGCTCTTGTTGCTCCCCATCTCGTGGAATAGAGTCTCCTCCTTCTCGATCAGCGTCTCATCCCATCAGGATTTCTCTTGTCCCTCCTCGTCTTGTGGGAGCCATGGAAGAAGCCTGATGAATTCAAGCAATGCTTCCACTTAGGGTTGGAGAGAGAGAGAGAGAGAGAGAGAGAGAGAGAGAGAGAGAGAGAGAGAGAGAGAGAGAGAGAGAGAGAGAGAGGCTCGACTGATTACATCAAAGCTTCGCCACGTCAATAGCAGTACAGAGACTTTTGCATGGGTCATTATGTGTCTGTTACGTGATGCTCTACCACTATTTATATAGTAGTGAGAGGGGGGGGGTAAAGAGGGGGACGCCTACTTTTTGGCGTTTTGGATAACATAATCAATGATAAAGATTTCTTTTTTTCTGCCCTGTAACTTGTTTAGATCATAACTTTATCGTATGAACTCCAAATATAGTCGTTTGGGTACTTAAACAATTGGAACACATCGAATCAACAAGCTCACGTGGACATAATTGCAAAAATATATCAAAAATAGGCGAAGATGATGATTTTTATAAATCACGTTATTTTTATCCATCTTTTATCTTTGGACGACTTATCCCTTTCAAAATAAGTGATAGTATATATATTGATCTATCTAAAGTGGAAATTAAGTCATCTATACATTATACTAGAGATTTTAGACTATTCTAGTAAACAAGTCCTGCTTTTTGTAAGTCCTGTAGAGATTCTGTAGTTTTTTAATATGTGGATGCACCTTAAAATAAACTAAGTAATGGGGATATTACATTTTTCCATCCTTAGAAAAATCGAGATGTCCTCATCTCGAGAGAAACTAGGGGTATTCTTTCATAAGGGTTACCTCATCAACCCAAGTGGTATCTTCTTCAAGATAATCCTTCCATTGGATGAGATGTTCTCTAAGGGTCATATTCCTAAGGATTCTTTCTTTTACATCTAAGATTCTATCAAGTTGAAGTTCAAGTAAACCTTGACTCAGCATTACAACTTGCTCATCATCAAGAATATGATCAGGATTAGGTACATAGGGTTTATGGAATACATCATGAACTTTTAGGGTTCCACAGTATCTGTGGCTTAGCTTCTTGAATTTTCCCAAGGATAAAGAACTCCTCTTTGGGTGTACATGGATAAAAACCTTGTTCCCTTCTTGGAAGATTTGTTATTTTCTTCCTAGGTCAGTATAGGCTTTCTATCGATCCTTGGGAGCTTGTATATCTTGCTTGATGGTTTTGATTTGTTTTTCCATATCTTCAAGCATCTTCTTAGAAGCTTCAACCTTCAAGGTAGGGTTAGAGAAGTTTAGCGGGGTTAGGTTTTCTTGTCCATATAGAGCTTCAAATGGGGTCATTTGAATGCTCTGATGATAGGACGCATTGTAAGCAAATTCCACCAAAGGTAGATATTGTATCCCCATCGTCTAGGTTCTTTGCAACAATATACTCTACTTATGTCTTTAATGACATGATTTACATGCTCTGTCTACCCATCAATTTGAGGGTGATAAGCTGTACTAAAATAAAGCTGTGTACCAAGAGCTTCAAATAATCCCTTCCAAAAATGCGAAGTGAATAGAGAATCACAATCACTAATAATTCTCTTTGGTAGTCCATGAAGTCTAAAATATTGGCGCAGCCTCGATAGGGAAGAAGAGCCATAAGAGAAGAAAGAAGAGACCCGAACCTAAAGTTGTGCTTAAAACTGAGAGTGCCACAATGCTACCTGCTAGAAAGAACGTCACTAACGCTGAGGCAGAGACATCAGCTCCAAAGACGACTGAAAAGGGAAGTGCTAAGGTAGGGGAGTGTGGAGGCGATCAACCGCCAAGACCCATGGACCGCTTATTATTTCAAGCATTCCAAGCCAAACACTAATGGCTACCTCTCATATAGCCGATGCGCCATCCATCTCTACGGGTATAGTGAGCTTACCTCCATGCCTGATCAAGTTACCTCCTCTCCCTGAGCACTCTGGTAGCTCCACGATCCAAGTGCAAGCGTCAAGCGAGCTCCATCCTCAAGCTCCACGCTCCAAGCTCCATTGCCACAAGCAAGACAAGATAAGAGAAGAGAAGAGAAGAAGAGAGGAGAAGATGGAGAGCTTCTCCTCCCCAGTCCCTCACCCTCACACACTCACTCCCTCGCACTCTCACACTCGCTCTCTCAAGTACAAGCTCAAGCAAGAAAGCAAGCAAGAAGAAGAAGAAGAAGAAGAAGAAGAAGAAGAAGAAGAAGAAGAAGAAGAAGAAGAAGAGGAGAGCCACTTTTGGCTACACACAAGAATGAGCTTCTCATTCACTTTTCAACTTTATATACAAATCCCTAAATCCCTTTTGGGTGGTCATCCCCGTATCCCCTTTTTTACATGGCCAGCCTAGGCCCCTTTTCCCATTGTTCTCCTATCTTCCTAGCTTCCTCCCTAACCACCCATCTACCTTTACAAATTGCATGGAAAATTGTACTCTTAAAATAAATCATGGTGTGCCCTACGCCTTTTTTACAAAAGTATTGAATTGCACTTTTTCTCGTGCGCCTTTCTCCTTGATTTAGGACTTTTCTACACTTCTTATGTTTCCACATTCTTCTTCTCATATGCCTTTCACCTTGATTTAGAAATTTTATGCACTTCTTATGTTTTCACATTCTTCTTGGTGCACCTTCATCTTCAATTTCACTTTTTCCTTGGCCTTGTCTTCTGCTTTATATTTTTTGGCTTTTCCACCTTGTTCATTTGAGGGTTAACATTACTCCCCTCCTAGATGAGTGCTAGTCCCATGGCACTCATCATCATAGGTAGCAAGCTTTGGCATACACCGAAGACGTGGGTGGAAGGGACAGCTGTGGTTTGCCGTGGAGGAGTTTTGGTGGTGGGGTGGATGAAGGTTGTTGGGGCATGTGGTTGGTGGTTGGCTGGTGGTAGGTTTGGTGAAGTTGGTGATATGGTTGGTTGTTGTTGGGAGTTGCACTCTTGGGTTGGCACAAGTGTCAGTGTTCTGAGAATTCTGCGGCCGACAATTCCTGGTGGATTTGCATGATGATAAAGGATAAGAATTCAGAATTTAGTGTTGATAAAGGGCAAATGACACTTTCATTGGAGTCTTCAATACTTACAATTGAAAACCTCTCCTATGCGGTCTCTCCCTGGGGGTAGTGCTAGTCTTCTTATCATGCATAAGACATAGTTTGATTAGTTTGGGAGACATGTCAAACTCTAAGCAAGCTGAGAGTATTGTCTGACACTTGAGGACCCAAACTGTGTATATATTTTTGTGTATATATTATGTGAGTGCTTGTGCATACTCAGATATTATGTAGTTAGAAGACTGTGGGTCTGGTTCCTCATAACAACATGTGGATAAAAGTTGCCCATGTTGAGGAGAAGTACACATGAAGGTGTATGAGACATCCTTTGCATTGTGATAGCACGATATATAATAATTGAACAGATTGACACCGAACTTTTGGTAGCTGGTAGCTATTGGGCTTGCTTGACGAGTACGGTGTACTTTTCATGGCCATTAGTTCGGTGCTTACCACGATCGATTGCAATGATACTAAGGCAGAGTGCAAAAAGGAATCGTGCAATTGGGTCAGGGTGACAGGTCTAACCATAGGCGAGAAAAGCTCCCTAGGTATGTCCAGCCCTTGATGTGCCCTGAACAATTGTGGGCGATGTGTAGAGGGCTAGG
Organism: Lygodium microphyllum; assembly: GCF_053477565.2. Lineage (NCBI taxonomy): Eukaryota > Viridiplantae > Streptophyta > Polypodiopsida > Schizaeales > Lygodiaceae > Lygodium > Lygodium microphyllum. The sequence continues at coordinate 30,667,429 of NC_141163.1, read as the reverse complement.
GAACTAGGGACCGAGCTAGACAACCAAGGTCACTGGGCCTACCTAATTTGAGAACCCCTAGGTGTCGTGCTGTAATTGTGAGTGCCTTTTTTTCTTTTTTTTCTATTCTTTTCTTGTTTTTTCTTTTTTTTTAAATTAAAATAATAACCTGAGTACAACCATTGCAATACATTGAGGCTATCAGCCTTTCAATGGGTTGGGAAATGTCGATGAAGGCTCTGGAAATGGATATTACAGCGATGATTGTGCCCTAGTCTTGTTGCTAGAGAAACAATTGTTGAGATGGGGAGATACACTGGAGATTTTGTAAAACCTCTTTGTACCCTGCGATGTTGGTACAATTGAGGTAGCAATTGCTGTGAGTACCAACTGTAGAGTTTAAACCAGAAAGAGAGAGTGGCCCCTGATCCTGCTTTGGGTCATGCGATGTAGGTGATTGAAAAGGGTGATTTTCACTTTTAGCAGTGAGACTTCTATCATGGCTCTTCATAAGATTGGTGGTCTTGCAGTGACTTGGGCCCTAAACACTTTCGTACAAAAGCCTATGTTGTCTTGCATCCACTTGACACTTCATGATAGTATATGCAAATCACATGCATCAATTATGATGAACAGATGCAACGCAAAAAGATATTACTTCATCTAAATCCTATGGTGTTGACTGCGATGCATCTCATCGGTGCTTGTTAAAAACATGCCATGTATTAGTAGTAAGGGAGGTTTGTACAGTTGAGGGGAGCTTGCCCCTTTAACCACTTAAGGACAAAAAGTCATGGCAAGATAGCCTTTGTTAAGTAGCTTATACAAGATAGGGGCTATTCTATTTGTATGAGGCGGGATGAGTTCAGGTGGTCGAGCAATTGAGGCTATGCTGGTGAGGGGCTCCCATGAGGCCAGGCAGGGAATATATTGGCCAAGACCCGAATGGTGTAGTCCCTGACCGCAGCTGTTTCAAGAATGCTTTTAAATAATTCATCAAATTCCATCTTATTTCTAGCTACAATCTCCTCTTTCAAGCACCTGATGCCCAAGCGTCTAGTGAGGGCCTGCACGGCAGAGGTTGCCACCCCTCGCGTGTTCCCTTGAGCCTTCATTTTCTTGGCTGGGAAGTTTTTGGCCTGCATTTGGGGCGGTGTCGCTTAGGGCCTCTTTTTGGTGCGTACCTCTTAAGGGTAGGCACATAGCACTTTGGTGAAGGAGCTTGTGTCGTATGCTCCCTCCAACGATAGATAGCATCCTTGCATGCCAGCTGCACTAGGTGCTCCATGACGACTACTGTGAGGAAACCTGCAAAAAGTGAACCAAGGGTTAGGCAATGAGGTAGGATGGAATTATTCACATGTCAGGGATTAACCAGTAGATCATCAAGCGCATAGTAGTCATTGTAGAGGGACGGCCCCTGTGATAATATTCGTCCTGCTTCAATCGCGGGGCGTATTCGAGCCAGTATTAGATATTTGCTCACCCCAAATCACACGAATTGGTTGTGATGAACTGGGGCAGGACTCATTTCTGGAAGGGGAGATCGGAAGCGGAGGGAAAGCCTGTAGAAAGGGACAATGCCGCGTGTACACCCTCAAAGGTGTTGGTCAGGGCTTCCCATGGCGGTAATGAGGACTATCTGCCGTTTACCCGGAGGTGGGAATGGTCACATGACTTCTAGACATGTGGTGAGAGGAGGAGCCTAGGAGCTCAGCCTACCAAACTCCAAACTTTTCTCTCTGCACTTGACTATCATTGCTATGTGTGTGCTTGCTTGGGCATTATTTATTCACAGTCACAAAACACATTGTTCATTTATGTACAATTTATGCATCCATGTTGCTTTGTGAGGATAAAAACCAGTTGTAGAACCCAAGATTATACTAGAATGTGGCACACACATCCAGTACTCGTGGCAGCTTACTCAACAACAATAGATATTTTGCAACATCGAGAAGCATGGTACCTTGCCTGAGCCTACTCGCAACATGTAGCTTCTCCTCAGTGAGAACCTTATCAATTGGAGAGTTTTCTTGGCTAGTTTTGGCTAAGTCCATACCCCAAATGGCAGTCAGCACTCGAAAGGAAGTTGGCACCACATAGGTTAGGTCTCTTTGAGACCACCATTTGGCCAATCGCTCCTCTGAGACTGTCATAATATGGGCTCCTAGTTTGGCCATTGTAACGTGGTTTCCAAACCAAAGTTTTTCAAATCGACTTGACCCTCTGATTGTCACTTTCATTGCTCTATCTCTAAGGGATTTGGTTGGCCAAGCACATAATTGAATGTCATAGTTAAGCATAGTTTGTCGACTTCCTCGCCAGAGATGAGTCGCATGTCCTCATGTAGGAGCTTGTCATAGTGCTTGACAAGATGTTCTTGCTCTTCCCAAGATAGGGAAAATTGAGTTTCTCCCTAGGTAATGCACCCATGTCTACAAGGACGTAGACACGTCAAACACTTTGAGCTTATCATCCAAGTCAGTTAAGCATTCTGCGACACTTCTATGTTCAATGAGGACTTGCTCGGTTGCTGTCTCATGCAAGATTCTAGGAGTTTCCCTAGGCTTTAGCATAGCTAGGGGCTCAGGCCTAGACGAGCAAGATTGGTCAACTCTAGGATTGCTTATGTCCAGGGTTTCCATGTTTCTCATGAGACTTTGTTGTTATTGCGTCATGGTTCTCCTTGGATGTGACTGGTATAGATTTCTCACCCTGTTGTGACAGTGTTGTATCAAATCTTGATTGGCCAATGTAAGTTCTATTGTCGATGGATTGAGTGTTGCAAGCAACTGCTGATGGTGATGGTTACTTTGACTTATCAGAACACACGGATGTTTTTGGGGTTTCACCACTGTTAGGGGAGATGGAAATGGGTTTCTTAGTGGGTGGACTCGATGCTTTATTCCCAAGTTCTTCTGTACTCTCGGTCTCAATCTTCTTGACCTCCACAACCACTTGTAACTGCCGTTGTGTTCGATGTGTTCTCCTCTTGTTTGTGGGAAATGAAGGTGTCTTTCTCAAAGAATCAGGACCTTGAACTAGCTTAGTTGTTGATGTGCTCTGTTGGGCCTTAGCACTCTCTTTCTCTGGTGTGCTCTCATGGGACTTAACTGTGACCTGTTGAACAGCCTTGCTAGGTTGATTAGTCAGATGCACCATCTCCCGGGCCACATCTTTGAGAGGTTTCTCCTCAAGCATAGGCTTTAGGTGCTTTGACAGTTCTAGAGGTATCAAGGGTGTTGGCTGTGACACCTCTTCCATCGGTGAATGGCTAAGGACACATTCCACAAGGGGCATTGTCATGGCTAAAGGCTATGACTGCTGTGATTCTTGACTGGAAGTAGTAATGGCTAGCTCAGCAGAGTGGCCACTATTGGTAGGCTGTAGTGTCAAGTCCATAAGCACATCAGAAGTGGCTGTGCCTTTTGTTTCCCTTTGCGTATTCACCTGTGCAGATCGAGCTAGTCACGATGGATTGCACAGGCATATCCTTAGGCTGAGAGCTAAGGGTGGTGCCATGTCCCACATTTTGGACATTTGGAAGCTCAGATGGAGATAGAGATTGGGATTGAGTAGCTCCACTTGATGACTGCTGTTGTGCTTCTTGTGTCCATTTAGGGAAAGGGGGTGTAGGAGACTTGGGACTCATAAGTGGCTTTGACACTGGTTGGACGATTTTCTCATGGTTGTTAAATGATTCTGTCATTTTCTTTGTTGAAGAATTAACCTTACCATGAGCAATGTTGTGTCTATGATGCTCGTTATCCTCTTGGAAAATCAAAGGTTCCTTGGGCACTAGTGGCTTTTGTGCACACTCGACAGGTACATATGATATTCGCTTGTTAAGCATGCTAGGCTGAGGATCTACCCTTCGAATAGTTCCCTTTGGTTTCTTGGTTTTCGTGAGGGGCTCAGTCACTCCAACCTTGTTGAGTGAAGACTTGGATTTTCATCTAGATTTCCTCGTCGCTTCTTTGCTTTTGACACGATCTCGCCTTCAGCTAATAGAGGTGATTTAGTAGGGGGCTTTGGTACCCAAATCCATTGGTTACCTGCATAATACCCTTGAGCATGTAGCAACGCTTTGGATATCCATTGCGACATTGTGCTAGCTCTCCATTGATGCCTTTGTCTGTAAGGATTGGGCTTCTTTTGTGTTCTTCTACGATATTTGTAAGTCCAAAGACTGTCCTTGGCATTGTCTCCTAACCTTCTTGTTTTAAGCATGGCCTTGCTCACTAGTTCTCTATGTTCGACATGCACTTGTGTCAACTCTTTCAATAAGTCTATGCTCTCATTAGTAGGCTTGTTTGTTATGTCAGCACCTTCCTTGCCTTTCCCTCAAGGTTTGATAAGGTCACCCTTGCTAAAGGTTGTGACTATCCTCACACTCGGTAGTGTCAAGTGTATCATCTGTGCAACATAATCAGCCACACTTTGTTGCCCTTTTGAAGGGGACTTCCTAGGAGGGTTTCTTTTCCACAATTAGCACTATTTGGAGGAACATGGAAGAGGATAAGCAAGCTTTCCATTTCAATAGTTACAAGGATTTTCCACTTCCCTATAAGTGCTTGTGAGTATCCCCCATAAGGACTAAGAGTTGCATTAGTCGGTGTGAGCTCTTGTTGGCCTAGTAGGGTCCATGCATCATAAGTCAAGTTATTAAAATCAGCTCCTTCATCAATGAGAGCATCGACAGTGTGCTCTCTTTTCACATGGTGGGTTTGACCCTAAGATAAGCAGGCGGTACTATGTCTTCATCTTCTGGGTCTTCACTTATAATTTTAAGCCTTCTGAAAAATGCCCTTGAGTCCCCAACTACATGACCAGATGTGGATTCACCACTGACATCTTGGATCGTCTGTGCAGTGCTATTCAAGGTGCATCTATCTGTGAAATACGTGGGATCTAGAGCATGGCAGATGCAGAAGATATGGAGGTTGAAAGAGGAAAAAGAAACTCATGAAGACATTGACCCTGACTAGGACAAATTGTTACACAAGTGAATTAGGTTCCAAGATTGAGACTTGGACTCATAAACACAATCTTGTGTATTGACAGTGACATGACACTTTACTGGAAAGAAAAGAGTACTATCGTTGCATTAGAAAGAGAGTGCAAGTACAATGCTTTATAAGAATTGAGTGGTGGTACTTTCTCCTACTGTGCATATGGGATTCTGGTCCTGAGCCCTCATTGCTTCTCACAAAGGGACTAAAGTAGGTGTGATTGCAAATATCTCAACACCCCTCCTCAATCACAACCAAAAGTACAAAGTGTGTAGAGGCTTTAGTGAAAGCAACACTTGCAAAGTGTGGGCACACCATAAACATGGCAAAAACAACAGAGGCTATCGCAGAAAAGGCTAAGTGTGGGTACCACAAACATGATGGACATCCAGAGGCTATAGCAAGGACCTCACAAAGTGTACAGAGGCTGTAGTACAAGGATAACTGAGGAGTTTACAAGTTTATGTTTGACGCATTAGGGCTAGGAAATACAAAACTAAAAAAGTCTATCTGAATAGAAGGACTGATGAGGTTTGTCCTTCTCCTAGTGGTCTTCTTCTTCTTCCTTTGCTCCATTTTCTTATTCTTCTTTGACTGCAACTAGATAGGCCTTTTGGGACCTCTTTCTAGCGTGGAAGAACTTCTCGGTGTGTCCAGTCTTTTTGCAGAAGTCACAAAAGACCTGATCCTTCTTGCCTTTGTATTTGTTGCCAACATATAATGCATGCTCCTGTCTAGAGGTACTTGGTTCTTTCTTAGTTTTTAGCTTCTTTTCCTCCTCTAATAGTGATGCCTAGATATCAACAAGTTCAAGATTTGGCATGTTGATTAAAGTTGTTTATACATTATTATATTCAAGAGGCAAACTCTTAAGTAGAACACCGATGCAATCATCTTCTTCCATTTTAATGTTGATTTCTGCAAGTTGGGTTAGAAGTCCTTCCATGTAATTTAGATGTGTGGCAAGTGATGTGCTAGACTTCATTTCAAGCCTAAAAAACTCAATTAGGAGACCATACTTGGATGATTTAGACTGTGCACTGAACAAGGTGTCAAGTCTCTTACAGGTATCGTGTGAGGTCTCACAGTTATCCACATGGTGGATATAGCTGTCATCTAGCTCCAGTTTGATAATGGCCTAAGCCTTATCATCATTCTTTTTCCAAGTGACAGCAAGATCCGCATCACGAGGCTTCTTTTATTTTCCAGTGGTAATGGCCCAGAGGCCCTTCTTCATCAGGATCAATTTGATGCGGGTCTGCCAGGTATGAAACCCGAATCCTTTGAAACGGGCAGTTGGAGAATCTTTGCCCATGTTTGACTTGAGAGACCAGTAGAAAATTAGCTTCAAATGATTGAGAATAGCTAGGAATGAGTTGATCTTTGTACGTGTCAAAAGACATAAGCAATGACAGTGAAGTATCAAAAGATACTAGTTTGAAATTTTATGTTTGTTGCTTGAGTTTGACTTGATGATCTTCAAAATGTTGAGATATCGAGCTCCACTCATGATACGCCAGGGTGACCGTTGTGTATTTATGTCACCGACTTGCCAGTTGCAGATGCGGTTGGTACACCGCCCCTGAATAATAGCTACATGATAGCTATCCTTATCTACTCTAGTTCGTGGCTCAGTTAGTATGCCACCTTAGTTAGTTGAGTTTGGTTTTGAGACCCATATCTAGGGTTCTTCTATTTTCTTTTGTACTTGAGTTCTTTTGGCTTACACAACTAAGAAGAGGAAAACTATTTTCAGCCTCCACCCTTGTGTGTATCCCCCATTGTGCAAGCAAGAAAGCTTCAAGTGAGACTCCTTCCTTCTCTCCCACATTCTTGACATGGTATCAGAGCCTTGTTCGTGGTAAGGAGCTCAAGAAAGCAAGCCAAGCTCGCGGTGGTCTGGTAAGAGGAGCAGTGTTGCTTTCATTTTCTGTTTTGGGAGCAGATCTCTGCAGGTAGCACAGCTGGAAATTGCAAAAGTGCATTGTCTCAGGTTGAGACGCCCTTCGCGGTGAAGCAAGAGGGCAGTATATGCTGCGGGAGAAGGCTTTAGCCCTTGGCGACCTTGTTTTTTTTATTTGAGGCCATTTCGGGGCCTGTTTTGCAGACGGAAGCTTTCTACACGCACTCAGGAAAAGGCTCAGTTTTATGCTATGCAGCCACTGTTCTACATGTCGGTGAAAAGTTACTGTAGAAATTGCATCGTATGCTTGTGCGCAGAGACATTGGGAGTTTCAGAATTATCCTTGGTTCCTGTTTATGCAAAATCGTCACTAGGAAGTGACTGTGTGGTCAAATACCAATTTCGCCAGTTTTGCAGATTTGCCCTTGTGAGGGTGAAGCTGAGTTTTTGTAGTGACAGAATTTTTTGCAGTATTTTGTAATGGCGTCTGACTCTCTTTCACAGATTGTAACTGAAAAGCTTGACAAGAACAACTTCCAGGCATGGAAGTTTAGAATGACGAATTTCCTTATGGGAAAAGGATATTGGGAATTTGTTGCAGGAAATGAAGAAGAACCAGTTCTTCCTGATGTTCCCAATCAACAGCAAATGCAGGCATTCAAAGCATGGCATGAGAGAGCCAGGAAAGTTATGTACTGGCTGTCAATCAGCATTTCAGACTCTATGATTGTGCATATTCAGGATGCAAGTACGCCAAAGGAGGCATGGGATACTCTGTCAAAGATGTATAACACAAATACGCAAGCCAGGAAAATGCAGCTCAAGCAAGAGTTGCACAATGTGCAAAGAGAAAATATGAGCATCAACGACTACCACATGAAGGTGAAGAAGATTGCAGATGCACTTGCTTCCATTGGGTCACCAGTGGAAGATGATGATTTAGTTTCTGTGACCTTGAATGGTCTAGGAAAGGATTATGCACAGTTTCGGACATCCATTTCAGTTCGTGAAAGATTTCCTGATTTTGAGGAGTTGATTGCTCTTCTAATTTCTGAGGAACAGAGAAATGGTGGTGCATCTTCTTCAGGAGGAACTTCAAAAGAAGCTGTCTTCTACTCAAATGCTGGAAGAGGTAGAGGCAGAGGTAGAGGAGGCCGATTTGGAGGCCATGGTAGAAATCAAAATATGCAACAAACTCAAGAAAACCAGTCCTATGGAGGAGGAGGACGTGGTAACTCTAGAGGCAGGGGGAGCCAAAGAGGTCGTGGTGGATGGCAAAGAGGTCAAAATGCAAACAGTAATGTTGAATGCTACTACTGTGGTAAAATGGGTCATATGGCTAAAGACTGCTATAAAAAGCAGAATGACATCATGAATGGAAAACTGCAACAAGGGAATTATGCATCTTCTAACAGACAGGGTGATGACAGAAATGAACATTTGTTCATGGTGCAGCACATGAACAATTCTGTGACAAGTGCAGAAGAAAGCAATGATGTATGGTATGTTGACTCAGGTGCATCAAACCACATGACAGGTCATGCAGAATGGATGGAGGATGCAAGGAAAATGGAAAAACCAGGATTTGTGGAGACTGGTGATGATACTGCACATCCTATTGTGCAGATTGGAAAAATTCCCTTGTCTATGCAGGATGGGAAAAAGAAATACCTGTCCGATGTATTTCATATCCTGAATATCACTAAGAATCTAGTTTCTGTCGGTCAAATGGTTGAGCAGGGCTTGCAGGTCAGATTTAATCCTCATGGATGCTTTGTTGAGGATATGAAAAATAAAGGTCGCTTGATAGCAAAAGAAAATAAGAAGGGCAGAATGTTTACGTTGGATGCAGACATGTCTGAATTGAGTGCAGCAATGTTTGCACATGGGACCGGTGTAGTTGCAGATATTGATATCTGGCATAAACGCATTGGTCATGTTAATGTACAGCGACTTAAATCAATGCAAGCCCAAAATATTGTTGCAGGATTGCCAAAATTCAAGGTTGCAGAAATGCATAAGGTATGTGAAGCCTGTCAGTTTGGAAAACAGGCAAGGAAACCATTTCCTAGACATGTTCAAGAGAGTGAGAAGCCATTGGAATTAATCCACTCTGATGTGTGGACTACTAAAGCTGCATCTCTTGGAGGCTGTCATTATTTTGTCACTTTTATTGATGACTATAGTAGAAAAGTTTGGGTGTATTTTATGAAAAAGAAAAGTGAAGTTTTTGGGCATTTCAAAACCCTTAAAGCTATGGCTGAAAAAGAAACAGGTCTGCAAATAAAATGCCTAAGGTCAGATGGAGGGGGAGAGTACCTCTCAAATGAGTTTGCAAAGTTCTTGCAGGAGCATGGCATAAAGCAGCAATATTCATGCAGTTATACCCCACAACAAAATGGAATTGCAGAAAGGAAAAACATGCATATTGGAGAGGTATCTCGTGCCATGCTCAATGAAAAAGACTTGCCAGATTTTTATTGGGCTGAAGCAGTTGCTACAGCAGTCTACATAATGAACAGGACTCCCACTGCAGCAATACATGGAATGACTCCAGAGGAGAGGTATACTGGTAGGAAACCAGATATTTCTCATTTGAAAATTTTTGGTTGCATTGCCTATGTACATGTGCCAGATGAGCTGAGATCCAAGTTGGATCCAAAAGCTGAGAAGTGCATCTTTATTGGTTACTCTCTGCAGCAAAAAGGGTATAGATGCTATAGCCCTTCTACTCGTAAGTTTACAGTGAGCAGAGATGTTGTTTTTGATGAGATGAGTAGCTGGTATAAACCAGTAAATGTGATTGATGATGTAGATGCACAAAATGGTAGTGCTGCACAAAATTCACAGCAGCAGTCACAAATATATTAGTGGGCCTGGAGCGTCCTCTAGCAGTGGTTCACATGCTTCGCCATGGACAGGAAGATTGAGATCAGGAGAATCTTCTCAAAGCAATGCAGATAGTGGTATGCAGGTATCACGAAAAGGAAAAGAGAAGGTTGATCAGCCCATGTTTGATGTGAATGCAGGTCACTCTTATGTGGATGGTGAATCCAGTGGCTCAGAACAGAGCATTGATGATGAGTTGGGTATCCCTTCTATTGTTACACCTGGAGTAAGGAAGACCAGGGATGTTTTGAGAGCACCTGGGAGTGAACCTACTTTGCGCAGGTCTACGAGAGCTAGGTATCCTGTGGATAGGCTGAAATATGATGGATTTACAGCCATTCACTATGCATATATGGTCAAAGTGATACAGGAACCAGAACCCACATCTTTTGAGCAAGCCATGGGAAAAGAAAAATGGGAGAAAGCCATGGATGAAGAAATGGATGCCTTGGAAGCAAATGCTACATGGGAGTTAGTACCTTTGCCTAAAGGTAAGAATGCAATTGGCTGTAAGTGGGCAACGAAGGGTGAAGACCTTGGCGCATCGCCTGGCTCTCGTGGAAAAAGAGAAAGTCCTAGCAAAAAGCAGAGTAGAGGCAGCCCAAGTGGGTTTCAATACTCAATAACGAATCTTCCTGAATACCCTGATGGATGCCACTCACACAAACGAAGGGGAGACCTTGGAGGTGGTAAAGAAGAAGCTGAGCATAGCATGCAGAGCTCTGTGAGAAAGGCTACACATGCCCCCCCAACCCGGTGCAGTTGGGATGAGCCTTGATGAACAACATAGGTACCTGTTGTTGGCCGGCCTAACCCCCCAGGAGATTGATGCTCTAGGGTTCATAGTGGAGATACAATAGGAAGAGTTCCCATGAAGTGAAGCTAAACTGCAATTTGACCTTGGCGGATTCGAAGAAGAAGTGATCCCACAACCCCCTTCACCCCATTCTGAAGGGCAAGGGCAGCCGGCAGATGCATCCGCAGAAAGAAAACCCATCCGAAGGGAGAAGAGAAGGAAAATGGTGGAAGAAGACAGACAAAAATTGAGGGCTAACCCTATGGCACAACTGTCTGTATCCCTTCCACCATGCCCAAATGACCTGTCGGCTACATTAGGGCCAAAAATATTTCAAAAATGGCACTTGTAAGAAAATGATTAAGTTACTAATTAGTTGAGGTTTTAAAATAATGAACCCTCCAAATTTGGCCATTCAAACGTGATTAATGAGAGAATTTATTATTCATTTAAGAGGTTAGCCATTAAATGCCTAAGGATGTTAACTCATGTCAGAGGTCACTTTTCGGCCATTATTCTTTCATTTTGAATATTTTACTATCACGTTTCCCTCCAAAATCACGCTTCTTTTTTCACCTGCATTTATTTGAATCATCGTTCTCTCCTCTTCACTTTGTTTCTTAGTTCTTAAAGTAGATTTTACTCTGTCGTAAAATTTCTCACCAAAATCACGTCCAGTTCTTGCCAGCAGCGTGCATTGGTCTCCCTTCGTCTCCTTTCACAAAATCTTGAGAAGGTGATCAACAATCAAAAGAGTCTCTACATAGAGGATCAATACCACTTACTTGCCGATTGAGCTATAGAGATATGGTCCTCCATGGACCTGAGATGAGATCATCTTGTTAGTTTTCAGCAAACCCAACTAGGTTGGGACATCCAAGCCGCATCTTTACTTCAACCCCTAAGATATCCATTCTGTAAGATTTTGTTTCAACTAAATCCAAGCTTTTTCTTCAATCTCTTCAATTTGATTCATAAGAAAATGGGTAAAAGAGTCCCATGGTGTTGATGCAAATTGGTAGGGATAGATATACTAAGGATAATCCTTAAGCTAATAGAATAGAAAGTGAAAATTTTCACTTTGATCTTGACACTTGAAAATAGAATATCTTCATTATACAGTGTTGTAATATCAACTTTTTAGCAAGGACTAATTGATAAGACAAGGATAATATATTATAATTAGAAGAAAGGAAGTACTTTGATTTCTGGGAGATAAAAATATTTACCTAGTAATAGATTAAAAATATTTATTATTCAATTTTGTCTCTTAAAATATTAAAAAATTAAACAAGTAATAGATAGAAGTATTAGTGATATTGTGTATCATATCAACTTTAGGACTAAGATGATTTTATGTGTCCAGGATGCTTCGAAGAATATGAAGGATACAACTTCTTACTTAATATTAGCTCTTGGGAGTATTTTTCTCATCATACCCTCAACTATGATTAGCACTATGGGGTTTCAAGTTTCAATATCTTCAATTGTGATTCTTATTAGCACTATCAGATTTCAATACCTAAATGGTGGCTTGATGTCATGGGATGATACTACTCATGATATTATATCCTAGCAAATCTCTTAAGATCTATTCCCTTGATTTGTAAGAAGAAATAGAAAGGACTTGAATCTATTTCTTTCTCTCAGAACTCTGATTCTAAAGCAGATTGATTTTATAATTGAAAGCATCACTACATTATTGATGCTTTATCCTTGTATATCTTTTTTCAAATGTAATATATCTCAATTTCACAAAAAAATGACCATCAAAATAATTAGTCTCCATTTCACAAAAAAAAATTACATAACTTTATTAGGCTTTGAAAAATTTTAGAAATTTTTAAAGCTTTTTTTGAGCTCGTTTGCTATTTTTAAAATATTTTAAAGCAAAAAAGACCTAAAAGAGACCCAAAAAATCACAAAAAACCACCCAAAAATAGCATGGCCAATACAACGAGAATATGGGTAACCGAGACGCTCGGTTACCCATATTCGCGTTGTATCGGCCATGCTATTTTTGGGTGGTTTTTTTGTGATTTTTTGGGCCTTTTTTAGGCTATTTTTTGCTTAAAAATATTTTTAAAAATAGCAAATGATCTCAAAAAAATCATTAAAAAATTTTTAAATTTTTTCAAAGCCTAATGAACTCATGGAAAATTTTTTGAATTTTTTTGATAGGTTTAAGATCTCACAAATAATAAGTCATTACAAGGGGGGTGTACTTTGCACGCGCATGTTTACTCCTTCACAATACTGAGGGAGGAGGACCCCTACGGAGATTTTGTTGTGCCACTCTTGCACCATATCAAGTCATCCATGATATGCAGCAAAAAGTATAGTACCAAACATTATGCTTTTTGCCATGCTCGCGCCGTATAAACTGCTCCACGATACGGTGCGAATATGACCCTGCGAAAATTTGGCTTTGCTGCTCTCGCGTCATATCAACTTATCCTCACATGGTTGACTTTATGAATTTATGAATTATCCTTAGATTGTTGCTGCTCATGCTCATAAGATCACCCTAATGAATAAAGATTTTAATATGATTAGCAGAATAAGGTACCGAGGATGATGTTTGCAAGAGAAAAATCGATGTACTTGGACTTGTTAATTATAAGAGAATGGGTGAGGTGTATGGGCAAATGGTTATTAATGTTTCTTGCACTTCTGAGGAAGAGGACTATCTTAGCATATCTCATGAGGACAAGTCCATGCTAGTTGTAAAAAGGATATTTAATTGTTAGATTCTGTAGTTTATTATTGCATAAGGTAAGGCATTTTGACTCTAAAAAATTTTAGTATATAGAATAATTGTGCTATTGATTGCAAATAACACTCCTTTATTTTTGCTATTAGCTTTAGGACATTGATTGCATCTCTTAGCCAATAAATCTCTAAAATTATGTGTATTGTTGATCCACTGTTATCAATGGATTTTTTTTTTAGATTTGGTTCAAATATAACAATGTCTTTCAAAGCTTTTGATTCCATCACAACTACCATAAATTTTTTTATTACATCAGATACACTCACCAGAGAAATTATCATCATGAACTCTCTAAGTGGTATCCATGGCCAAGGAAGAATGTGGGTTGAATGGAATACTACTTGCTTTTTGGTTAATTATTTATTTTATTTGATTATCTATTTTAGTTACATGTTTCCATTTGCAGTGCTGGCAGGCTCCTGACTACCTTCTTGGACACCACATATGAGGATATTGTTGATCCTGGAAAACCATATAACTCTCTCTAACAAGAAGTACCATTGCAAAGTCACAAAGTCATACATATACTTATGGAAAAAGAGTGCTTTTCAAATGTCTGCAGGACAATAGATTCAAAGATACTCAAGATAGATGGAGTGAATGTAAGTCTCTTTCATATTGTTGGTTTTTTTAGGGACCCCTTTTTACCAACTTGTTACATTTTTTCTTGCAGTGCTGGCAGGCTCCTCTTCCGAAAAGTTTCTACTTAGCCAGGATACCTTCGTTCTTTGTAAATTTGCTGTTTTGAAGCAAGCCACGAAGATATGGAGGGGTACAAACCATGATAAACGTATTCTTCTTGAGATCCTTCCAGCTATCATGGACTTTTTAATATCCTGAGATATTTTGAATTTGAAACTCTACACCGTTACCTTGTCAGGAATCTCCCAGTTTAGAGATGAAAGGCTTGGCAATGGCAAATCTTCGATATTCCCATACCTATCCACTTTAGAGGGAACCACATACTGTGCATAATATATAAAAACCTTGCATTCACTAAAAAAAAAACACAGTTTGATCGGCATAAATAATGTCTGCCAATACCTTATGAATGGCATGGAAAGTCCCACTTAGGCTTTCCACAGGTTGCCATTCAATACTTGTTGACGGAAAGATATCTACAATGACGAACCATTTGTTAGAACTTGCATAAATGGAAAAGAATTATATACGTTATTCAACTAATAACTTACAATGTGTTTGTTGGGGAACACATTCGTTTGGAGGCAAGTGCATATCCTTGGCCATGTAAACATGTTGCACCTTGACAAACCAACCTTCGGGCATAATTTTGAAGGCAATGATACGCCCCTTCCAATGATGTTTTATATCATCTCGTTTTCTTCTTTTCACCTTATGAGAGCCCTTGCAAGATGGCAGCATGGTAACCCAATCGTTTACAGCAAAGGTTTTGGGCTCAAAATTTCCATCTGCTCCCTAGCTATAGACTGTGCAAGAGTGTATTAAACGAGAAGGGCGCCTCGAGGAAGCCATGAAAAGAATGAAAGCGTAGAGAAAGAAGCTCAAAGAGGGGTGAATGAACTAAAAAGTAGCGCCAAGAATACAAACGAGTATGTATTGGGCGCCAAAAACAATATTGAAAGATCTCCCGACTTTCAAAAAACTCATTATTGATTTCATCACATCTCTGTCACGTATTTTGTCAGATTTGTAAGTAAATAACGTCTTTGGGACTCCAAAACATGTCAGACTTTAGGGGTTTTGGCTAAAAAAGAAGAGAGAATCACGAAATGGACTCCACTATCTCTAAAAAAGAGGAGACAAGAATACCATATTCTTGCACACGTGGCGAACTCTCTTTGGCCCTTTCCTTAATCCCGTGATTAACAAAAGTGCATTTTTTGAAGCGTTTTTGGCCCTAATGGTTTCCATGCGGAGCTCATAGTTTGGGAGAGACAAGAAAAAGAGAAACAACCCTTCAACTTTAGCTTCCTCATCCCCAATGCCCTGCGCAAAGTCCTTTCCCCTAAAATAGTGGACGAGATGATCAGCGTCAAAAGCCGGCTAAGCCAACAATAGTTGGAAGAAAGAGAGAAGAATCCCACCCTCTGGGTCACCGATGATGCGGAGTACTAGAAAAATAAGGTTTTTGAAGTGCCTCGGTCCGTTCCTGGATACAAGTGCCAGCCACTATGGCGGAGATGCATTTGTGACGACAATGTGTTCGCATGGATGGCTTTTTGTAATACCCTCCCTTCTAAGAGAAACAACCCCACCTACATGGCATATCCTCGTAGGGTAGAAGTAGACTTTGATGCAAACACCCATGGCTGTTACAACTTCCCCGTCATATATAACCCCTATACTACTACCTTAGCCCAAGCCCTCACCTTCACCTTCGACAACCTATATGCCACCATGACCCACTTTATTGCTAACTTCTCCTCCTTTCCAGATCCCGCCTTCATTACCACATGCAACTATCTTAGGCTATTAAAAATCCTACTTAGGTAGGACCCCACCCCGGCAAAACGTGGCCTCCCCCCACTCTTTTTTGACTCTAACGCCATTGATAGCTACGCGATGACCCACCTAATGATGCGAGCCAGCCTTCTATCTTCCTTTTGCCTTGCTATTCTTGAAGATATGAGTGACAGCCAATTCACCCATTGCAACCACCCATTCCTCTCCACCACCCCTCTCCAGGTCCGATTAAACCTTAAGGGTTTCATGCAGAGTTGGAAATTTTTGAGTCACTCCATTAAATCCTCTTCACCACCACCTTCTGACGATAAGAACTAGCAATTAGCTATTGCTCGAATCCTATACCTCAAGAAGGCTTTTTTTTTTAAAATAATGCAAGGAGCCCGTGACATGTCAAAATGCAAGTCGCGGTACATAGCTCACAGTCACTGCACCTAGGGGTCCTCAAGTTAGGCACATCCAGTGGCCTTGGTCGGCCGGCCCCATTCCTAAACCCCTAGCCCTTTTTGCCTCCTCACTTCATGCTTAGGGCACCCCAAGGGCAGGACACACCTAAGAGACAACACTCGCCTATGGTTAGACCTGTCAACCTAAGCAACGCACACCGCACCTCCCTTTACACGAATAGGGTCCTCAAGTGTGGGACATCACCCAAGCTTACCTAGGGTTAGACCCAACTCCTTGTTCCACTAGCATGAGCACCGAGCACCACACAGTGAGGTAGACACTCCCCTTAGGTCGAGCACTTTCTCCTTCTAGGTACAACAGGATGCTGCAAACCACCAACTTCGGAGGCCTCCATCATCCACTCGATACACCTTTAGTTCTCCATCCAAATAATTGCCGGAGCTTCCCAATCAAACAACACCGCCATCCTTGGCCCAGCCCCACCCTTCCAGAACAAAGACCTCAAAGTGCCATGGAACTGGCATCCATCTCGATGGGGGGTAAATGTTAACCTCAGTTTGGCAAAAAAATAAAGCAAAAAGAGAAAAAAGAATAGAAAAAGAGCAAAGGCACAAAGGCGACCCCTAAAATCTAAGCTAAGGTAAAATTGCAATTTTAAATAGAAGGCACCTCAAAAAACTCTAAAAACTCTTGTAAAAGAGTATTAGGCTCCCTCCTGTGCCATTTGTAAAAGAATAGACGGATGTAGACTTAAGGCAGGCAAGAAAAGGAAAATAGGAAAAAGGACCTTGCCACAAAGGCCAATCATGTAAAAAGGGATGGGTGCCCATGGAATTTTAGGGCTTGTATATAAAGTTCAAAAAGTGAATGGAAGCTCATTCTTTGGTATGTGGCTAATAAGAGACCTCTCTCATTTTCTTCTTCTCTTCTCCTTGTTTGTGTGTGCGTGATATTTAGAGAGGGAGGAGGAGAGGGTGAGGGGATGATCATGTGGGTGTGAGGGATCAAGAGGGTGAAGCTCTTCATCATTCCTCCTTATCTTCTTCTCTGCTCTTCTATTTTCTCGCGCACGCATGGTAATGGTGGATGGAGCTTGAAGGAGGAGGCTTGAGGATGCGTGAGCTAGCATCTAGGATCGTGGAGCTACCAATGTGTGCAAAGGAGGAGGAAACTCATTTCAGCATCGTGGTAAGCTCACTACATTCTTATGTTTGGAGGCGCGTCGGGTAGGTGAGAGATAGCCATTAGATCTAGCTTGGAATGCTTGAAACAATAAGCGGTCCGTGGGTCTTGGCGGTTGAACGAGAGCTCCCACACAACTCAAGCATTCGATTGTCTATTTAAGTATGCCACTTTTGAGTTTTTCCCAATGATAGCTTTTCCTAACTGCATTGAGAGTTTTGGCCTAGCCAGGATGTCCTGAAAATGGGGAATCATGAGCTTCCCATAGTATCTTCTTCTTAAGATCTTGACTTGAATGAATATATAATCTTGTCTTGAAGTAGACAAGCCCTTCGTCAACAGAGAAGTTAAGATACTTTGTCTTAAGCTTAGAATTTTATTCTATATTCTGAATTTTCTTCAACATTTGTTGATATTTGGGATCATTATTTTCCTTCTCCTTTGCTAGCTTGATGATGGGATTGCTAGGCATTGACATCATTGCAGTTAGCTCTAAGAGGTTCTTTTGAGATAAGTGCATTGAGAAATGATTTGCAACTTAAAGCATCTACAATTACATTCTCTTTGCCCGGTCTATATTTGATCTCAAAATCATACTCTTGTAAGACTTTGATCCAATGACGTTGCCTCATATTTAGATCTAGTTAAGTGAAGATCCATTTAAGACTTTTATGGTCGATTACCAATGAGAATCTCTTCCCGAGTAGATAATGTCTCCATAACTTAAGAGTATGGATAATTGCAAGTAATTCCAAGTCATGAGTAGCATAATTTCTCTTGTGAGTCTTCAATTTTCTGGAGGAATATGCTAATGTATGTCTTTCTTGGATAAGTACGCATCCCAAAGCAAGAGAGCTCGCATTGGTCACCACTTCCAATTATTTGCTAAGATCGGGTAGTTTGAGGATTGGGGCTATGACTAAAATTAGCTTAAGCATGTTGAAGCTAGACTATTCAACCTCGGTCCATTTAATGGCAACCCGCTTCTTGAGTAGGCCGGTGAGGGGCGCACCAATCAAGGCATAATTCTTGATAAAGACTCGATACCATCCTGTTAAACCCAAAATTCTACGAACTTCACTTATAGTGGTTGGAGGTGACCAGTTTTGTACATCCTTGACCTTGGCCACATCTACTAAAATTCCCTTGTTGAAACTATAAACCCTAAATACTCAATTTTCTTCTTGAAGAAGGCACACTTCTTCTTCTTAGCATACAGCTCGTGAGACCACATTGTCTCAAGAACTATCTGCATTTGTGACTCGTGACTTCCTTCATCCTTGGAATATATTAAGATATCCTCAAAGAATACAAGGACGAAATCATCAAGATAAGGTTTGAATATATCTTGCATTAATCTATTGAAGGTAGGAGGGGCATTGGTTAATCCAAATGACATTACGATAAACTCGTAATGACTGTACCTTGTGTTAAAAGCAATTTTTGGAATATCTTCTTGCTTGATTTTGATTTGGTAATACCCTAATCTAAGATCAATCTTGGAGAAAATCTTCGCTCCTTGTAGTCGATCAAGTAGTTCGTCGATCCTTGAAATTGGGTACTTATTTTTTATTGTTACTTGATTTAGCCCTCGTTAAGCAATGCAGAGACGGAGAGTCCCATCCTTCTTTTTTTGAAATAACACCGGAGCTCCCCAGGGTGAGTTACTGGGTCTAATGTATCCCTCATCTAAGAGTTGTTTGAGTTATTCCTTTAGTTCTATGGCTTCCGGAATGGACATTCGATATGGTCTCCTTGCACTGGTGCAGCTCCTGGTACTAGCTTGATTTCATGGTTGACTTCTCTTTGTGGTGGAAGTTTAGTTAATTCTTGAGGAAATATGTCATCATATTCCTTAAGCTATGACGGTTCATCTTCCGCTTCTTTATCCTGTTTAGTATTATTTAATTTGATTAGGTATACATGTGAGACTTTTCTTAAACTTTTAGCGATTCAATAAGCTTTCGCTAATTGAATCTTTGGTTTTCCTGCTTCTCCTTGTGTGGTCACTTGTTGTCCTACCAGATTCAAGAATGTGACTTGGTCCTTTTCACAATGAATATGAGCGTCATTGGGAATTAGCCTATCCATTACTAATAGGCACTCATAGGTTCCCAAGCTCATCACTCTAAATTTCATGTTGGTCTAATTGCCACCTAGATTAAACTCCACCTTGTCTGTTGTGTTGAGGAAACTTCTTTTCCATTAGCTAACTCAACTATCAGCCCAGGTACATGCATAGTGTCTATACCTAGTTTTCTAGCACACCTTGATGATATGAATAAATGTGTGCTTCCATAATCAATAAAAATTTTTAAAGGGTTTACAGTTATAGGTTGATGGTGTTTAAATCACTAAGAATTGTCGATTTGGTCCCTTGTTTTTGAGAGAGGCATGAATTCTCGCTTTCTCCATGTTGGTTTCCAAGGTGGGACATTCATCATCTTCTACTTCCTTGAGGTTTATGCCGACAACTCTTCCTCTAGTTGTGGCCATCCGGCTCTGGTTGTTATGGAACTTGCTTTGGTTTTCATTCTGTCCAAGTTTTGGGCATCGCCTTTGGATGTGGCTAGGTTTGTTACAATAATAGTACCTGAAAGTATCCTTATTACCACCAGTAAAGTTTTACACCACCAATGTCTTAGTTTTCATGCTATTAGCATATTGGAATTGATCTTGGGCTCTTTTTGCATAGCCCCTAGTTATATTTCTATTTTGTAACTTATTATTCCAAGGCTTATCGTTTCTTGGTTTGAACTGGAGTTCTTGTACAATCGGTCTTGCTCTTTTCATTGGAGGTCGGATGGACGCATTGCTTCAAGATGTGTGTTCAGGGGATCATCCAATCTATAGCAAAACTTGGATACTTGCTACGCAATGTCCATAGACAGTGCATATTTGAGAAGTGTTACAAACTTCAAGTAATAGGCTTCCAGTGTCATTCCAAGTTGCTTTAGACCAAAGAATTCATTCATCTTTTGTGTGTGATACGCTGGCGGAAGATACCGGTCTCGCACTGCATCCTTTAATACATCCCAACTAACAGACGCTTTGGAGATTCCTTGGTCTTTGCACCATTTTTTCCACCAAATGTAGGCTTCTCTTGTTATCTTTAACAACTTGCCAATCATTGCTTGATTAGTTGGGGTAATTCTAGCAGTAGCAATGAAATAATCTTCCATGGACTTAATTTATATTTCTGCTTCAACCTCGACATTTTTACCTTGGCCAAGAAAAATAACTTATATCTCAGGCTACAATACCAAGTTTTTTTTTGGCTTTGATACCACTTGTAATGTACCCGCCTTTGATTTCTTGACGGATAATGTTTTAGTAGTCACCTAGAGTTTATCTTCCAACCGTCGCTATCCGTACTCTAACCAAAATGATCACTGGATAGTTAACCCTAGGTCTACCTTGCAAGGGAAGCATCCTACTATTACCCATGGAGGACTGACCTAAAGGTTCCTAATTGATCTAACAGTCACCTATCAACAACTAACCCACATCTGGAGGTGTCCTTCGAGAGGCTTCTTATCCGGAAGGAGCAACTGCCATTATCCTTGGTTCATGGAGTACAACACTTTTTTCCAGTAGTAGGCTAAGGATTTATAAAATCCCTTGTGGTGCTTTGGCACAACCATCATACCTTTCCCCTAAGATAATTTACATTTCAAGTGCTGAGACCAAACCCTAAGTAAGTCAGCGAATCGGTCCTTCCTAAAGTTTCTTCCTAGCGTTTGTTTTTAGGGAAACCTCTCAGCTAACTGAGATCACCCTGCCATAGGATTGGATTCATTACCTACCACATTATTTGGGATCTTTAACTTCCTAGTTCTTGTAACCAAGTTTCTTGGCCTTAAGTCAGTATTCCTCAAGAGACTTATCTTATTTGAATAGAACTTTTTTAGAAAAACCTGTGGTATCGCGATTGGTAAAGAGTTGTTATCCATGCCCATGACTCCATTAGTGACTCCCGTGCTCACAACTCCAACTATTACTTTCATGTTAGTAGGGTCATTCAGGATTTTTGCTTTTGAATTCTTTCTCTTTAGGGCCATGACGAAATAGAGATGAGAATAGAGGTATGATAGAATAGAATAGATTTCTTCAATATTTTCTCGTCTCAAATCAAAGTAGAAGAGGATGAGAGATCTTCAGTGTATCCCTTTCTTTGGGTTGAATGGGATGATGTCTCTTTGTCTCATGGAATAGAGTCTCGTCCTTCTCGATCAGTGTCTTGTCCCATCAGGATTACTCTTGTCGCTCCCCATCTCGTGAAATAAAGTTGCCTCCTTCTCAATCAGCATCTCGTCCCATTAGGATTGCTCTTTTCCCTCCTCATCTTGTGGGAGCCATGGAAGAAGCCTGATGGGTTCGAGCAGCACTTCCGCATAGGGTTGGAGATAGAGAGAGAAAGAGAGAGAGAGGCTCAGCTAATTATAGCAGAGCTTCATCACATCAATAGCAACAGAGAGACTTCTACATGAGCCATTGTGTATCTGTTACGTGATGCTCTACCCCTATTTATATAGTAGTGAGAGGAGGGGTAAAGAGGGGCCGCTTGCTTTTTTGCATTTTTTATGATATCATCGATAACAAAGATTCTATTTTTTTTTCTTCCCTGCAACTTGTTTGTCTCATAACTTCATCATTTAAACTCCAAATATAGTTTTTTGGTTACTTAAAATGATTGAAATGTATCTGTCGACAAGCCAACGCGAGCATAATTGCAAAAATCTATCAAAAATAGACAAAAATGATTATTTTTATAAATCATGTTATTTTTATCCATCTTTTATCTTGGACGAATTATCCCCTTCAAAATAAGTCACAGTATATATTTGGATCCATCTAAAGTGGGAATTAAGTCATATAAACATGATACTAGAGATTTCAGACTATTCTAGCAAACCAGTCCTGCTTTCTGTAAATCCTATAGAGAATCCTGTAGAGATTCTGCAAATTTTTCCCATGTGTGGATGTGTAACACCACATATTCGCATCTTAAAATAAACTAAGTAATGGGGATATTACATTGGGTGGATGGATTCCCAATGAATCTAGTCCTATGGTAGAGTGGTATCAGTTAGCCGAGAGGTTTTCCCAAAAACAAACACTAGGAAGGAACTCTAGGAAGGGCCAATTCGGTGACTTACCTAGGATTTGGTCTCAGAATGCAAACTGTAAATTATCTTAGGGAAAATGTACGGCGGCTGTGCTAGAGCTTTGCAAGGGATTTCATAAGTTCTTAGTCTATTACCGGAAAAAAGTGTTATACTCCATGAACCAAGGGTAATGGCAGTTTCTCCTTCTAGACAAGAAGCCTCTCGAAGGACACCTCCGGATGTGAGCTAGTAGTTGATAGGTGATGTATGAGAGCTCACGCTCAACGGCCAAGACCCACGGACCGCTTATTGCTTCAAGTGTTTCAAGCCGAATGCTAATGGCTACCTCTCACATAGCCTACGCGCTCTCATGCCTACCGGGTGTAGTGAGCTTACCTTCATGCTGATCGAGTTGCCTCCTCTCCTGCACACTCTGGTAGCTCCACGATTCAAGTGCAAGCTTCAAGCAAGCTCAATCCTCCCGCTCCAATCTCCAAGCTCCATCGCCGCGAGCAAGAGAAGAGAAGAGAAGAGAAGAGAAGAGAAGAAGAGAGGAGAAGATGGAGAGCTTCTCCACCCCATGGTCCTCACCGTCACACGCTCACTCCCTCACACTCTCACACTCCCTCTCTCAAGCACAAGCTCAAGAAAGCAAGAACAAGAAGAAGAAGAAGAAGAAGAGGAGAGCTACTTTTGGCCACACACAAGAATGAGCTTCTCATTCCACTTTTTGGCTTTTATACATGCCCTACTCCTCCTTGGGCGGTCATCCCTTTTTTACATGACCGGCCATTGGCCTAGGTCCTCTTTTCCTATTTCCTTCCTATCCTTCTTGCTTCTTCTCCACTGCCCATCTATCTTTACAATTTGCACAAGAGAGAGCCTGGCACTCTTTTACAAGATTTCAGGGTGCGCCTTTGTATTTTAAAATGCACCTTTCCCCTTTTGCATTTGCCTTGGACTTTTAAGGTTGCCCTTGCACTTTTGGCCTTTTCTCCTCTTCTTTCTTCAGTCGGGCTATCTTTTCTCTGCCTTTGCCCTACGTCTTTTTTATTTCCTTTTTCTTTCTTCATGTTGGGGTTAACATTACCCCCCTCCTAGACGAGTGCCAGTCCCATGGCACTCTTTGTCAAAGGTAGCATGCGGAGCTTGCACTGAAGATGTGGGTGGAAGGGACTGTTGTGGTTTGCCTTGGAGGAGTTCTGATGTTGGTGCGGATGAAGGTCATTCGTGGAACTTTGATGTTCTGATTGGCTGGTGATATGATTGTTGTAGGTGGTGATAGGGCTACTCTTTGTTGGGAATGGTCACTCAGAGCTGGCACGGGTGTTGGTGTTCTTGGGATGCTCATGGTGGATTCTGCTCGTGATGATTCTCTGGTGGTCTTGCATGATGAAGTAAAGGACAATAGTTCAGAGTTGAGTGTCGGTGTAGAGTTGACGGTGCTTTCGTTAGAGTCTTTAATACCTGCAATTGGACAACCTCTCATGTGGTCTCTCCCTAAGGGGTAGTGCTAGTCTTCTTATCATGCATAAGATATATTTTGATTAGTTTGGGAGATAGGTCGAACTCTAAGCAAGCCTGGAGTATTGTCCTGCACTTGAGGACCCAAACCATGTATAAGTTATAGTGGAAATATTAAGTGAGTACACGTGCGTATTTAGGTATTACTTAGTTAGAAGACTATCGGCCTGGTTCCTTGTATAGCAATGGGTTAGTGAAGCAAGGGGCTAAGTTGATGGAAAAATTTGTCGATGAAGACGGGGAGTACACTTGAAGATTGCTTGAGACATCATTATGGTCTTGTCAAGGCAATGTAGCATAATTGAGCTCCTTGATGTCTTAGCTTTTGGTAGCTAATGGCTACTTGTAGTGCTTGAAAAGTATGGTGTACTTTTCCATTCTCTTTCATGCCTTGCTTACCACTGTTGATTGTAATGGCATTGAGATGGAGTGCAAAAGAATTGTGCAAGTGGTTCAGTGTGACAGGTCTAACCATAGGCGAGGCGAGCTCCCTAGGTATGTCCTGCCCTTGATGTGCCCTGAACAATTGTGGGGAATGTACAAAGGGCTAGGGGATTAGGGGCGGAGCTAGCCGACCAAGGTCACTGGACGTACCTAATTTGAGGACCCCTAGGTGTGGTACTATGATCGTGTGTGCTTTTTTTTCTTTTTTTTTCCTTTTCTTTTCTTTTTTTTTTCTTTCTTTCCTTCTCTTTTTTTTTGGTGGAAAAAATGAATACAATCAATGACGTACATTGAGGCTGTTAGCCTTTCATTTGGATTGAGAAATATTGGGACCCAAAGGCTATGAAGAATGGATATTACAGAGATGATTGTGTCACCAGCCGTGATGCTAGAGGAACTGTTGTTGAGGTGAAGAGATACACTTGAGATTTTGCAAACCTCTTTGTAACATGTGAGACATCGAACAATTGAGGTAGCACTTGGAGTGAGCTGCGCATGGACAAGGGCAGAGCATCTTGTGAATTGAATCCTGGATTATGAAGAGACATTTGCCCTTGTTGAGAGCATGGCTCCTGCCCGAACATAGAGTTTGGCCAAGAAGGAGAAGGTAATCGATGATTATGCTTTGGCCATGCTCATTTGCAATATGTGCTTTCTGTAGAGGTGTCCTTTGGTTCTCATCCAGTGGCACTTCCATCATGGCTTTTGTTTCTTGGTATTCTTGTCACTTCCTCCATAATGGTTCTTTGTGGGGTTGGTGGTCTTGTGGTGACTTGGATATTAAACGCTTCTAGGCATTGACCTATGTCATTCTGCATTCACTTGGAAAGGCATGAGAGTACATGCAAGTCACATGCTTCAACCATAATGAAAATGTCCAGCTAAACAAGACATCGCCAACCTAAATCCCTTAGTTTTGACTTGATGCGTATCACTTGCACTTGGTCATCATTGCTCATGGGGTGTGTTGGCCTTTGCTTCTTTTGGTATTATTTACACAGTCACAAAACACGTTGTTTATTTATGTACATGTTCATGAAACCATGTCACTCTGTGAGGATAAAAACCAATTGTAGAACTCAGGATTGTACTCGAGTGTGGCACACATATCTAGCTTCTGTGGTAGCCTAATTAGCAATAATAAATATTTGGCAACATCAAGTAGCATGGTGCCTTGTCTGAGTCTACTGGAAACATGTAGCTCCTCCTCAGTGAGAACTTTATCAATCAAAGGGCTCTCTAGGCTAGTTCCAGCTAGGTCCATACCTCGAACTGTAGCTAGAACTCAAAATGAAGTTGGTGCCACATACGTCGGGTCTCTTTGGAACCGCCATTAGCCAGTCGCTCCTTTGAGACTGTCATGATTTGGGCTCCAAGTTCGGCCATTGTAGCGCAGTTTTCAAACCAATTTTTTTCAAATTGGCTTCTATCCTCTGATTGTCGCTTTAATTGCTCTATCTCTAAGAGATTTGGCTAGCAGAGCATTTCATTAAATGTCACGGTTAAGCGTAGTTCGTCAGCCTCCTCATCAGAGATGAGTCGCAGGTGTTCATGTAAGAGCTTGTCATAATGTCCGTCAAGATATTCTTGCTCTTCCCACGATAGCGGATGTGGGAGCTCTTCGAGCTCTACCCTGAGACCTATGGACCACTTATTACTCAAGTGTTTCGAACTGAGCAACCATGGCTACCTCTCACATAGCCGTCGCGCTACACCTACCTTTTGGATGTAATGAGTTTACCTTGATGCTCGATCAAGTACCTTCCTCTTTCTTGCACCCCTACAGCTCCACGATCCTTGAGGAGAGCTCAAGCAACCTAATCCCTCTCCCATGAGCTTCATCCCCCATAGCCACGTTCAAGACTAGAGGAGAGAAGAGGGGAGGAGAAGATGAAGAGGGAGAATGGGGAGCTTCTTCTCCAAGTTCCCTTGCCCTCCCACGATCACTCCCTCACACACTCTCACGCTCTCAGTCCCTCTCACAAGCACAAGCAAGGAGGCACGAAGGTGAGAAACAGGAGGAGAAGAAGAAGGCGATGTTTGCCACACACGAGGATACTCTTCTCATTTACCTTTTAACTTTATATACATGCCCTTAATTTCCATGGGCGGTTGTCCCCCTTTTTTACATGGCCGGCCATTAGCCTAGGCCCTTTTTCCCATTGTCCCTCTATCTTCCTAGATTTCTTTCCATCGCCAGTCTACATTTACAAATTGCACGGGTGAGAGCCCCCGGCACTCTTTTACAAGATTTCAGGGTGCGCCTTTATATTTTAAAATGTGCCTTTTCCCTTTTGTATTTGCCTTGTACCTTTAAGGTTGCCCTTGCGCTTTTGGCCTTTTCTCCTATTCCTACTTCAGTCGGGCTACTTCTTTTTGTTTTTTCCACCTTTGCCCTACGTCTTTCCCGCTTTCTTTTTCTTTCTTCGTGTTGGGGTTAACATTACCCCCCTCCTAGACGAGTACCAGTCCCATGGCACTGCGGCGGGAAGTAGTGGGATAAAGGATGCTAGTGGTTGGTGTGACTGGCAGTTGGAGGACACTGAGGCTTGTGAATGAGAGGTGATGGGATGTGATGATGATGCCCAAGAGAGATTCCAGCGTGCTTTAGGCTTGTTGACAATTGCGGCATCTATCTCACTGTTTTGGCGCCCCTCTGAAACTGGTCGTCATTTGAGTATCCGAAACGCTTGAAACAAGAAGCAGTCCCTTAAGAAGATGGTATTGGGGGGACTTATTCTGGAGAAACCCTCCGAACGCTATTTGTGGTGAAAAGCCGTGGCATGGGCTGAAAAACCCTTATCTGGGAGGAGAGGATCTTCGGTTTTGAGGTGAAAGTCTTCAGGCTTGTGGTGCTAATAAGCGATCCGTAGATCTTGAGGTAGTGGGCCTGGATCATCAGACGATGAGGTTCCAAGATCTATGCCAATGGTAGCCCATCAGTGGGCGGATGGTTGTCAGCATGAAATCTGTGGAGCTACTGAAACCTTCGCAGCAAAGCTCCTGAAGTTGCAGTAACGGGGTCATGTCAGACTTCTGGAAAATTCCTTGTCATTGGAGGATGTAGTAGACGATCGCCTTCAGCCAAGTAGCCCGTTCTGGAAACATGAACATAACCTGCAAGAAAAGTGGTGCACTTCCTAGGGGGTGTGTCTGTCTCACTGTGCAGTGCATGGTGCCCGTGCGAGTGGAACTGGGAGATGGGTCTAACCTTGGGCAAGCCCTTGGTAATGTCCCACACTTGAGGACCCAATTTGTGCGGCTTCTGAGGTGCGATGCAAAACTCAGGGTGACAGGTCCGAAAGTCTTGCCCTTGATGTGCCCTGAGCGTGAAGTGGGGGAGGGGCTAGAGAGGACTCTAGATGCAGTGAGTATGGTGCATTGCCTCCTCGAAGACTTGAGCTAGCACGTCCCGTTGTAAGATGGAGTTACTGGCCAGAGCCTTGTAGAGCTCCTTGCTCCAAATCCCGTTCATGAACACTATAGACACTTCCCTTTCGGTAGGTCGCTCGTTGGCAAGGATTCTCTTATAGAGGCTACGCACCTGAGTAACGTAATCCCTAACGTCCTCCTTCTCCCTTTGGCTGATATTCATTAATCTAACAATGAGGTTGTCCGAATACCCTGCCTCTGAGAACCTTTTGATAAAGAGGCCTTTAAGGTGAGCGAAGTTTGTACGTTCTGCGTCATCCAGACTAGAGTACCAGGTCCTCCCCTTGTCGCCTAAACACAAGCCGAAGGCTTGGGCTCTCTACGCAAGGTCAGTAAGACCGTTTGCCTCACATACTCGCTCAAACTGCTCCATGAAGCTATACGGGTCACTGCTAGGTTTGTATTGAGCTAGTTGTTTCGCTACTATAGGGATTCTAGCATGCCCTTTAGCCCCTTGCATGACTCCCAATCCTGACTGTAGCGCAGTGGCTAGGGCAGTAGCACTTTGCTCCACGGATGTATTGTCCATGAGTCGCTTTGCCACCAGTTCACTCAACGTCATGCCAGCCTCTGCTTCCCGTTCCCTCTCTACATTCGGTCCGGACTTGGCTGCCCCTGCTAGGTCTAGCACTCTTCTAGCCTCGTACATATCCATGTCCTGCTGCAGCCTTCTAGCCCTTTGCTCATGGTTGTAGGCAATTATGCCTTCCAATGCTTTCTTGATAGCTCTTCTCTCTTCTTCCAGGTTAGCCACCACTTCTTCTACAGGTCTACCTTGGATCTTAGTTCTGGTGAGTAGATCGTAGTCGTGGACCAATTCTTGGACCGAAGTTGGAAATTCTCCTGGGTCTAATTGGTCTTGCCCTTGATCGCCTCTTGATCCCGACATTGTTTATGTTTCCAGCTCCACGAGGTCGTCGATGAATCCAATCAGCTCCGGTAGCTTCCACTCCTCTATCTTGTTGCTTCCCATGTCCTTGTGTTTTCTCTAGGCACTACTAGTGGGGTGCTTAGGCACCTGTCTAAGTCTTGGGGTCTCCTCCTACTAGTGGGTTCCTTAATGTTATTAGGTATCCAAATGTGTTCCTTGTTATTTGAAAGCAGTGTCGATCCTTACTCGCACGTTGTGCTTAGTGCTTTCGTGGTGCTTGGTGCGAAAACAAGCTTTTCTCTTTTCTTGCTGTACAGGTTTAGTGGAGCACAAAAGTGAAATGCCGATGCAAAAAGAGTTTAATGCAAACTCCACCTTGCTTCTACCCACGTTCTTAGTCTAATTTGAGTTTCCCACTCGGTTCCCGGCCATTCTATGGTCTTTTCGCACCCTGAGTTCGATTAATCTCCGAGGTTCTAATGACCAACTTGGGTTCTGAGGGTGTTCAGGGTTGCATCCTGGGGTCAGGTCTGTGGTTAGGTCAGCAAAAGATCCTTATCTTTGTGTTCTGGCAAGATGGTCCGATTCTGGGAATCAGATCGGGGTGGTCCGACTCTGAGAGTCAGACGGTCCAACTCTGGCAATCGAACCGGTGCGGTCTGACTCTAACAGTCGGACGATGTTGGTCTGATTCTAGACTGGTCCGAGTCGGACAGGGGTGGGTCCATTCCTTCGATTGGGCGAGGTGTCTGATCGGATAGGCTGGTTCGAGCGGACAGTTGGATGTCCGATTATAAGGGGCAGTCCGAGTGCCACGTGGCACGTCCGATCGGGCTGGTCCGATCCTAGCAATCGGACTAGACTGGTCCAACTCACTCGCAATCGGACGGTCCGATTTTGGGAGTCAGACGATCCGACTCCAGAACTCGGGTGGTCCAATTCTAGGAATCGGACCATTGAGAGTTGGTACGACTGCGTCGGCGGCGGCGGGCGCGATTCTGGCGCGTTTGAATCCTCCCTACTGTCTTCTGCACTCAATCATCACAAAGCATCCCATAACCGATCAGAGCACTATTGGAACTCACTGGACTCACCTGAAGTGGCACGAATCGAATGCACCTAGAATCGGGGTTGCGTTTCCTCGTCCTGTGAACCAGAAGCTCTCTCTCTCTCTCTCTCTCTCTCTCTCTCTCTCTCTCTCTCTCTCTCTCTCTCTCTCTCTCTCTCTCTCTCTCTCTCTCTCTCTCTCTCTCTCTCTCTCTCTCTCTCTCTCTCTCACTCACAACAAAGCCAACTAAGAAAATGAGGTCTGTCCTGGCCTCCCATGCCTCTTAAGGTTCTTTCCCAGCACTGCAAAACCTTATAGCCAGTTCCCTGTCCCTGGTTCACCCAGAAGCTTGAGTCTGGTCCCCTGTTTTCTTATTTCCAGCAGCAGCCAGAACCTTTATTTTATCTGGTTTTACCCTAATCTAACCTCCATCTAGTGCAACCAATATGAAAAACAGAAATGCAGAACAGTAGTCCTAATCTAATGCTTCCAACAAACCCAAATACTTACATGTTCCTCAGATTAAAACCTCCTAAGTCTCCTAGTTATCTCGAGCACTGGTTCAGGCTGCAAACCCTACTTCCATGCTCAATCTGCTGCGCGCAGCGCTCAAAGCTCGAATCCATTGGTCCCGGCAACGGAACCAAAATGTGGAAGCTCTTCGAGCTCTACCCTGAGACCTACGGACCACTTATTACTCAAGTGTTTCGAACTGAGCAGCCATGGCTACCTCTCACATAGCCGTCGCGCTACGCCTACCTTGTGGGTGTAGTGAGCTTACCTTGATGCTCGATCAAGTACCTTCCTCTTTCTTGCACCCCTGCAGCTCCACGATCCTTGAGGCGAGCTCAAGCAACCTAATCCCTCTCCCATGAGCTTCATCCCCCATAGCCACATTCAAGACCAGAGGAGAGAAGAGGGGAGGAGAAGATGAAGAGGGAGAATGGGGAGCTTCTTCTCCAAGTTCCCTTGCCCTCCCACGATCACTCCCGCACACACTCTCATGCTCTCAGTCCCTCTCACAAGCACAAGCAAGGAGGCACGAAGGTGAGAAACAGGAGGAGAAGGAGAAGGCGTTGTTTGCCACACACGAGGATGCTCTTCTCATTTACCTTTTAACTTTATATACATGCCCTTAATTTCCATGGGCGGTTGTCCCCCTTTTTTACATGGCCGGCCATTAGCCTAGGCCCTTTTTCCCATTGTCCCTCTATCTTCCTAGATTCCTTTCCACCGCCCGTCTACATTTACAAATTGCACGGGTGAGAGCCCAGCGCTCTTTTACAAGATTTCAAGGTGTGCCTTTATATTTTAAAATGCGCCTTTCCCCTTTTGTATTTGCCTTGGACCTTTAAGGTTGCCCTTGCGCTTTTGGCCTTTTCTCCTATTCCTACTTCAGTTGGGCTACTTCTTTTTGTTTTTTCCGCCTTTGCCATGCGTCTTTCCCGCTTTCTTTTGCTTTCTTCATGTTGGGGTTAACAGCGGATAAGGCAAATATTCCTCAAGCTGCTCCCTAGGGAATGTGTCCATGTCTGCATGAACATAGACACGTGCGAATAATTTCAGTTTAGTGTCCCACTTGGTCAAGCACTCTGCCACATCTCTATATTCTATGAGGGCTTGCTCGGTTGCTATCTCATGCAAATTTCTAAGGGTTTCCTTAGGCTTTAGCATAGCTGGGGGCTCAGGCCTAGATGAGCAAGATTGATCAATGCCAGGATTGCTTATGCCTTCAAGGTTTTCATGTTTCTCCTAAGGCTTTATAGTAGTTGTGTCATGGTTCTCCTCGGATGTGACCGACGTGGTCTTAGCATCCTGTTGTGACAGTGTTGTATCTGCTCTTGATTTATCAATGCGAGTTTCTCTATCAGTGGATTGAGTGTCGCAAGCAATAGTTGACGTTAATTGTTGCTTTGATTTATCAGAACACATGGATGTGTCTGAGATTTCACTGCTATTAGGAGAGATGGCAATGGGTTTATCTATGGATGAACTAGACGCTTTGTTCATCATCTCTTCAGTACTCTTGGTCCCAATCTTCTTATCGTCTGCAGTGGCTTGCAACTGTCATTGTTTTCGTTGTTTTCTTCTCTTTCTCTTGGGCACTAGAGGTGTATCCTTTAAGGACTCAGGATCCTGAACTAGGTCAGTAGTTGATGTGCTTGGTTGGGCTTTAGCATTCTCTTTCTGTGGCATGTCGTCATGGGATTTTGCTATGGCGTTACTAGGTTGAACAGCCTTGCTAGGTTGCGAGGGTTCAACTACCTCTCTTTTTGGAGAGTCTAGCTATCCAACTAATTCTCCTCTATTCAGCCCCGCATTCGATTGCATTGATAGTTGCTCCTGGCTAGGTATTTGCTCTATATTTTTGTCCTTATCTATTAGAACCTGTCTCCATTGCTTCTTGTCAAGGTGAGTGTTGTGTTTAGAGCTGTTGCTCTCTTGCTCTGGAGGTTTGGGTGACTCTAGTGTAAAACCATGAGACGGTTTAGGGTATTTGTCATGTAGACTTGGAAGAAACCAATTGAAGAAGTCAGGGTTGTATTGATGGGAAGCATAGAGATCTAGGATTGCAGGGTCTTGAGTGAGACAGAAGACATATGCGCTGACATCAAGTACCATGCTCCCTACTCCTAGCCTGCTAGCCACGTGTAGATCTTCTTCTAGAAGCACTTTATCATACAAGGGATGTTTTTGGATAGTGGTAGAAAGCTGGACATCATGGGCAGTTGCCAACACTCTCAATGAGGTCGGGGAAACGTACGTGGAATCATGTATTGATGTCCAAAGGGCTTTCCTTTGCTCAGCAAGTGTCATTAGTCGGTGGCCAATTTTGGCTACCAAACTTTGGTTGGAGTACTAATTTTGTGCAAAGGTACCTTGTCCTTTTCCTTTTCGTTTGATTGCTTCAAGCTTTTCCTTGTTTATCTCACATAGAGCTGTATAAAATGAGGGTATCAAGCACAATTCTCTAGCTGTGGCTTTTGGGATGTCCTTCATGACTTTCTCTAAAAATAGCTGCATAGCAGAAACAAACATGTTGCTACTCATACCAAGTCAGTGGTTCAGCTATGAGCTTTGTGTGCTCTGGTGTTGGTCTTCCGATGTCCACATGGACGTATGCACATGTGATGGCTATCAGCTTGTGATCAAGCTTCACCATGCACTTCATCTCTGGTTCATTGGTCAAATGCGCCATTTCTTTGGCCAAGTCTTCAAGAGATTTATCCTCAAGCCTAAGCTTTAGGTGCTTTGGAAGGATTGGAGGTGTCAAGGATGTTTGTTGTGACATCTCTTCCAAAGGTGAATTGCTAAGGACATGTTCCGCAATGGGTGTTGTCATGACCAAAGGTTGTGATTGCTGTGGTTCCTGATTGAAAGTAGTGGTCTTCTACGATATTTGTAAGTCCAAACCCTATCCTTGGCCTTGTCTCCTAACATTTTTGTTTCAAGTATGGCCTCACTCACTGGTTCTCTCCGTTCAACCTGCACTTGTATCAACTCTTTCAACAACTCCTTGCTCTCATTACTAGGCTTGCTTGGTATGTCAGAATGCTCCTTGCCCTTCCCTCGAGGTTTGGTGAGGTCACCCTTGCTGAAAGTTATGATTATCCTCACACCTGGTAGTGTTAGGTGTATCCTCTGTGCTATATAGTCGGCTTCACACTTCGTTGCCTTTTTGAAGGGCCTTCCTAGGAGGATTTCCTTTCCACAATTCTCGCTATTTGGAGGAACATAGAGCAGGACTGGCAAGCTTTTTGTTTCAATAGTTACAAGGATTCTGCACTTCCCTAGAAGTGCTTGTGGGTGTTTCCCGTAAGGATTAAGAGTTGCATCAGTCGGTTGTTTGAGCTCTAGTTGACCTAGTAGAGTCCATGCTTCGTAAGTCAAGATATTGAAATCTGCTCCTTCATCAATGAGAGCATCAACAGTATGCTCTCTTTTTGCAGTGAGTTTGACCCTAAGATAAGCAGGTGGCACTATGTCTTCATCTTTCGGGTCTTGGTTTACAGCTTCAAGCCTTCTGATACATGCCTTTGAGTCCCTATCTGCACAGTCAGACATGGATTCTCTACTGAGGTCTTGGGTCGTCTGTGCAGCTATCATTAGGATTGTCATGTCTAGTCATCCTCGCATTAATAGCTTGATGATATTGCATTCTGCTTCGACTAGACACAGCTTGAACACAATGTACATGTGTTCTTGTGGTGTGGCCTTTTTGCCCTTGATGGCTAGATTGGCCTGTTGAGGTTCTAGGGTCTTTGTTTGTCTTTGTTTGGGTATGGGCTTCTGTTTGCTGCTTTGCAAGTGAAGATCTATGCTTGTGTAGAGCCATTACTATCCTAGGGCCTAATCCAGAGGACCTGTTGTGGCGCATGTTTTCTCTCCAGCCTACCAGGGGAGGTGCGGAGAGGGCAGAGCCCCCTCTGCCATGCATGATTGGGAGGACCTCTGGTAGCTAATTTTTGAACTATTTGTTGTGGATTTTAGCCTAGTGATAGATCTATGATGTGCCTTTGGCTCTATATGATTTTTGGAGTCTATTTTGGTGGTGGCAACTCAGTTTCTAGCAAAATAAAATTCTGAAAAAATTGTAGTTTTTGGGCCAAGTCTCAAATTCAGCCACCCGAGGGCCGAATGGATCGAGGGCCGAATGGGTGTGGGTCGAGAGCCGACTGGGCCGGGGCTGAGGGCCGAATGGGTGTGGGCCAAGGGCCAAATGGGTGTGGGTCGAGAGCCAACAAGTGGGCTGAATGGGCTGAATGGGCTGAGTCGGCCGGGCCGAGTCGATGTTAGGGCCGAGTTGTCCGGGCTGAGGGCCGAATGTGAATGGGCCGGGGCCGATTGTGGGGCTCGGCCCAGAATGGTCGTCACTCGGACGAGCCGAACGTGGCGCAGTTTTGGCAGATTTGATGAATAATGCTTCGTTTTTTATGATTTTGGTCTTGAGGGGTCACACAAACTTCCAGAATGCAAGAATAGACATGAATGAAGTATTCTATACCCCTGGTATAGCAAATAACCTCCAAAGTACAAATCGGAAAGCAAATCAAACCCTCTTTCCCTATTTTGACAGCAGAAACCCTAATGCTTATTTTCTTTGTTTTTCTTTGTTTTCTCCTACTCTAATGCATCCAAATCACAAAGTAAATACCTATACTACTCCATCTCACAACATAAACCTCAAAAAAGCAAAAAACCTACTTGCCAAGAAGATTGAATACCATCTTCAACCCCCTCACTTCCTACCTATCTCAAGCACCGATTCGGGGAAAACCCTACTTCAATGCTTGATGTGGAGCGGGCAAGCACTCAAGACATGAATCCGTTGATCCCGAAAACGGAACCAAAATGTAATGAGAGCTCACGCTCAACCGCCAAGACACCCACGAACCGCTTATTGCTTCAAGCGTTTCAAGCCGAATGCTAATGGCTACCTCTCACATAGCCTATGCGCTCTCATGCCTACCGGGTGTAGTGAGCTTACCTTCATGCCGATTGAGTTGCCTCCTCTCCTGCACACTCTGGTAACTCCACGATTCAAGTGCAAGCTTCAAGCAAGCTCGATCCTCCCGCTCCAAGCTCCAAGCTCCATCGCCGCAAGCAAGATAAGAGAAGAGAAGAGAAGAGAAGAGAAGAAGAGAGGAGAAGATGGAGAGCTTCTCCACCCCACGGTCCCTCACCCTCACACACTCACTCCCTCACACTCTCACACTCCCTCTCTCAAGCACAAGCTCAAGCAAGCAAGAAGAAGAAGAAGAAGAAGAAGAGGAGAGCTACTTTTGGCCACACACAAGAATGAGCTTCTCATTCCACTTTTTGGATTTTATACATGCCCTACTCCTCCTTGGGCGATCATCCCCTTTTTACATGACCGGCCATTGGCTTAGGTCCTCTTTTCCTATTTCCTTCCTATCCTTCTTGCTTCTTCTCCACTGCCCGTCTATCTTTACAATTTGCACAGGAGAGAGCCTCGCACTCTTTTACAAGATTTTAGGGTGCCTTTGTATTTTAAAATGCACCTTTCCCCTTTTGCATTTGGCTTTGACTTTTAAGGTTGCCCTTGCACTTTTGGCCTTTTCTCCTCTTCTTTCTTCAATCGGGCTACCTTTTCTCCACCTTTGCCCTGTGCCTTTTTTATTTCCCTTTGCTTTCTTCGTTTTGGGGTTAACAGGTGACCGTTAGATCAATCAGGAACCTTTAGGTTGGTCCTCCATGGATAACGGTAGGACACTTCCACTATGGGCTAGACCTAGGGTTAACCAACCAAACAAAATTCGATCATTCTCGTTAGAGTATGGATAGTGACGACTGGAAGGTAAACTTTGGGTGACTACTAAAACATTATCCGTCAAGAAATCAAGGTGGGTACGTCACAAGAGTGAACTATGTGGAATAAGAATAAAGGGGTTGCCAAAAAAATCTCGCTCAAAAAACTCGCTTCTTGCCCTTCCCCAGTTCTATTCATATATAGACAACAATATTTTGGCATATTCTTTTTATCCATCAATACTCGTGCAACTTCTACAATATACTTATTTTTTCTTCCTGTAATTCCATTTTGTTGTGGGATTTTATCTACAAGTAAATTGTCTCTTTATCCCATGAGACCTCAAGAAGTCACTAAACTCATTAGAGAGGTACTCTCCCCCTCTATCTAACCTCAAGCATTTAACTTTCAAGCTTGTTTTCGTTTTAACAGTAGCCTTGAAAGTTTTATAGTCAAATACGTAACTCTTTTCCTTACTCATAACTTCCTTGAGCAATCATCAATAAATATGGCAAAATATTTGCTACCACCAAGAGATATGTTTTATGTAGGGCCTCCAAATATCTATATACATAATATCAAGTATATTTTTGCTCACATCTCTATCATGTGAAAAAGGTTGTCATGCCTGCTTACAAACTGACATGCTTCACATACTTTATGGAATTTTACAACTCTAAAAGGTAGGTAACCCTGTAATCAACACTTTGGACCACATTATTTTCAACCTTTACACATTTGCATATACAATATGTTTGTGCTATATTTCAATGTCTACTACCACTCCTTTTCCTTTAGTATAGATAGCAGCATTCATATCAGGAATTCCAATATCTAAAGTGAACATGTGGCCAACTCTATTTTCTTTTGCAACAAATCTACACTTATCATTAAAATTTTTCATAAAGTAGTCTTTTGCATTAAATTGAATCTATAAACCTTGCTCTACTATCTAACCAACAAACACTAGTAATGGTGGTACATGTAATACATTTGATAGATTCTTTGTTGGGGTTAATCATCGTGCAAGGACAAGGAAACTTTTACAATGTGTAAAATTGGATAGTATAAATCATCATCGATCTGCACATAACCTAGATTTTGTAAATATTACATCTCTCCAAACCATTCAACATGATTGGTCATATGATTAGATGCACTTGAATCAATATACCATACATAATCATATGTTCCCTTTTCTATAATAGCATTCATCATGTGCTACATAACAAAAATATGCTCATTTTTATCTTCATTCTATCCTGAAGACAACTAATAGTTTCCTTCTTGCAATTTACTACTATGGCTATCATCCTTCTTAGTATAGCAATGGACTAAAAACAAACTATTTTGCTACAATAGTGAGAAATAATACCAAAATTACTAGAACCTTTGTTTTACCATCCACCTCTTTCTCCAGAGCTCCCCTTGCATCTAAAGCTTCCATGGCCTCTTGAAACCTGCATAAGATGATCCCTTTTGAAGGCTTGGTGATTACGAAAGCAATCCATAGATAAAGATTCATCTACAAAAGTTTTGGGAGGATTTTGGAAAAATTTCAAACATCCATGCACAACTTTGGTATCAACTTCTGATCATTATGCGAATGCCTATGCATATACACCCCCAGATACCAAGCTAAATGAGTAGTCAATATCACTGAAGGATTTGAAGACTGTGAATGCTATTGAGCAAAATTAAGTAGCCCCTAAACATCTCATATAACTTCCATTCTATGCAAGAGTTGATACATGTCCAACAGGTCAAAATAGATTGCATGTATGTTAAGTGAAGATGATAGATATTCTTATTGCAAACAATAACTAGTCAATACCCTAGTATAACCAGCAACAAATCAGTCCAAATTTTGGTCTTTTTGCACTCACAGTATCCCAAAAAGCATTTACCACTCAAGTGGTATGATCCAAGCATTTGTCAGTGGCAAATAAGCATCACAAATACTTCAACTTTGTAGATATACTATTTCCAAATTCAGGACAACAACCAATTCAATGTTTCCATCCTGCAAATAAGCTCTAAAACTGAGTATTTAACACTCCAATATCATGCCCATGTATACATAACTGTTGCTACAACACTGGCCAAGCATCCAGGATGATTTTCTACATCATTCTCAAGCGTTTCTTGATCAAACAATGCCCTGTTTTAGTGCTGGAAGAATAAGGATAGATTTAGCCTTCATTCTAGATAAATTTCAATTTACTATTACCATTTAAATCTAAGTGTTGAACTCTTCAAAGCCATGCCAAAATACATGAGAGTAAAGTCATATACATTACCAAGCATCAGTAGATATCAATAGAGGTCAATATAGCTCCTAGAGCTACAACCAAGTAGATGTATGTTGTCCCTATATAATTAACAATAGTCTTGCTCTATTTTTCAACCAATGTTTGATTCAAACATCCCACAAATGAGCTGAGAACCAAGATAACAATGCTATGAATCTTTCTTCAATCCCTGACTATTGAGATGGCAAGCTCAACACGTGCAGACATTGATGATGGACCGCTTGGCTAGATGAGTCCGCACGTCTAAACTTAGCACATTGGTGGTCATTATGATATGCACATAGCCACTGACTCATCACTTATTATATTTAGTTTGTTACATCTACCTACAGCTGGCAAAGATATAGTGCCACAGTCGATTAGTGTAGTCGGTTATGCACTGTTTGGCTTAGAAGGCCACTTTCCTTTATGTTGTATCTTATTTATACTTTATGTACATTGTATAGTGTGTAAAAAGAAGAAGAAAAATCAGCAAGAAAACGTTTTGGCATCCATCTCTCTTCTTGTGTTCTTGAGTGAGCTTCCTCTTGTGTATACAGTGTGTGTTTGGCGTAGTAGCTCAAGCAAGTCCCCCCACCACACAATTCTTGACATGGTATCAGAGCTGCACCACTGAGAGAGGCTGATTTTGAAGGCTGAAGTGAAAGAGAAAAAGCAAGGTTCGGGCAAGCAAGCAACGGGTAAGCTCTCCCATTCTTCCACTCTCTCTCTCTTGGATAGTGCTTGTGGAGGCATCGGAAGCAGGGTTGAGCAAAAATCTCAGATTACTGTGAGATTTTGGGCGTCTGAGGCCGTTTCAAGCCCCGTTTTAGAGCCGCAAGGTTGCAGATAGCAGTTTCAAGGTACACTGTGATTTCGGCTGTATTGACCAAAAGTGGGTGCACAGGTTACAAATTGCGAATCTGTAATTTTTGAGGTGTTTGCAAAAAGAAAACATAAGTTTTATCTACAAACAGGTTGCAAATTACATGTACTATTGAGCCATTAGTGAAAAATGTTGCTTGGCGTATTGCTGTGCATGTGTTGTGAAAGATTGCAAAAGACTAGCTTGTTGTATTGTATCCTTATTTGTGATAATGGTAGAGAACAGTGGAAATCCCATTATTGAGAAGCTTGACAAGAACAACTACCCTTCATGAAAGTTTTGTGTGACGAACTTCCTCATTGGAAAGGATCTTTATGAGTTTGTTTCAGGTGAAGAAAAGGAGCCATGATGGGTATCCCTCCGACTGCAGATGAGTTAAAAGCATGGAAAGAGTGGAATGCGAAAGACAAAAAGGTCATGTACTGGCTATCTGCAGTCATTGATAATACTATGCTAGGACATATCAGAAATGCAGAAACTTCACATGCAGCTTGGACAATTTTTGAGACCATTTTTTTAGTAAATACAAAGGCATGAAAGATTCAACTCAAGTAAGAGTTGAATGCCTTGAAGAAAGGAAAAATATATGTCAATGAGTATGTGTTGAAGGTGAGGAGCATTGCAGATGCTTTAGCAGCGATTGATGCAATGCCGAATGATGATGATTTGGTTTCATCCACTTTGAGTGGCCTTAACAATGAGAAGGCATGGAAATCATTTGTTACTTCAATATATATACATAAGCCATTTTCAGATTTTAATGAGCTGATCTCTCTCATGATTACTGAAGAGATCAATATGCAGGGTGGTTGGTCTGAAAAAAATGGTAAACAGGTCCAAGCATTTTACTTGAGTTTAGGAAGGGGACATGGTAGATCCTCTTTGAGAGGTCATGGTATGGGACGTGCTGGCGATAACCAGCAAAACAAGTTCAATCAACACTTTGATGAAATGCAAGTTTCTGGAGGCAGATGAAACTTTAGAGACAAGGGGAGCTCTAGAGGAAGAGGTGGATGGCAGAACAGAGGCTCTGGAAATTCTATTATTGTTTGCCATTATTGTGGCAAAACAAGACATATTGCAGCCAATTGTTATGCTAAGAAGGATGATACTCACAGTGGTAAATTGCAGCAAGAAAACTATGCATCGTTTTCATGACAGGATGAAGACAAAAATAAGCATATGTTTGTTATGTAGCATATGAATGCAATTACAGGAAAGGGGACACATGATGATGTATGGTATGTCGATTCAGCTGCATCTAATCATATGACCAGTCATGTTGAATGGTTTGGAGAGATGCAGGACTTACAAAATCCAAGTTATGTGCAGACGGGTGATGATTCATGCCACCCAATTTCACACATTGAAAAGGTTCCCTTGTCCTTGTATGATGGCTAGACAAAGAGTCTCTGACAGATGTATTACATGTGCCTTCAATTACAAAGAATCTAGTATCTGTTGGCCAAATGGTAGAGCAAGGGTTGCAAGTTCGATTCAATGCAAAAGGTTGTTTTGTAGAAGACTTTAATGATAAGTGCAGGTTGGTCACAAAAAGAAGTAGAGTTGGCCGAATGTTCACTTTAGATGCTGGAATTCCTGCAATGGATGCTGTTATGTATGCTAAAGGAAAAGGAGTAGTTGCAGATATTGAAATATGGCATAAACATATTGGAAATGCAAACGTGCAAAGGCTTAAATTAATGCAGTCCAGAGGATTGGTTACAGGGTTGCCTTCTTTTAGAGTTGCAGAATTACATAAAGTCTGTGAAGCATGCTAGTTTGGTAAGCATACAAGACAACCCTTCTTGCATGATAGAGAAGTGAGTAGAAAAATACTTAATGT
The DNA here is from genome assembly GCF_053477565.2 of Lygodium microphyllum. Classification (NCBI taxonomy): domain Eukaryota; kingdom Viridiplantae; phylum Streptophyta; class Polypodiopsida; order Schizaeales; family Lygodiaceae; genus Lygodium; species Lygodium microphyllum. Next base: position 30,626,318 of record NC_141163.1, on the reverse strand, counting down.
AGTGCATGCACATGTTTGGGGGCCTACACAGAATGTATTTCTTGGTGGCAACAAATACTTTATCACATTTATTGATGACTATTCAAGGAAGCTATGGATATACTTCATGAAGGAAAAGAGTGATGTGTTTGAGCACTGCAAATCTTTTAAGACAGCTGTTGAAATCAAAATAGGCTTAAAAGTGAAGTGCTTGAGATCAGATGGAGGGGGAGAGTATCTCTCTAATAAGTTTAGTGACTTCTTGAGGACTCATGGGATAAAGAGGCAATTTACTTGCAAGTATATGCCACAACAAAATGGTGCTGCAGAAAGAAAAAACAGGTATATTGCAGAAGTTGCACGGGCATTAATGGTTGAAAAGTATATGCCCAAACATTTTTGGTCTGAGGCTATCCATACTGTTGTTTACATTATGAACAGAACTCCCATAGCTGCAGTTCATGGGATGACTCCTAAAGAATGCTTTACTGGCAAGAAGCCTGATGTATCGTACTTGAAGGTATTTGGCTGTGTTGCATACGTTCATGTGCTAGATGAGCTACGGAAGAAGCTTGATCCAAAGGCTGAAAAATGTGTTTTTATTGGAAACTCTTTAGAGCAGAAAGGGTATCGTTGTTATAACCATGTCTCACAGGTGAGTTCAGAGTTAGCAAGGATGTTATCTTTGACGAGATGGGAAGTTGCTATACACCTCCTGGTGATGTTTTGGATGATGATAATGATCAGGACAGCTATGTGCAAAAAGATAAACAAAAATCATAGAGTCTTAGTAGACCAGAAACATCATCTGGTACTACACCTACAGTGACCCCTTAGTTTGGGAGACTAAGGAGTAGCTCCACATCTTCAGGTGGATCTATAAGTGTTGCAAGGAAGGACAAAGGAAAGAAGAAAGTGTTGGATGGTAATGATGCATCTACCAGTCATTTGGGATTCAATGGAGATTCTAGTGGTTCAGAGAGTTTGGATGATGAGCTTGGCATTCCTTCGGTCAGGACACCAGGTGTACAGAGAGCTCATAGTAATGTAAAGGCTCCATTGAGTGATCCGGTGATACGCAAATCTAGCAAGGTCAAATACCATGTTAAAAGATTTGGTTTTGAAGGTTATGTAGCTCACCATTATGCTTATATGGTGAAACTAGTTGAGGATGTTGAGCCCACTTGTTTTGAGGATGCTGTTGGTCATGCTCATTGGGATGCAACAATGGATGAGGAGATGGCTGCATTAGTAGCCAATAAGACTTGGGATCTGGTACCCTTACCTAAGGGTAAGAAAGCTATTGGTTGTAATTGGGTTTACAAAGTCAAGCATAATGCAGATGGTTTAGTTAGCAGGTATAAGGCTAGGCTAGTTGCAAAAGGCTATGCTCAAACATATGGCTTAGATTATGAAGAGACATTCAGTCCAGTTGCTAGGATGGCAATTGTTAGGTGTGTGATTTCCTTGGCAACAGCCAAAGGTTGGAGTTTGCAGCAAATGGATGTTAAGAATACCTTCTTGCATGGTGAATTGCAAGAAGAAGTGTATATGGAGCAACCAGCAGGCTATGAGGATTTAGAGCATCCCACATATGTGTGCAGGTTAAAGAAGGCGCTCTATGGGCTGAAGCAAGCACCTAGAGCATGGTCTGACAAGATTAGAGAGTATCTTGTCAATATTGGATTTGTATTTCTGATGCTGATCACTCACTTTATGTGAGAAAGGGAGATGCAGGTTTGGTCATCATAGTCATCTATGTGGATGACTTGATTATTACAGGTGACAGTGACACTGGGATTGCTGAAGTTAAGGACTTCTTGAAGAAGAAGTTTGAGATGAAAGATTTGGGTGAGCTAATATACTTTCTTGGTATTGAGGTGATCAGATGTGATAATGATATATGGCTATCCCAAAGGCAATATGGCTTGGATATGTTATCCAAGTATGGTATGACAGCATGTAAGCCTCTTTTGGTACCATTGGAGCAAAATGTGAAGTTGAGTGTTGATGTTGGGGATGAGATAGAAGACCCTACTATGTTCAAGAGGATAGTAGGGAGTTTGATTTACATGACTATCACAAGGCCAGACTTGAGCTATGTTGTTGTCCTTGTCAGTCAGTTTATGTAGATGTCTAGAAAGCCTCATTTGGATGCAGTTAGACGTATATTGAGGCATGTGAAGTCCACTTTACATCATGGACTTTTTTATGAGGCAGGTAAGGACGTACAAGTCTTTTGATACGCAAATGCAGATTGGGCTAGTAGCATGTCAGAGACAGAAGATCTACGAGTGGATTCATGTTTTCCCTTTGTAGTGCAGCAGTTACATGGAGCAGCAAAAAGCAACATACAGCTAGCTAGGAATCCACTATTCCATGCTAGGACAAAACACATTGAGGTGCACTACCACTTTGTGAGAGAGAAGGTACTTGCAGGAGAGATTGACTTGGTATATGTCAGCACACAAGATCAAATAGCTGACATTTTTAAAAATTCATTGGGTGCAAAGAAGCTTCAAAAGTTCGAAGCTTACTTGGAGTTGCAGAAATAGAATTGAGCTTGAGGGGGAGTGTTGAGATGGCAAGCTCAACACGTGTGGATATTGATGATGGACCGCCTCGCTAGATGAGTCCGCACGTCTACACTTAGCACGTTGGTGGGCATTATTATACTCACATGGCCATTGACTCATCACTTATTATATTTAGTTTGTTGCACCTACCTACAGTTGGCAAAGTCGATTACTGTAGTCGATTATGCACTGTTTGAATTAGAAGGCCACTTTCCTTTATGTTGTATCTTATCTATACTTTGTGTACATTGTATAGTGTATAAAAAGAAGAAGAAAAATCAGCAAGAAAACGTTTTGGCCTCCATCTCTCTTCTTGTGTTCTTGAGTGAGCTTCCTCTTATGTATACAATGTGTGTTTGGCGCAGCAACTCAAGCAAGTCCCCCCACCATGAAATTCTTGACACTGACAAGTTGTTTATGAATAGTAGAGTGTGTTTATGGCTATCAATGTCTGAGTTGGAGCAAGAGAAGATGACTAGCAAACTGGTGCAATCTGTGTAGGTCATGTTTTTTACCTTGTTGTTATTTCTTTCCTCAATGCTCATGCAACAAAGCTCATTCAAGCAGTAAAGAATCCCTCTAGGAAGACTCAATAGGTTTTGAACTAATAAACTACAAGAAACACCCCTTCCAAACTGATCCAATAGCTACCAACACATGAAATTTTGTAGGTCACAATGCAGCTCCTGACTTCAAGCTCTAGCTCTTGCAATGCTGATGACAATGCCACCACTAAGCCTTCACGCTTCAGGTTTTGATACCATGTTCAAGATTTAGAGGGAGAGAGAGACAAAGACATAGAGTTGTAACAGAGAGTAGTGAACTCTCATTGTTCTCTACTTCTCATTATTCCATAATGCTTACTAAAGTCTAATCACACATAACTAAAAACACACTAGGTCACTAACTGACCATACCACTAATCATGGTTGAGTCTTACTGACTCAATTATTACAACACACATGGAGAGTGATAGCTAAGACAACAGCTCTCTAAATAAGGACAATCATGTTAGTGATATTGATCATGAGCTTGATTCTCAACATAATCAAAGAAGCATATTTCTACTTCAACTCCCTTGATGCCATTGGTGCTTCAGTAGTGGTACCAATTGTGCCAAGAGCAGTAGCAATAGTTACTATTGGTTAGAATTGCAAGCAACAATGGTAGGAAAACTTTATCAACAACCATGGTTTATGATGCAAGAGATGTCTTAGCAAGAGCATTACTCACATGGTTTTGATCCTTATCATGTGCCACAAGGCAATATTGACTCTAAAGTGTCTTGTAGGAGAGGCAAATAGCATCCAATAGCAATATTATGAGTATCATTCAAAAATGGAATTTAGCAAATCAATTGTTCACATGGTTCACATGATTGATGTATTGGCATATGCACTTATGGATTTTGATGTAACCGTGATGCCAGCTAAAGTGATAGATGTCGTTCTCAGATAGAACGAGTAGTTGCCAAACACTTGACATCTCATATGGATCAATTGATAGATACATGCATCTTGGAAGCTCTCATCAATCTTCATGCTAATGTTATTTTTCAAGAGGGTTAAGTGCATGTACATGACAAGCATATGTTGGCTACATTGACTACCATGGTTGATGTAGCAGCTCAACAAGACTTATTGCAATCATTGCTAAATATGTACAGTAATGGGTATAGCCAATCACTCTCATGTGGACACCATTATCTATATGGGCAGTCATATGACTATGAGTACCATTCATTTCCTTCAACCATATGCTTCTCATGAGTACCATGGACAACAATTTGATTATTCTATTGTTGATCTATATAGTGATGATGTGGGCAACATTTTATCTAAAACTCGTAAAGCTTGACAATGAACCAGTGATCAGATCAAAGAATTGCATACTCAAGGGTTATGTTATAGATGTGCTAAACTAATGTATTCTAATCACGAAGATATGTGCATAACAAACAATGCAAGGATATTTTGGTACTTGAATATTTAGATGAAGAGGATGAAGACAATCATGCTGAAGAAAATTTTGATTTGATCAAGTGGAAGATACAAGGTTTAAAGTTGTAGCCTATGAAGTTTCTGATGAGGAAGACCATGATCATGGGCTTCTATTTGATTCAATTGCTTATGGTTTTGTGGATTTACAAGTATATGCATATTGTTTCATGAGTGATGATATCTATGACTTTATGGTCATGATTTTAATGCATGAATGGGATGTCACCTTTCTTAACTCTCTGTGTGGACTAGCGTTACTTTGGGGACTTACTGTCAAGAATTTTGAGACAATATCATGCTAACTAGTGGGCTTTGTTTCGTTGCAAAAATTATCCTTCTTTTGAGACAATTTTAATGTTGAATTAATGTCAGAGATGTGTGAGTCATATGGGCTAAAAGTACTTAAAGAGAGCTTCATCTGGAGTTATAGCATATCTAATTTAGAATAGCCAATCCAAAGTTATTACAAATTTAGTACAGTAAGGTTTACAGTGGACAGCACACAGAGTCTCCATCTAGGAGGAGCTCTTAGTGACAACATTTTGATCCAAGATTTCATTTTCATATTTCCAAATGACTATCAATACTTTGTACTTGATTTCTTAACCCTCTAGTTGTACTGTCGTGAATCCTTGAAAATTAGGCCAACTTATTTTCAGTCCATGTAAAGTACTTTGCCCCTTTCCACCACTTGGCAATTGTAATAAGTCCCATTTTTGTTTTTTAAGACCAAAACATTCGAGTGGGGATGGAATGTAAAGAGTGGAATTAGGGGCATATAAAAGGGCAAAGGACATATGTACAATATATCAATTTTTAGCGAACAATACAAGTTTTTCCTTCTTCTCTCTCTAGCTCCTCCTATCCTTTCATCGCTTCCAGCCATCTCTCGTCTTCTTCCCTGCCTTTCTCTCTCCATTTCTAGTCTTTCTCTCTCCTCATCTAGACTTTCTCTCTCCTTTGCACTCTTCTTCTCTCTTCCTTGTATTCTTCTCTCTCCTCTCAAGTCCCTTCTCATAACAGACTTAATTGTTTTGATCATCATGAAGAGCCATAATGCTCTACATGAACTAGATGCACTTATTGTGTAGACAATCATCCGAGCATCCTCCTCAAACGAGAGCTAATGAACAAAGAGAATCTAGAAAGTAGATTTATAGTTTGGAGTATAAATTATCAAACTTTAGGATATGGATACAAGTTTTCTACATATTAAAATGATTCATTTTTATAGAATTGAGAAACGCAATACATTACAACCATATAATTAAACATAAAGCAAGCATCTTCCCTTTGAATATTGTGGATGTTGATGAAGGAAAAACACTCTTTGGTAGAGCTTAACCCTGCTATACAACTTCAGGATCATAGACTAGCAATAACAACCTTACAACATGTACTCCTAGACAATGCTCAAATCTTCCAACCACCCCCAAATAGCCATCATGGTCATATTAGATTTTTGGGCAAAACTAGCATATTTTAGATATTACTTATTGTAAATATCCTAAAAAGCTATGGAGATTTCTAGAACAACATGTCATGTAAAAAAAACAATTGGTTTTTTTCAGCTTGTTTTGGAGATTTACTACAAAAAAAGAAGGATTGTTGAAATCGTGTGCGTCTCGATCGCAATTTACATGCAGTAAATAGCACTTCAAACAAGGAGAAGAAGAAGGAGTGATCTAGAAGATTTCTAAGCAAGTGTCTTGGAGTTTTACCCCCCTCTCGGAGTCAATGAAACTATCAAAATTGTGATTTGAGCATCAGATTGCTTATTTTTCCAATATTCCCTCCGTAAAGAGCTCTTCTTCTCAACCACAACCCTTCTTGTCTTGTTTAGCTATAAATATGAGGCATGGGGAGCAATTAGAAAAGCACAATGAGACCTCGAGAGGTTGCGAGAGAGAGGTAGAGAGAGGGAGGTAGAAGGATACCCCTCCAAGAGATTGCGAGAAGGAGCTTAACAGAGAGAGAGAGAGAGAGAGAGAGAGAGAGAGAGGTTACCCCGAGGGGTTACAATCGAGAGAGTTAGCTCAATTCCCCCTATCTTGATCCTCGACAAAGCCATCTTCTCTTATGCTCTTCCATCTCAAATTCATTCCTTCTTCTTTATCTCTCAAATCCACTAGCAGACAATGGCCCCCAAGTGAAAGATCTCTCCAAACGCTAAAACTCCCACCAGAACCAATGGGACTGCAAACCAAGAGACCGCAACTACAGGAAACGCATCTCTTATGAATCAGCTGCACCCCTTTGTATTAGGGAAAAGAAATCTAGAGAAATGAATGTTTACATTAATTATCACAACTTAATTGAGCATGTTTCGAGAAAATGAGCGTACTAGGAAAATTTTGTTCATCGCATTCATCTCAGGTAATCAATTAAAATTTCACTTAGAAGCCATTAAATTGCATGGAAATTTCACGCTAATATATATGAAAGGATTCAATAATACACATTAAACTGCAATTAAGCCAGATAGACTTTATGCATCCGCATCTATTTGCTTGGTTGAAATAATAGGAAATCCTATTATATCTCACAAAACATAGATTGAACTTGTAATAGAATACGTAGAGCTCCTAGGAAGTTGAAAGGATTTTAAACCCTAAAGTGTAAGAAGTTGAAAGGATTCTTCTCAAGGCCCATCTTGCTTGAAGCTGAAAGGAATTCAAAGTCCTTAAGTAACTTTATGAATTACGAGACAAACCCTAGTTCAAATAAATACGTAGGGTTTCATTGTAGGGAAGCCAATGTCCCAAATTGTAGTCAACATCTCAAGGATACTCCTTCATTTAAAAGAATGAGGAGATTAAATAAGGTTATCTCTAGAAATCTTAGGCGATAACGGGGATAAAGTCAAGACTAGATGCTATCGTATCAAATCAAAATTTCCTTTGGCAGAGAGAACAAAGAATTGTCTAGTACATATTGTGCACTTCTGCTTGTGTTTGTACTTAGAAACACCTATTTGGAAAAGGAGTCATCTAACAAAGCAATCGATACAAAGAAAATATTTCAAATTGGATTCAGGTTGAAACACCTAGGAGAGGCATGTTGAATACCCCAGCTAGCCACCAACCCTATCGAAGGGGGTTTTTGATAGCCACATCGGGGGAAGCTCTGGTTGTAAATCCCCTACCTCTCCAGGTCCTACTCAGATGGTCTACATGAATTAGGAAGAAATCTCAAGGCCCTGTTACTAGTGCAAGGGCAGAAACTTGGAGGAAAATAAGACTCATTCTTACGGATTGCAAGAATCATCCTATGGATGAGATTTGTATCTCAGCTGAAATTTTAATATAAAGTTTATTTTCAAGGAATTTGTTTGATCTGTTTTCGTGTCAATGCACAAAATTACGTAAAGGAACATGTGACTAACGGGTTAATTAAGGAAGCTGCTTGTATATGTTACCACTAATGTACCCTTAGGTAAGTAGGAAACTAAAGCTATCAAGGGAAGCCGGTGAGCGGAACCCCCAATGGGTCCATCCTATGATAGGATGGTCCCATAGAACTGGGAGGCTTCTCAACATTCAAATCGTGATGATATATTGACCTTAGATAATGTAAGGTGGAACCCTGGCTCATATCGTTTTAGGGGACCAGAATGGGACTTTACTCTACGGGTAGAGAGGTCGAGCGATGCAACCCTCTCGTTTCCTTTTCTCTTTGAAACAAGTGCGATATGAGTCCGCCTCAGTTTAGATGCTCTGCGCAAAGTAGATCATCATCTGAAGATCGACACTAGAAGGCTGTAGAATGACTTGACCATTAAAAACCCAGGAAGATTCGGGTCGATCCTAACAGGGTTGGTCGATATGTTTCATTGCGGAGTAGACTCGGGAGTTGGTAACTTATGTGATATTAGTAGATGTGACTTCAAATGAAAAGTGAATATGGTCAAGAGAAGAAATTTCAGTTGATTCAAAGGGGTACCAAACCCAATCTAGAGCCTCATAAAGTTCAATGAGTTTTTGAAGATACAATTGAGAAATATCTATATTCAACCAAGCTTTTTCTCCAACATCAGTAGCACATTGAGGATTATGGTGGATTGGCTTATTAACTTTGTCATAATCCTAAGCATTCTCAGTTTCAGTGTAACATTTGAAGCAAAAATAATAGTCATGCAATTTTTGAAGAAACTGGAACACTATTAAGTGATAGACTTATGGACTAACTAAGATACAACTAGCTAATAGCTACGAGGACATCAAGGTACAACTTTTTTAAGGACATTACTCAAGATATCTACCAGGACAGCAGTGGCAACAGTTACTATTGGTTAGAATTGCAAGTAACAATGGTAGGGAAACTTTATCAACAACCGCAGTTTATGATGCAATAGATGTCTCAACAAAAGTATTACTCACATGGGTTTGATCATTATCATGTGCCACAATGCAATATTGAGTCTGAAGTTTCTTATAGGAGGCAAGTGGCATCCATTAGCAATATTATGAGCATCATAAGAGCATTAGAATTCAGCAAGTTAGTTTCTCATATGCTTGACATGATTGATGTATTAGCATATGCACTTATGGAGTTTGATGCATCCATGATGGTAGTTGAAGTGATAGATGTTGTTCGGATAGAATGAGCACTTGTCAAACATTTTAACATCTCATATGGATCAGTTGGTATAGTCATGCATCTTGGAAGCTCTCATCAATATTTATTGTATTGATGTTTTGCAGGAGGGTTTACCGCATGTATATGACAAATGTATGCTAGTTGTATCGATTGCCATGGTTGATGCAATACTTCAACAAAACTTATTGCAATCATTGTTAAATATGTACATCAATGAGTATAGCCAATCACTCTCTCATGGATACCAATACCTATATGGATAGCAATATGACTATGAGCAGCATTCATGTACTTCTCATACATATGCTTCTCATGAGTACCATGGACAGCAATATGATTATTCTATTGTATAGTAATGATGCGAGCAACATTGTGTCTAGAACCCGTAAAGCTAGACAATTAACAAGTGATCAGATCTGACAATTACATGCTCAAGGGTTATGATATAGATGTGTTGAACCGATGTATTTCAATCACAAAGACATCTACACAACACAAAATACAAGGATATTTGTGGTACTTGAATATTCAGTTGAAGAAGATAAAGATAGTCATGCTAAAGACAATTTTGATGATGATCAAGATGAAGATAAAGGATTTTTAGTTGCAGCCTATGAAGTTTCTGATAAGGAAAACCATGACTATGGGCTTCTGTTTGACTCAGATGCTGAAGACCATAACCGTGGACTTCTATTTGATTCAGTAACTGATGCTTTTGTGGATTCATTCATACATGCATATTATTTCATGAGTGATGATATCTCTGATTTGGTGATCATGATACATGGATGGGATATTACCTTTCCTTTTGACCCGGGAGGTCAAATGTTGGACTTAACTCTCTACGTGGACCAGCATCACTTTGGAAATGATGTCCTTACCTCTTCAAGAATTATGTGACAACTATCATGCTGACAAGTGGCCTTTGTTTCACCACAGAACATATCTCTGTTTTGAAAGAAATTTAATGTTGATTTAATTTCAGAGATGTGTAAGTCATATGAGTTGAAAGTACTTAAAGGGAGCTTTGTCTGGAGCTATAGCATGTCCAATTTGGATCAGCCATTCCAAAGTTATTACAGATTTAGTACAGCAAGGTCTACAGTGGACAACACAAAGTCTCCATCTGGGAGGAGCTCTTAATGGCAACATTTTGGTCCAAGATTTCATTTTCATATTTCCCAATGATTGTCATCAATGCTTTGTACTTGTCTCTCAGCCCTGTAGTTGTACTTATTTTAGTCCATAAAGAGTAACATATCCCTTTCCACCACTTGGCAATTTGTAATGTCCTATTTTATTTTTTAGGATAAAAACATTCGAGTGGGGGTGGAATGTAAAGAATTGACTTAGGGGCATATAGAAGGGCAAAAGGCCACATGTATAGTCAATCAATTTTTTACACAATATTACATATTTGTCCTTCATCTCTCTCTAGCTTCTCATGTCCTTTCATGGCTTCCATCCATCTCTCTTCTTCTTTCTAGTCTTTCTCTCTCATCATCACTCTCTTTCTCTCACTTTTGCACTTCTTCTTCACTCTCTTCTGCATTCTTATCTCTCCTCTTTCTCTCTCTCCAGTTCACTTCTTGACATACTCAAGCAAAAATGGATTTTTGTAGATGTCCAAGTAATGAATAGCAGCAAGGTAGGATGCATAAAAGAAAACAAAAAAAAGAGGTTACACAAACTAGGGTGACAATCGAATACTACACTAATAAAGACTTTGTGTGCATACATGCATAATAGATTTATTTTGATGTATTTATTAGAGATGACAAAATATTATTTTTGTAAGCTATCAGAATAGTATGCTTTGATTTATTTGCACAAAAGCAAGTCGTGCAAGATGAGAAAAAGTAGGAAACGCAAAAAGGATACTTTCAATGTATATTGAGCACAAAAGCATATTCTAATATTATAAATACATGCATGGTGGAGTTGCTCTCTTATCCATCTAGCTAACTACAGGTCTATTTGCATGATGGCCACCCTCTTGGCTTTAATTGCATAGCGATATGCATTCTCAAAAAGGACAACAAGGTACACTTTTGCAACTTTGTGTATAGCCTCCCACTACAATCCCTTGCATGTGAAATTGATATCCATAAGAGTGAAGGATTTTCTTCATTAAACATGCAAAGGGTACTTTCCTGATTAGTAGGTCTGTGCTCTTCTCATACTTGCGGATCTCCTTAAGAGCCGTGAGGTGATAGTTCTTCCTTTGCTTTAGCCTTTGCCCTAAGACTTGTCTCCCTTCGCCTCACCATGGTTGATGTTCTTGTACTTGTTTGGCTTGGGGTTGGGCTCAAGTAGGGATTGCTCGTCAATAAAAAGTGCTGGTTTTGGAGCGAGGAGAAGGAGTACCAAAGCCGAAGGAGGAAGTCGTTTGGCTTGCTTTGTTTTTAGCTTGGGGCATTGTATAAGGCTCTTACCACCTATTGAGTGCCCCTCATTTGCATCTCCACTAGCCTCTAGCCATTCTTCCTATTTTGGGGCCTATTGATGTTGTCATCATCGTTGCCCTCATAACCATTATTTCCACCCTCCTTATCCATAGAGGCCTCACCCTCATTATTGTCTAGCTCGTTGTTGTCAACTTCCACATCCTTGCTTACTTCTTCCTCTTTGGAAGAATCTTCTTACTCGTGAGCTCTTTTTAAAGACCCTAAGGCTGATTGAGGGAGGGTTTTCGAATTTTTTGATGGATGGGGGAAGGACATCGAGATGACAAGGTTTTGCTGCCATCTTGTTGGGTGAAATTGGGGATCTTTTTGCCTTTCCATGGTGGAGAAGAAAACTTATCCTTGGCCTTGGCTTAGTACTAGATGTTGTCACAAAGTTTGCTTGGTGCGGGCCATGAGGTGGATTAGAAAAGAATAAGAGAAGATAACAACAATAGAAGTATGAAATGGAAAATGAACTAAAAGAGCTCTATTTATATGAAACCTAGTATTAGGATTGAAGGAGGGTTCACACATGGTTATACGTACGTGCCCATTTTGACCCTTCCCTTCACCTTGTCATGCACTATGTTGCATGTGTATTCACTGCATATGTGTTTCACCACTTTTCTTATTATGCATGTGTACTTGTTGCTTGAGAGATTTAGCTAATGCGGTAGCCTTAGCATTCTCCAATGTGATGGAGTGATCGAAGGTACATCTATAAAACCAATCAAACATTTCTACAAGGTAGCTTTTCTTAACGTGACTACCTCCATGACAAGTATTCTTGAAATACACACCATGAGCCCAATAATGAGACTTTTCCATACCTTGGGTGCTCCACATTTCCAAAGACCCATATTTCTTCAAAAAATATGATCCATGAGTATATAACATGTGCTACAAAGGTATGGAGCATTGAAATTAGATTTGGATCATCAACATATCCAAACATTAAAGAATATGCAAGTAGTAGAGTTAAAGGTGTGCCATATAGTGGGTGATGTTGGTTTCTCCCCATACATTGTCAACTGGCTTTGTAAAATCATTGACCACTATATAAAATTCAACTTGAGTGGAACGATCTATTGATGGTTTTAGCATTATACACACTAGCTTATCAAGAGAATGCTAAACTTTTACCCATGCATTCTTAAGTCTAGGTTCTCTTTCCAAATCTATATGCATTTTCATAAATCTTTCCACAACTCTCACTTTAACTTCGGTAACTTGCCAGTCATATTGCTTAGGAATCTCTTCGTCTGCATTCCACTCATTGATATTCTAAGGGCTATGTCATAAGGTAGGCATGATTTTTTCTTGTCCTTTTTAATCTTTACCTTGCCTCCATATACACCTAATGAATGTAATAGCTCCTCAACCTTCTCAATAGCTACTTCACATCTAGAGGGAGACTTCACTATGTATACATAATTGATATGCAACTTCAATAACTTTTTAAATATGCACATAAGGCAATGCAAAGTGCAAAAATGGACATTCTCAATGTTAATTGAAATATGGCTTTCAAATTCTCACCAAGACATGACTTATTTGGTGGTGTGTTTCTATTGTAGGCCAGCGATCCTCCCTTCCATGCAACATTATCTATGGCCTCAAAAGAATTATTTGTTCTCATGAAAAATGGACAATGTAATGATGTTGATGCCTTAGTGTCACAATTGAACATACACTTTAGAGTCTTCAGATTGTTGCCCGAGTACCAATTAACATTGAACATATACTTTAGAGTCTTGAGAATGATGCCCGCATACCAATTAACATTGAATTCTCTGACTCCTTCCACGTGGAGCTTCTCCCCACTTGTTTGCTTGGAAATTAGATCCAAATATGGAGTACGTTGAAAGATCCAAGAGAAAACATATGGGTACCCTTGAGCACTTCCACTACTACTAGCCCCACTAAATTTATTTTTCTAATTTCATATTAAATAGTTGGACAAGCTTACTATGTTTTTCATAGGCCATGGTGTAATTCATCAATGTAAGGCCACCCTCTCCAACTTGTGTCCCTTTAAAATATGGCATTCATCAAGCTTGATAACAAACTCCAAGGTTAAAACAACACATGGCAATCATACTTGGTACAAACTTTGGAGAAACAAGTGTACTATATTGAATCCATAATATAAGATTATGATGAGTCAATACCTTCTGAGCATTGTAGAAACGAGTCATAGCACATTGCAACTTAACTTAGTCAACAAAAATATTTTTGAAGTTATCATAGTCATAAGAAATCTTTCCGAATTTAGCTCCCTCCACTTCCATTTTTTTAGTGATAAAAAATACTTTCCTATTGAATTAGCAATGGATATATTTTGTGCTCATCTTAGAGCTCTTAACCAAAATGGACAAGGCAAAATCATGTGCGTTATTTTGCTATTAGCCAATGCAATTGCTATCATATCATATATGGCCTCATAGCCTTGTTGACTAACCTCGATTGTATCACATGCTATTTGAACTTCTTCTACATATAAACTATTAAGAACATCCATAAGAACCTCATTTAAAGTAGCAAGCCGAAGGGTCACTCAAATTTTCAATCAAATTCTTGTGTTTTGAGAATGCATTTAGAAGCTCCATTTGCTTACTCTCACCTTGGCCTCCAGCATCATCAAAAAAGTTTCAAATAAAAAATAGACATTTTTAGGGAATAAAGTAGATTCATATTGTCCTTCAATATAAAATGAAATGCCTTAATTCTTGCACATATATTTTCCACGCTCCACCATTCAAGGATAGTGATAACATTAGAAGTAATCAACATTTTCTTTCCTTATAACCGATGGGAGTTTGGTTGCACCTTTGCAACTTTTCTTCTACAATATTATTATGCTTCTTCATTTGCTCTGAAAGTATTTTTAATGAAGCATTCTCCTCCTCCAAGGTTGAATTTCTTTGTGTGTCTGTTGCCACGTCTTGTCTCTTGTCTTTATATTGCTTCAATTCTTCTTTAAGCTTTTGCACTTTTATTTGTTGATCTTGTAGGGCTTTTTGCAATACATTTAAAGAACCCTAGGATTGTAACAAAGATTTAATGAGTGCTATATAACATTGATTGATAATATTGATGCATATGAATATTTCCATATAAGCATTTGCAATAATTAAGTAGACCATTTTTACCATCCTTGACAAATGTAAGCAATGTAGAAGTGGAATTGAAATGTGGATTCAGGCTAGTGCTAGGACCATTAGGATACAAGGAACCATCCACCCAAAGATCAATATTTTTCTTTTTCTCTAAACGATATTGTGAAGCACTATCACATCTAACCCACACTTGCTATAAGGGGACTTTGCAATAGCATACTCTTCATCTACACACATATGCAATTCCACCTTTCTCTTACGATTGCTTATGTCCTTAAGTGGTTCCATTAGGGCATGAGAGAAAATGGAATAGATTAAGTTTTCGTGGGATAATACTAATTTGGAAGGGCTAGAGGGCCAAAGTGAGCGTGAAAAATGCTTTGATGCATATATAATATAGTTAGGTATCACTAGAGATTGAAAAGACCATGTTTTAAGAAGGGAGAGAAAAAATCACTTTTTGGGGTCAAAATTAGTCCCTCTTGATGATATGGCAATTAGGAGGAGTAGTGGAGCATAAAGTAGGTATGTAACTACCTATGCAAGGTCGTAGGTATCACATGTGTGGGTACTAAAAAATATATGTTGATTTTGAGAGCTTTCAATGCAAAAAAGTGTATAGAAAATGAGTATTTCGACTTGCAATATGATTGGGTGCCTTTTGAGAAAAAGAAACCTATTTTTTGTTTAAAAAATTAACAAGTTATATTTTGAAACAAAAATAAATTCGAGTTGTTGATGTAACACTTTTGGAATAGTGGTGGTCACTTCTTAGAGGATAAGCTTGTGTAGAGGTCCTTTAATGCAAATATATATATATATATATATATATAATGAGTATTTCAACTTGCAATATGATTGGGTACCTTTCAAAAAAAAATCAATTTTAGTAAAATTTTATAAAAAGTCATTTTTTAGAGCAAAAATAAATCCAAGTTGCTAATGTAGCACTTTCGGAAGAGTGGTGGTCCCAACTTGGAGGATGAAAGGGCTAGTTACTAGGGTGAAAAGAAAGGGAGACCCCCCTCCTTTCGAGGTAGGATCCACCACAAAAAGTGGATGGAGCCTAGAAAGGGGGCTAGGGCACAAAAAGCCATGCAATGATGACTATTGAAGAGAGACTAATCCAAGATTAAGTATTCCTAATCAATTTCTTACGACGCCTTTTTTTAGTCCATCTTCCCCCTAATGTCAACTAAAGACTTTATGGCAAATGTTTGGTATGCTAATATACAAAGATATACTATGATATATCATTGAAGATTAGGTATGCCAATGTGACTTGCAATTTGAAGCTCTTCTTCTTGCATTACCTTGTCTAGTAAAGGAAGGTATTAGAGTTCTTATGGAGAGTCTAGATTGTGAGAAACTATAATCAACCGAAGAGAAGTGGTTGTAAAACATGTGGGATCACATTAGAGCATCTTAATAGCTCTTTGCCATTGAGCATGAGTCGTGAGGCATCTACCAATGTAAGAAATTTCTAGCCAATGTTTGTACCATTCTCTTAGCAAGGGGCTTTCTAAATTTGATTTCTATTTAAACTCCTCAATTTGAGACTTTTCCTTCATCTTTGTCAAAGGTGCATAAGGAGATAAGACTTAAAGGGCATGTGACTCTTCCTCTATTAACATTTGTAGAAATTCCTCTTGGATGAGTACGCTTCCAACAAAGATGTATATGTGGTCTTCCCATTTTTTGTGCTACTACAACGTGACCTCGAAAACATCATCATTGGAATTTTTGTTCCCTCCTCTAGTTCTTCAACCATTTTGCAAATTAAGCATCAACCATAACTAGGCATATACCTGGCAGGGGATATGGTTTGGATGTACTTACTTGGAGGTAGATTTGGTCATTTATCTACAAATACTTATCTAGGTTTTGCATCAATTTATCTACTTTTTTTTGTGCCTATTAAATACCTTAGTCCTAGGATTGACAAAAATTGGCTATTGCTTCATGTGTGGGCCCATAGGGTTTTTTGTATTGCTATCTCTAAGCTTAGGTAATTCTAATTCTATTTTTCAAAGGGGCAACACAAATAGCAACAAACAAAGATTGCTACTAGTACAATCTTACATTATGGATTTCCTTATATCAAGACCCATAATCAAAGAACCTAGATATCATAATCCACCATTATCCACAATTGGGGATTCCAACATCCAAAGAGTCAAGCCAAAAAGGTTCCTACCTCTATTCTAGCACAAATTTGTGAGAGTGAATCTACTAGTGAATGTTATGTGGGCATCATTTTGGGAGCCCGAGGATGATCATGAGCCTGTGATTTGCTAGAGGTCTTTTTAGTTGCCATTCTTGCAGTTTCAAATAAATGTTAGTAGGTTTAATGCCTTGCTACAACAATTGAGTCATTAGGTGTGTGGCCACATCTAGGAAGGGAGACCTCCTTTGGTTTGGGGGGGAGCTTATAAGCTCATGCTATCTCGCAAGTTTCAAAGTTCTTGGGTGAGTTTTTCTTTTGTGATAATATGTGCTTTTTTGTGAAGCTTGTGTGGGATGTGCTAAGATGTGCAAGACTTGCTTGAGAGGAAACTTATAAGCTCATATTGTCTCACATGTTTTAAAGTGCTTAGGCCAGTAATTTTTTGTGATAATATGTGCTTCTTTTTTGCAAGGTTGCATGGAATGTGCTAAGGTGTGCAATGCTTCTAATGTAAGAAGGCATATTTGAGTGAATTATATTGAATATGTACAATGTGATATCCCTTTCTTGAGGTTTACGTGGAGCAGTTTTGATAATCCAGTTATGGTTGCTATATTTACATTTAATATTTAAATGTTTAAATATAAATCGTGCATTTAACATGCATGTATGTATATATTGAGCCATATCTTTGATAAAGCGTATTGATAACAAATTCTATGGGCATCCAATCAACATGGGATATTCGCATCAAGTGACTGTAGAGACTATGAGTTGCATGTTTGTAGGGGTGTGCTTAGCTCCACTAGGTGTGAATGACAATAGGTTGTCAAGCTCAGGGCTTAGAGAGGGATTTTAGAGCATGACAGATCCATTCGTATGGGTGTTGAAAACAAGTTGAAAACCTGCATTTTCGTTGAGAGACTCCAAATGGTCATCATGAACTAGGCCAGCGATAGTTTGGTGTGGATTTGGCTAATGCTTTACCATCGTGGTTGCAATGACCGATGTCGCATGGGTATGGAAAATAATGTGATTGGTATGCCTTTTCACATTTGGAATGCAAGTGGTGATAGTGAGCCAGGTCAATGGTTGGCAGCTTGGTGTGGATTTGACTAATGTTTTGGCATCATCGCGTAGTTTTAATGACTACCACAAACATAGAATGTAGAAAATCATGTGATTATTGAGTCATATAGAAACTTAAACAAGTCAATAAAGCTAATAACTTCACCTTAAACACAAAGAGGGTGCAAGCCTTTGGACTGTGCTCAGGTGACAAGGGAGGATGTGGTTCATTAGGCTAAATGCAAGTAAGAAGTCTCACTTCTCCATTCTAGAGGACTCATACATCATGCACTTTGCAAAAGCCAAATATGGGGACAACCTCATTGTATGATTAATGAACTTAGAACAATGAGGGAGAGCACATGTGGGACTATGTCTCTAAGATCTGAATCTTGTACAAATGAATTCTTGTTTACTAAAAGACCTACTGCCAAAAGTTGTGGCAACCAAGGATTTCATGAAAGGCATACAAGATGAGTAAATTTATAAAGCCATCGCCAATAAAGTTGATATTTGAATAGGTCCAGCATCAATGAGGTCTTAAACAAGGGCCATGTGTATTGATTACTTACATTGAGACATAAACCGTGATAAAAGAGATAGCTCAACGAGAAATACCACATCTACAAGGAGTAGTTAAGAACTTAGCATGCCCTAAGACCTACTTGCCTCCTTGAAATAATAGTAGTCAAAAGACAATCAAGCTCATTGAGGCCTTGAAGCAATAGCGACCTTACCATCAAAATATCCAATTTGTGCACTATGGAGGTGATTACCTACCATCAAAAAGTTTGAGCCTGCCACGAGTGTGCACAAACTATGGAATCTTCATGTTAATACGAAATGTGAAAGGCAAAGTTAGAAAAAAGGCAAGCATAAGTGCCAAGTTTATTTTTTGGTGGATTAATATTTTCGGAGCTTTAGTATATTGCTTTTAGGTTCTTGCGCTACTTCGTGGTTATATTATTTTTTGAGTCGGATGACTCACACGAATACGCATTATTATTTCTTGCAGTTATATTTAACACACCCACAATTGTTGTGTCGGTTACACACATGAAAATGAAACTACAATAGCATAGGCTAAGTCCGATTAGGTTAAGGAAGAAGAAATGGATGAAAGGATTGCAAGCATGTAACTCTAGTCACTTTAGTCTTGATTAGGTCCAATTAACCTAAGTGGTGTGCATCAATTATTGGAAGAAATGGTCACAAGTCATAAAGGTGGGTAGGGTGCCCAACTATTGGTGGAAACCCTAACCCTAACCCTAATATATAAAAGCCAAACAAGTTAATAAAGTCCTCACTCTTGTGTGTGCCACTTGTGAGATCTAACTTTCTTCTTCATTTGTTGCTTGCACCATAGCCAGTGAGAGAGAAAGATGAAGATTGAGGGAGTGTGTGAATGAGACAACATGAGGGACTTCAACAGTGAAACTCTCTCTTGCATGCATTATTCTCCATTTCATCCTCTTCTTCATGCAATCCATCCATCATAAGGCATCCATAATCATTGGAAGTTTTGTGAGAGAGAGAATGAGATACCAAAGGATGAGGAATCTACTCTTCTTTTACTTATCTACAATCAATTATTGGTAGCATGGAGGGAAGCACAAAAGTATTGAATTGAAGGCTTGATTTGTGAAGGGTATTCACATGGAGCATGTGGCCATCTACTTCCTCCTTCAAGAATCGACCATGATTAGAAGTATTCATGATAGATGAGTCTACTATGACCTCTTGAATTATTGGGATTTCTTCCTTGCATTGGGATTATGAGAGGAGAGCATAAAGACTTACAGCTTCATATGTGAGAGACTAGGTGAGAGATAGTGAACCAAGGTTAGTCAACACTCTTGAAAGAATAAGAGCTTTATCCATGTCCTATTGTTAAGCCCTCATAAAGCCCAACACAAAGAGTAAGAATGTATCTTTCTTGGGTACAACTAGGAATCTAAAGGTTACTGCCTATATGACTATGAGTCTAACCAGGTAATTTATATCCACAATGTGGTTTTTGTGGAACCAACACATGTAGTGAAGGAGAAAGGATCCTCTATATTATTATCAACCAAAGAACCCACAGTAGAGGGAAAGGATCCTCTATATTATTATCAACCAAAGAACCCATAGTAGAGGGAAAAGGGTCCTCTATGTAATCATCAACCAAAGAAGTATCCCACCCTGTTGCCTAGAACAAATGCCGAAGTTAGTATAAAAGATAAGGAGAACCTCTCAAATGATGAAGTTCCTCAACCATAAAATCCTACTTTGATGCTACAAGGGAGGCCATTTTCCAAGTATAAAAATGAGAACTTTGATGAGCAGTATCCAACTCCTACAATTGAGGCGGAGCCATCTGTTAATGGAGTTTGAAGATCAATAGGAAAGAAGGGCTTTTGAACACATTGTCAACATGACCCTATTAGATGAGATAATGCAAGTAAAAGATCCTCGAATTTTGGATGAAGCTATGGACAATCCAAAGTGGAAAACTACCATAGTATATGAGAATATCATCAAACATCTCACTTGAAACTTTGTCCATCAACTAGAACATAGAAAACATATTGGCACAAAATGGGTTTGGACAATTTGTCAATGTGACCATATTGGAGGAGATGATGCAAGTAAAATATCCTAAAATTTTGGATGAAGTTATGGAAATCCAAAGTGGACAACTGCCATAGTGTAAAAGAATATTATCAAACATCTAGCTTCAAACTTTGTTGATCAACTAGAATATCTGGCAATCTCTCATTAGACGATGCATAGCCACTTGTGAGCATTAGCCAATATCACAAGCTTATGAAAAGTCTTACCTTTCAATCCAATACTAGGCTAGAACTTAGTTATGCAATTGGAGTTTTGAGTAGGCTCTCACATAAGCCTCTTGAGAACCATTGGAGAGGAGAAGGGACCATAGCATCATCTAGATCGATCAAGACCTTAGTTGGACACTAATTTGAATTGGACAAGAGATATTGGTTTTGGAAAATCAATGACAAAATATTGGTTTTCTCACTTGGATCAGGCGTTTCCTCTTGGATGAGAAAGAAGCAACTCATTGTGACATTATCTTCAATGGAGGTTTGAGTACCAGGCGCAGCACGCTTTGCTACCTAAGAAGGATTTTGGGAGATATAGGAATTCCAATTAAAGAGGCAACAATCACCAAGTGTGGCAATCAAAATCATATGGTGATTGTGACAAACCCTATGTTCTTCACCTACACAAAGCACATAAAGACTCCATATCACTCTATGTGGGAGTCATCAAGGATGGAGTTCTGAAGATGAAATATTGTCCTACAGAGGAAGATTGTCTTGACATATTTCTCAAGCCTGTTGGAACTATTCACTCAACTTGGCATCTTCATCAGCTCACTATTGGACCAAACAAGTACACCTTATCGATATTGAGGCAGGTTTGTTGCAAGTCATTCAAATGCCCACCTCCCAATTTCTTTCCCATGCCCAAGTGTTAAAATCTATAGGCCCGAAATGAGGAGAAGCCATGATGGGTATTGGGCATTGGCAAGGTTCCCAATTGAATGTAAGAAGGGGTCTAACGTTCAATATCAAATAGTTATGAGATGACCTATGTAGACTTGAACGTTGGATCAAGTGGGAAAGAGCTAATGAATATAGTATTATACATTGGGTGACATGTGATTAGATGCACCATCCATGGGTTCTAAGCCTCATCTAGGGTAGGGGGGTCCTAAGGGGGTCAACAAAACCTTTGGTGATAATCTAGGAGGTGAGCATCCTTGACTTGATGGTATATGAATATTTCTTGGAATATTCTCTAGATTATCATATACCACATACATGGGTAGTGACCGATGGATTGATTGGATTGTGTGGGTGGCGAGTCAAGGCAAAACACCCATATGTGTCTATAATTAGCTAATCTTCGGCACTACATATACATGGGTAATGCTATCCTCTTGCATAACATAACAGAACACTCGTACCTTCTATACCCCACCATCCTCCATCCAACATTTGTCAAGATCACCATCAATGCTCATAGAAATGCATGGGTGGATTGAATCATCAACCCCATCAATAGTATCAATTTGGTAAAGGAAAGTTTTTTTCTCCCATACTCTCTCTTGTACTTTTGTTGGCTATTACCTTTCAAATTCAAATGTCATTAGAGTGTACTAAGTCACTCAATTATTTGACTATTAGAGCACTTTCTTTTCCTTGTTATCCTTGTTGTGATAAAACAATTAGATTATAGTACATTAAATGTACTAGAGGCCTATACTTTCTTGGTTGAGCTCCTAGCTAAGTCCGTCCATGTTGGTGTGGTGTATCTTGACCATATGTAAGAAAATGTGTGAGATACCATAGAATGACTTTTGTATGTGTGTCCATCCCAAGTTGAATAGCATGTTGTCTTGTGCTTTGTGCCTTATGTATTCATATTTTCTTTTATGACCTAGTTATTTGTAGAGTGATTATGGATATTTATGTAGTTGTAGATATCTATTTTATCTTTATGAATATTTACATTACCTTGTGTCTCCTGTGTTTCTCTTATTTTAATTTATTACCTTATGCTCTTGTACTTTGAACTGTTCCAATATTAGTTTGTTTATGACATTAATGGCATGGTGTTGTAGTGCACTCTTCCCTTTGTTTATTTTAAAGAGCATGCCATTCTTCCAAGCTCTCCACATCCATCATCAACTAGTATCATTCGCTACATACCTGACACTACAATGGCCATGAGATCAATATGATAAAATATATGCTTGAAGTTACATTGCAAACTGCACCCATTCTTAGGGCATATAGTGGTTCCTCGGATGCGAATGATAACCTCAAGACTTCACATGAAATCAATGTAGTGCATACCATGCAATAAAAAACTACAAAGATCAACTGTTCTAGCCTTGATGATGAGGTGGACAAGAGGGTATGAGAGCTTGTATAACTAGTGAGTGTCCATAATTTTTCTTTACTACCACAAGCATAACTATGATGCTTCCTATCATAATCATGCAACATCGAAAATCCCCTCTCAACATGATTAAGATAATCATTAAAGCATACATTCTTGCTTGAGATAAGCATTAGGCTTATTATGAAAGGAAGGATTATGGGACAAGTTATTTGAATTTGTCATTCATTGTCTATAATATTGAATTTGTCATGATAATTCTGTCAATTTGTTGGGTTTATCATTAACAATTTTATACTTCACATACAATTTCATAAATAAATTTATGACACGTAGAGTTTTCTTGCAAGCCATAAATGATGTTCTCTCATTTGTTATTCTACTTGAAAAGGTGCATTGTCTATGTGGATCAAAGCAGCAGTAACAAGAATGGCTAATGATCCTCACTCAAATATAGACTATTCTAGGCCACAAAGAAGGTAGTCTTTTCATTGATTATGATTATGAATTCATGTGCATTGGATCAAGTTGTAGTTGATGTCACATTCTTGGTTAAGAGCTCATCACCAAGATTTCCTTGATTGGTCAAGACACATTTGCCAAATGAATGCCTCTTCCTATTCATAAAGAAGTATCATCTCAAAATTTGCTTTAGTTGGTCTATTTGTGAGTATATGGTCTGCGTGCATGGTTTGCTGTCTTTGTAAAGAGGTGAGGGAGTGAGGATTGGCAATTAGTTGAACAACTTAAAGTGCACATTGTTGTTTGCAAGGTAATGCACATTAGCCTCTTCATGATGGGAGACATTTGAGTGCATCCCTGTATATGGTAGATCTTTTCAATTTTGTATGTGCACTTGTGTGCTTAATGTGGCACATATGGGTGACATGAAGCACATCGTCGTATTTAGCCAGATATGGGTGATCTTGCAAGAAAAGACATGAGCCCTTTGAAACTACTTAGGCACGCATGGCTGGATTTTCCAAGCCTCTCAAAAAAAACTGCTCGACAAAAAGGAAGAACTCTTGTTTCCTAGCCAGATGCTTCTGTGATGTCACACCAACATCGACAAGTCTCCAATGACCAGTTGACACTGTTCACCCATATAGACTATCCATTCAATTTGTGAGCTTTAAACTTCTGCATCCAGGAAGTACACTGGTGATGTTTCCTCCTTGGATCTTAGTATAATACAGTCATCATTCAAAGCAATTAAAACTAGTAGAGTAATCATCAAACGATATTTATCCTATGTGCTACTCTACAAGTACATTTGTATAGTACATTATGCTGAACATGGAACACCCACCAAAGGTTAAGGAAATCCTTCAACTGAGATGGGATATTACAACTGGTTAAGTGCTGCATTCCATTCTGAGCTGACAGGCTTCCAAGGTCCTAGAAAATGAAGTTTTATTACACTAGTGTGCTTAGCAGTTTTGGTTCTGTCCTGATATTAGACATTGTTTTCTCTTGTCACAATCATAAGTTTTTTTTTTCCTGTTGAATGCCTTGGCCTGTTGATTTTTGTTTCCTGTTGATATTAGACATTGGTAAATTTGGCACATTCATCATGTCGTGCACAACAAATGGCTCGTGATTTCTGATATGAATTCGATACACAATAATTAACAACTTGTCCACCATATGTGATATGATACACCACATGCCTGTAAAACCAAGTGCTGTTAACTTTGACACGAATTCCAGTCCTGCATTCCCTAAGAGCTGTCCTAAAGGACCATCAGACCTTGCTATCCACAAGTTTTTTTGGAAGGGAAGCTTTATAGCACTCACAGAGATGTACCGTGCATTAAGCAGAAGATTAGATCTGTGGAAGCAGAGCACTCTTTCAACAACCCAACCGTGATATAGCTTCCTTCACATTCCTTGATATACGATCATGAATTGGTTCCTGCAACGGCCAAAAGAGAAATGTGTGAACATAAGAAATTGATAAACACCTCGATCAATTTTAGATATTGAACATACTCCAGCAGGGCATTACCTTGGATGGAAAACAAAACTCTTCACCAGTAATGGTCTCATACAGTAGTATGTATCTGCAACAAAATCATTGCATTCACAAATCACATAAGGAGAAATCGGACATTATTGAATATACCTGCAATGAAAGAATCCCAATCACAAAAGAACATAAAGAGAAATGAGAATGAGAATGACCTTTCCAAGGATTGCTACTGAGTGCAACTGTAATGACTATAATTTATAAGGCTCGATACAGTTGTCCTAAAAGGGTGCTGTAGTAGTGCCACATAAATGGCTCATGTCCCAGTTTAGTAGTCTTTCTGTGTACTTGAAAATGGGATGAGGCTAGGTTATATAGGTTTTCAGAAGATTTCAACCCAAATTTTACTTTTAAAAAGCTTAAATTTGCTGAAAACATCTGATATAGAAAAATTGTCAGCGTTTTCACCATTGCTATCATTGATGGGACTTGCACCATACCAGAGTCAATTCCTCTTTGAGGAGATTTTTCCAGATAAATTCAAGGCTTCTGTTTCAACTTACCCTTTAAAGGTTTGTGATGTAGGTAACTTAGACTATTCGGCACTATTTTAAAGCTCTTTAAGCAGTTTAAATAGCAAAAGTTCCATTTTTCTCACATGACTTTGAGATAACTCTGCTCTTGTGCCTGATCTGCCTCCATGTAAGCTCCAGAAAGGCGGGCAGGTATTATATTCTCTTTTAAAACAACTTAGAAGAATCACTACTACTCAAAAAAAAGGAACAAAGTCTTTTTGAAAACCAGATAGCTAATCTATGTGCGTTAAAGTTTTGGGTATGATGTGTTAGTGCAGTAGAAAAATGAAGGCTGTGTAAACTTCTTACCGCCTTGCAAGCTCAGCTATGAGATCTTCTGGTGCTTGTGGTAGCTCCTGTAAAAAGTAAACTGAGCTAAGATTTGAACAAAGGAATTACCTGTAAAAAGTAAACTGAACTAAGATTTGAACAAAGGAATCTCAAGAAAGTCACAAACACATAGGATTAATATATACACCTTATCATTATAGGGGTCACAATGTGCTTTGAACCAAAGGCGCAGAAATTCCTGGTCGAGATTTGCATAAGACAACATTTAGCATTAGTCTAGAACTTAGATGAATAAGAAAACCAGCAACATATGGATTTGAATTAGAGCAGAAGAGCAATCACTAGGTACACATAATCAGACAATTGAGCTGCATGAAAATAAACAACAAAGGTGTTGTAGAGAATGGAGATAAAATAACCTTATCAATGTTTTCAGGCTCTAGGCCTTTGTTGAAACGTTCATTATATGAACCATTTAGCCAATACCTACTAGAATCAGGTGTGTGTACCTGAAACAGATTACTCAAGCCATTAAGATCCAAATTTTGCTCACTATTGCGAGTACATGTAGTTTTAAGCTCTGAGGTCTACATTTCATATAGCTCCACGAACTTCAGTTTCCAGAAACATGCAACATTTGGAAAAAGTGACGTTACTCCTGATAGAAAAATAATTAAAACATGTCAAGAAAGCGGATACTACCAGGTTGTATCATGTCTCCCTGAAAAATAAGATTAAGTATATCAAGACAATTGAAGTGGGCCACAATGATTGAATTTTCTTAACCAAATGTGGACAGCATTGAAAAATCAATGATTTTGTCATTCTATCTTTGCTTGGAATGTCTGCAAGCCAAGTCTTTGGCATCCAACACAAATTCACCCTTAGTATGCTCCAACCAACCTGAGTTTAATGTGGCCAATTCTGCAGTTAAATGTGCTTACAAGGCTTGTCACGTGCACCTAAATCTTTCTTCCTCAAACATCATGTCTAAAGGTGTCACTAGAATGTGAAATGAAACTTAATGGTTTAATTAAACTTCACGAAGATCTTTAATTAAAATAAACTTAAATTCTCGTACCCCTAGCTCTTGGCATGGTGGCCATTGCACAGATAGTGAAGGATTTGACATTGGGCATACACTTGACAAATGCATAGGCTATGTAGTACAAGAGCAACAAGAGCAATGCAAAAGTAACAAGGTGCAATGTGAAAATTTCATTAAATTGAAAGTTCATATCTTAGAATTGAGTTATATTGAAAGTTTCGCCCAATAAGTAGCTCACCTAGGGCACTTAAGTTATTAAGCAAGCCCTAAGCTAAAGTCTCGTCCAATAAGCAACTCACATATGATTAATGACTGAGTCATTAATTAGACCTTGATCAAAAACGAGATTTAATTAAGGATTAGCTAGTTTTGGAAAGATTATATTGGCTATTTGGGGCTCCTGCTCTCTCACTTTTGAGAGCAATCCAAGTTTGGAGAGTTGTAGCAAACAAAGAAGAGGCATGCTTCCTGATTTTTTGTGATAACCAACAAGAGAAGAGTGTTTTGCAGCCATCCCAAGGTGCTAGAAAGCATGTAATCAATCTCTTTCTTCTCCTTTCTCTCTTTGTCGGGATGAGTAAGCTCTGTTTTACGTTTGCAGTTTACAGCAGATCAATGGCTAGGGTTTGCACAAATCAATCATTTTGGGTGTGGAATTGCCTGTTTAAGACATTTTAGCCAAAACCCCCAATTTCCTCCTTGCTTTGGATCACCTAATCATTGACGACTCAAGGCAGACATCATGGAAAATGTATTTAGACATGGGTCTGATTTTCCAACCACTGAAAGCATTAAATTCAGCATCTAATCTCAAGCAAATGCATGCCAAAGATTAGGGTATGGACAGCAGGTTTACAAGTCTGAATTACTTCAATTTGACAATGAATTGAAGGTGTATTTGTTAGGGCAAACCTCTAAGATTGTTGGACAATTAGGGCTAAGGCCTTATTTGGCAAATCAGATCAGTTTGGGACTAAGATTTGTGCAAATTTCTCATTGATTCTAGTGTGGCAGCAGTGAAAGACCATGAATGCATTTTTCAATGTCATACTACTCAACATTGGAGTAATTGCAACTTTGTATAATTCAAGACACACTCATTTGTGTGTAATTGAGCCAGATTCAAGATCATTGGTCAAGGTTGGTGAGGGCAACTAAGGGCATGGCAATTGGAGCAAATCTGGTCCATTGAAGAGCAAGGCATGCAAGGAATCATTAACAAAACGAGTGTTGGTTTGTGACAATCGTATTGATCGCATGGGTCGGTCATGAGTGGTTCGTGTGAATCCTTAACTTCAATATTAAAGAAATATTGTAAGAGGCGCTCACATTGAGGGCCAATCTAGTGTCATCTACTATATAAGAGTACTCTAGCTCTCGGGTTCTTTGTACTTATTTTCTTCTCTA
Organism: Lygodium microphyllum; assembly: GCF_053477565.2. NCBI lineage: Eukaryota > Viridiplantae > Streptophyta > Polypodiopsida > Schizaeales > Lygodiaceae > Lygodium > Lygodium microphyllum. The sequence goes on along the minus strand of NC_141163.1, from coordinate 30,598,156 downwards.
AATTGAATAGTGTGTACTATAAGCTTATGTTGACTACCCTATAGATCAAATCTACAAGTTGGTTCCATGGTTTTTTCATCAGGACATCACCAACTTTTCTAAGGGGTGAGCTGTAGTCATCTTGAGGTGCACATACAAGTTTTGGCTTACCCTAATTTAGTGTACAACAATGAATTTTTAAAAATACGGCAAGATATCTCACAAGGAATGAGATGCAAGTGATGACAACTCAATATCATTTGCTGAGGAGCAATTGTTGCACAATGTAGGTTCAATTGAAGTCTACGACAACGTTGTACAGCAGTACACTAATGCAACTATAGGTGAATGTATCTCCTTTTGAGTGGAACTTTAAAGTCACCAAGGAAGATGACACAAATGCAATGCTTTGGATCACGTGCAATTGATGAATGCAACCAATGCATTAGCACATGTTACTCAACACCCCAATTTTTCCGATGTAATGCTTGGACCTCAAAAGTCAAAGCACAAGAAGAGGCATTCACATTCTAGACATGCTAGAAGAACACATGGACAGCAACCTCAGTCTATTGCATTTAAGGGCAGCAGCCCAATGTGCACAAGGCTCCAATTCAATTGTCTATACATGGGCATAGTGATAGTATGAATGCACAGGGAATAATTTTCAGCATGCATTCGGGCAGCCAACTATGCGCAACAACCATCTGCACATCCACATTATTTTGGAGGTGGTTCAACATTCTAGGCCATGGATGGCAATGCATCAAGTGATCCTAATATGCAAGGAGCTTATATTGCTGGTTTAGAGCCTGGTTTGCAACAATTAAAGGGCAATGTTTTGGGTGATGCACAGCCAGGAATGCAACATGGCATGTATGAGAATATTGGCATGCAGCCAAGGTTGAAATCAAGCTTGTATGGACATGTGGGAAACCTTGCAAGGTAGTATGGAGCACAAACTTTAGGGGCTGGTCCTAATAACCCAAGCATAGGTGTGGCTGATGCAAATGCAAGAGTAGTACCTCCTATTCCTTCATATTCACAGCCAGTAATTTATGACTCCCACACCCAAGGAAAAGGCTAAAGATTACAAGGTTAAAGGTAAAGTTTCCCATCGTTATTTGATGAATTTTAATAACTATACACCATTGGATGTAAAGTGGATGAAAGAGGACTTAGCAGATTCACCTCAATTGTTGCAACTTTACCTTGAGGCATTTCAGTTGGAGCCAACCTCCATCAATCTCAGCATAGTGCAAATCTAGAGTATTGCCTAATGCTCAAGAGAAAGGCAATACTTTCACTCCTTGTCAAATACGCTAGATATCTACTGGTTACTTGCTGCACTTTATGCACATTCGAGACATTGTATACTAACACTATATATGCTTTGGGACTTGCTATGATCAACGTTCTAAAGGCTATATGTGTTGTTAGGTAGTTGTGTATAGATGCTTACCATGGCACAGAGTATCATACACTTTGGGTAATTGTGATTTGGACTACAGTTGTGAACATGTATATGGCAGCAGCAGTGCACATGCTGCTTTGGACCATTTTATGTTACATGTCAGTGTATTTTGCTTGATATGCAAAGTGCAAGGCACTAAATACATGTTTGTCTAGCTTGAATGGGATGCTTTTATGCTTAAGATATGTCACTAGTGTGGATCTCTTGCGATGGCCATGACCATACGTCTTGTGAAGTAACATGGATCTTAGAGATGGCTATGGGCAAATGTCTTCTAAAGCAGCCATGGCTATGGGTATAAATCTTGTAAAGCAATCGCTACACATGACTGAGGCATCTAGTCGAGCATAGTGTTTATGAAAGCATTAGAGTGTTTGCACAAAGTATGCCTTTTAGGATGGCCACATGATATCACATTAAGACATGAACTCTTCTACAATAAGTTATAGCTTACAAGAGCCTTTGTGCTCACTGCTCATCATCTTGAAGGCTTCAATTATGGACTTGTGTTAAGGGCTTTTGTACATGTTGTTGAGATATCGAGCTCCACTCGTGATATGCCAGGGTGACCATTGTGCATTTATGTCACCGACTTGTCAGTTGCAGATGCAGTTGGTACACCGCCCATGAATAATAGCTAGATGACAGCTATCCTTATCTACTCTAGTTCGTGGCTCAGTTAGTATGCCACCTTAGTTAGTTGAGTTTGGTTTGAGACCCATATATAGAGTTCTTCTATTTCTATGTACTTGAGTTCTTTTGGCTTACACAACTAAGAAGAGGAAAGCCTCCACCTTTGTGTGTATTCTCCCATTGTGCAAGCGAGAAAGCTACAAGTGAGACTCCTTCCTTCTCTCCTACAATCTTGACATGGTATCAGAGCCTTGTTCGTGGTAAGAAGCTCAAGAAAGCAAACCAAGTTCGCAGTGTTCTGGTAAGAGGACCAGTGTTGCTTTCATTTTTCTGTTTTGGGAGCAAGTCTCTGTAGGTAGCACAGCCGGAAAGTGCAAGAGTGCATTGTCTCAGATTGACACGCCCTTCGCGGTGTAGCAAGAGGGCAGTATATGCTGCGGGTGAGGGCTTTAGCCCTCGACTGCTCTGTTTTTTGGATTTGAGGCCATTTCGGGGCATGTTTTGAAGGCGGAAGTTTTCTACACGTACTCAGGAAAAGACCCTGTTTTATGCTGTGCGACCACTGTTCTACAGGTCGGTAAAAAGTTACTGTAGAAATTGCATCGTATGCCTGTGCGCAAAGACATTGGGAGTTACAGAATCATCCTTGTTGCCTGTTGATGCAAAATCGTCACTAGGAAGTGACTGTGTGGTCAAATACCACTTTCGTCAGTTTTGCAGATTTGCCCTTGTGAGGCTGAAGCTGTGTTCTTTGCAGTGGCAGAATGAGTGGTGTTACTGTCTAAGTTGGGAATAATATGCTTTACTTATGTAGGCAAGTGTGGCCTTTGTAGACATGACATGTCACACACACACACATGCAGAATTACATTCTGGGAGTACATTCCTAATACCTTAACCATAACTGTTTCAGATTCTGTAGGCTCTTCATTGAGGTGAAAAGTTCCTTTGTTTAAAAATCCGGACACGTATATTATATTGATAAGAGTAAAAGTATTTGCAACATCCATGGAGAATTCAGCATTTCGAAAGGCACGGGCAACATTCTTGAGGACATGATTGTGCCGCTTACAAAACCCCACCATAGCCTTGACTTAACTAAAACAGGACTCCACAAGCATTGAAAAATGCCAGACGTCCCATATCTAGGTTTCCCTTGCTTCAGTCATCTTCCCTGTGCCACCAAGCAGAGCCTGCATGTCTACATTTGACTGTTAAAAGGTTGACAGTTACAAATAATGGTGTCTGATTCTCTTTCACAGATTGTCACTGAAAAGCTTGACAAGAACAACTTCCAAGCATGAAAGTTCAGAATGACGAATTTCCTTATGGGAAAAGGATATTGGGAATTCGTTGCAGGAAATGAAGAAGAACCAGTTCTTCCTGATGTTCCCAATCAACAGCAAATGCACGCATTTAAAGCATGGCATGAGAGAGCCAGGAAAGTTATGTACTGGCTGTCTATCAGCATTTCAGACTCTATGATTGTGCATATTCAAAATGCAAGTAGGCCAAAGGAGCATGGGATACTTTGTCAAAAATGTATAGCACAAATACGCAAGCCAGGAAAATCCAGCTCAAGCAAGAGTTGCACAATGTGCAAAGAGAAAGTATGAGCATCAATGACTACCACATGAACGTGAAGACGATTGCAGATACACTTGCTTCCATTGGGTCACCAGTGGAAGATGATGATTTAGTTTCTGTGACCTTGAATGGTCTAGAAAAGGATTATGCACAGTTCCGAACATCGATTTCCGTCCGTGAAAGATTTCCTGATTTTGAAGAGTTGATTGCTCTTCTAATTTCTGAGGAGCAAAGAAATGGTGGTGCATCTTCTTCAGGAGGAACTTCAAAAGAAGCTGTCTTTTACTCAAATGCTGGAAGAGGTAGAGGCAAAGGTAGAGGAGGCCGATCTGGAGGCCGTGGTAGAAATCAAAATATGCAGCAAACTCAAGAAAACCAGTCCTTTGGAGGAGGACGTGGTAACTTTAGAGGCAGGGGGAGCCAAAGAGGTCGTGGTGGATGGCAAAGAGGCCAAAATGCAAACAGCAATGATGAATGGTACTACTGTGGTAAAATGGGTCATATAGCTAAAGACTGCTATAAAAAGCAAAATAACATCATGAATGGAAAATTGCAACAAGGGAATTATGCATCTTCTAGTAGACAGGATAATGACAAAAATGAGCATTTATTTATGGTGCAACACATGACCAATTCTGTGACAAGTGCAGAAGAAAGCAACGATATGTGGTATGTTGACTCAGGTGCATCAAACCACATGACAGGTCATGCAGAATGAATGCAGGATGCAAGAAAAATGAAAAAACCAGGATTTGTGAAGACTGGTGATGATATTGCACATCCTATTGTGCAGATTGGAAAAATTCATTTGTCTATGCAGGATGGGAAAAAGAAATACCTGTCGGATGTATTTCATGTCCCGAATATCACCAAGAACCTAGTTTCTGTTGGTCAAATGGTTGAGCAGGGCTTACAGGTTAGATTTAATTCTTATGGATACTTTGTTGAGGATATGAAGAATAAAGGTCGCTTAATAGCAAAAGGAAATAAGAATGGCAGAATGTTTACATTGGATGCAGACATGCCTGAATTGAGTGCAGCAATGTTTGCATATGGGACTGGTGTAGTTGCAGATATTGATATCTGGCATAAACGCATTGGTCATGTTAATGTACAGCGACTTAAATCAATGCAAGCCCAAAATATTGTTGCAGGATTGCCTAAATTTAAGGTTGCAAAAATGCATAAGGTATGTGAAGCCTGTCAATTTGAAAAACAAGCAAGGAAACCATTTCCTAGATATGTTCAAGAGAGTAAGAAGCCATTGGAATTAATCCACTTTGATGTGTGGACTACTAAAGTTACACCTCTTGGAGGCTGTCATTATTTTGTCACTTTTATTGATGATTATAGCAGAAAAGTTTGGGTGTATTTTATGAAAAAAAAAAGTGAAGTTTTTGGGCATTTCAAAACTCTTAAAACTATGGTTGAAAAAAAAACAGACCTGCAAATAAAATGCCTAAGGTCAGATGGAGGGGGCGAGTACCTCTCAAATGAGTTTGCAAGGTTCCTACAAAAGCATAGCATAAAGCAACAATATTCATACAGTCATACCCCACAACAAAATGGAATTGCAGAAAGGAAAAACAGGCATATTGGAGAGGTATCTCATGTCATGCTCAACGAAAAAGACCTACCAGATTTTTACTAGGCTGAGGCAGTTGCTTCAGCAGTCTACATAATGAACAAAACTCCCACTGCAGCAATACATGGGATGACTCCAAAGGAGAGTTATACTGATAGAAAACCAGATATTTCTCATTTGAAGATTTTTTGTTGCATTGCCTATGTTCATGTGCCAGATGAGTTGAGATCCAAGTTGGATCCAAAAGCTGAGAAGTGCATCTTTATTGGTTATTCTCTGCAGCAAAAAGGGTATAGATGCTATAACCCTTCTACTCGTAAGTTTACAGTGAACAGAGATGTTTTTGATGAGATGAGTAGCCGGTATAAACCAGTAAATGTGATTGATAATATAGATGCACAAAATGATAATGCTGCACAGAATTCACAACAGCAGTCATAAGATATTAGTAGACCTGGAGCGTCCTCTAGCAGTGGTTCACATTCTTCGCCATGGACAGGCAGATTGAGATCAGGAGAATCTTCTCAAAGCAATGCAGATAGTGGTATGCGAGTATCACGAAAAGGAAAAAAAAAAGCTAGATCAGCCCATGTTTGATGTGAATGCACGTCACTCTTATGTGGATGGTGAATCCAATGGCTCTGAATAGAGCATTGATGATGAGTTGGATATTCCTTCTATTGTTACACTTGAAGTAAGGAAGACCAGGGATGTTTTGAGAGCACCTGGAAGTTAATCTACTTTGCGCAGGTCTACCAGAGCTAGGTATCCTGTGGATAGGCTGAAATATGATGGATTTACAGCCATTCACTATGCCTATATGGTCAAAGTGATACAGAAACCAGAACCCACTTCTTTTGAGCAAGCCATGGGAAAAGAAAAATGGGAGAAAGCCATGAATGAAGAAATGGATACCTTGGAAGCAAATGCTACATGGGAATTGGTACCTTTGCCTAAAGGTAAGATTGCAATTGGTTGTAAGTGGGTTTATAAGGTGAAACACAATGCAGATGGTTCTGTGAACAGATACAAGGCAAGATTAGTAGTCAAGGGGTATGCGCAAACATATGGCATTGATTATGAAGAAACATTCAGTCCGGTTGCAAGGATAGCAACCGTAAAAGCAGTCATTGCTATGGCTGCATCAAAGGGATGGTCTTTACATCAGATGGATGTAAAGAATGCCTTCTTGCATGGTGATTTGCAAGAAGAAGTCTATATGGAGCAGCCACCAGGTTATGTCCATACTGTTCATCTTGAGTTTGTTTGCAGGTTGAAGAAAGCCTTGTATGGCTTGAAGCAAGCACCTAGAGTATGGTCTGACAAGATAGAACAGTATCTTGTCACTATTGGCTTTCAGATTTCCAAGGCAGATTTCTCACTTTATGTGAGAAAAACAGAGAAAGGTATTATGCTACCTGTCATTTATGTTGATGATTTGATTACGACAGGTGACAGTGATGAAGATATCCTTCATGTGAAAATGCTATTGAAGCAAAAGTTTGAGATGAAGGATTTGGGAGAGCTGCATTATTTCTTGGGCATTGAGGTGATTAGATCACCAAGTGGAATACGGCTCTTGCAGAGGCAGTATGGATTGGACATGCTATCCAAATATGGGATGACAGGCTGTAAGCCTATTTCAGTTCCTTTGGAGCAAAATGTGAAGCTGAGCGCAGATGCAGGTGAGCTTCTGGAAGACCCTACTATGTACAAACGCATAGTAGGAAGTTTGATTTATATAACTATTACCAGGCCAGATTTGAGCTATGTTGTTGGATTGGTAAGTCAGTTTATGCAGGCTCCAAGGAAACCGCATTTGGATGCGGCTAGACGCATACTCAGGTATGTGAAGTCCACATTGCAGTATGGACTACTTTATGAGACGGGTTCAGATACAATTGCATGGATACACTGATACTGATTGGGCTGGTAGTATTTCTGATAGACGATCTACCAGTGGATATCTGTTCTCTTTTGGAAGTGCTGCAGTCACTTGGAGCAGCAAGAAACAGCCTACAGTCGCCTTGTCGAGCACAGAGGCTGAGTACAGGGGTGCAGCAATGGCTGCATGTGAGGTAGCTTGGTTGCATAAGCTACTTTATGATATGCATCAGCCTACAGATGGGCCAGTTGTCATTTATTGTGACAACATGAGCAGTATACACTTGGCAAATAACCCAGTCTATCATGCTAGAACAAAGCACATTGAGGTGCATTATCACTATATGCGGGAGAGGGTTTTACTAGGTCTTATTGATCTAGTTTATGTCAGCACAGAGGATCAGGTAGCTGACATCTCCACTCGTGATATGCCAGGGTGACCGTTGTGCATTTATGTCACCGACTTGTCAGTTGCAGATGCGGTTGGTACACTGTCCATGAATAATAGCTAGATGACAGCTATCCTTATCTACTCTAGTTCGTGGCTCAATTAGTATGCCACCTTAGTTAGTTGAGTTTGGTTTGAGACCCATATATAGGGTTCTTCTATTTCTATGTACTTGAGTTCTTTTGGCTTACACAACTAAGAAGAGGAAAACTGTTTTCAGCCTCCACCTTTGTGTGTATTCTCCCATTGTGCAAGAGAGAAAGCTACAAGTGAGACTCCTTCCTTCTCTCCCACAATCTTGACACATGTTGGTTGGCTATTTCTATACACTTGATCTATTGATCATAGGCGTGAGCTTTGAGGATGATACACGGCTAATTTAGGAGAGGGTGAATCTCTCTATGTGTCAACTTGGTGTGTTTGAACCTCTAGCAAGAAAAGCATATGTTGTATTGAGTTTGACAGCTCAATGGTATGGATTCTTTACAATGCATGGTCATATTTGGTGTCAAAAGAAGTAGGGTTTTACAATTGCAGAGCGTTGATGTACTAATACTACTAAGAAAGCAATTAAGACTTTCGTTGGCCAACTTTCAACAAGAGATGGATACTTCTATAAGGAATTTACAGTGCCTAAATGAAGCTATTGGATTTGTTGCACCCTTTTGTCTTAGAAGACAATGAGCTTTGAGACCTAATATGATCAATGTGGCAAACACGTGTTTTTATACTTATGCTTGGTTATTCACTACTGCAATGCGTACTACTTTGATAGCCATGGATATGTAAATTTGTGTTGGTTGTATACTAGTATAGCATCTACCATCTTTGAAAAATGTACATTGCCAAAATATGGAGTAATAGCAACATGATTGGTTACTTCGAACCATGTATGGATAATTGTACATTGGTAGTACTTGGAACCATGTATAGATAATTGTACATGATTGGTTACTTGAACCAAGTACATAGAGTAATAGCAATATGATTGGTTACTTGAAACCATGCATGGATAATTATACATTGGTAGTACATGGAGTAATAGCAACATACTTGGTTACTTGGAAACATGTATAAACAATTGTACATTGACAATACATGCAATAACGGCAGTATGCTTCATTGCTAGAAAACATGTAGTAATAGTGGTATATCTAGTTGCTAGAAAACATGCAATAACAGTAGTATGCAAGGTTGTTGGAAAACATGCATTGGTAATTTTGTATGCCATGTTGGATCTTAACTATGTGCAATCCGCGTCACTTGCAATGTTTCAAGAGGGAGATATGTCACCAAAATGAAAATTGACCTTAATGATTTAACTAAACTTCACAAAGATTTTTAATTAAAATGAACTTTAATTCTCGTACCCCTAGCTCTTGGCATAGTAACCATTGCACATGTAGTGAAGCATTTGACATTGGGCATACTTGATTAACTCTTAATTACAACCCTAAAACTCAAATTTACCAAACTTTTATTACAAAGAAGTGCAATCCTAAAGAGCGTGTGTCCCATAAGCCAAGCCCTAACTTGGGAGGATCCATCCATCTATAAATAGATATGCTTCCCACCACTACTCATCCCTAATCTCGTTTTTGCAAATCGTTGGCACTAAAACTTTGTTGTCCACACCTCGCACAGAGGGTATCTCAGTTCAAGTTACTATCCATTGTTGTTTGTTGTTAGTGCCTACTTCTTGATACCTCCCAGTTGCCGCTGATGACTACTATTCACTATCGGTCTAGTTGTGTTTACTACCATATGACCATTTGCTACTTGCCGCCTACCACCACATCATCAATTTATTAGTATTTTGCTTACCTATTTGTCACTGATCCAGCCACAGTTGAGTTGTGTTTGTTGCTACTAGATATCTTCGAGGACTCTCTGCTGTATTTTGGGATCCATCAGGATACAACACACTCTCCAACTCATACTCTCTACCTCGGTCCTACAGACATGGGAGTTCGAGAGTCAGTATTTCACCTTCGCATAGTGTATTTGCTACATTGAGCATTGTATATATCCAACATTCATTCATTATCTGCTTCAGTGTTCATTGTCTCTAAGTTACCCTAACCCTAACTAGGTTCTTTATCAATTTATGTTTTGTCGTACGATTGTACTTTGTACTTGTTATATGTAGATTAGTAATTTTTTACAGTTTTTAGATGAACATAAATCTCACTCTTCTTCTTTGGGTGCTTCTCCTATTCCCCATTGACATCAACATCTTACGAAGAGAGGCAATACTTCTCATTCCATCGTCTAGTGAATCATCAAGATGATTATGACTATAAAAGGGTGTTGGACAAGTGAAAAATTCTTCTACGAGGGCATTTGTCCAAGTAGCACCTTTGCATAGCCTTTTGCATGAGCATAACATTTTGCGTCATCTTTTGCATTACCCCATGCGTTGGTATTCAATACTTGTAAATATGCATTTGTGCATATTTATTCATTTTCGGGCAAAGAGTGATCGGCTCTTGATCCACCATATTCGTGGCAGCTCACATGGCAGCTTTCTTACACAAGCCCCCATATTTTCATCTTCATCAACACCTTCGGGTGGTTGGGATAGCTTGTATGTTTTATGATGTGGTGGATCTAGCCATCCTTTCATTCTTCCCTTGGAGCATAGATTACTTGCTAGGATGAAAACCCTCAATCAAACACTCCACACACACATGTTGAAATATCAGAGCGGAAGCATGAGTGTGCACAAGAGGGAGAGAGAGAGCTCAAGTATAATAAGAAGATTTTGCTTGGTGAGTTGTTCAGAAGTACAACTAGTATACTCTCCTCAACTGTGAAAGTGACCTTAAGGCTATTTATATAGCCTCTGGATAGCTAGGATTAGGGTTTCCCCCTGCCCTCCAATTCATTTACACCCAGCTACCTTTATCCACCCTTGCATACACAAGATTCACATGCCTATCTCTCAACACCCCCCCTCAATGCCAGAGTGGCATTGGACTACAAGGATGTTAAGACCCCCCCTCAAACAAAATGGGATGCCTTTATAAATCAAGCTACAAGAGTACTTATAAGTAGAGGATTTATAGTGGTTAGAAAAGTTAATCTTCAAATATTTTGAAGACAAAGTTGGTCCCCCAATTCTTTTGGTACTTCAGGGTTCGTAGGACATTTACTAGTAATATGCATTGTCTTCTTACATTTGTTGCACTTCATTTTGTTGGGATATTTTTTCCAACAATTACTGACAAGATGTCCCTTCTTATTGCAAAAAGAACATTTGGTGGAGACAGTATGAACTAGGAATTGCTCATGGATTGTTGAAGTAGATCCTTGGCTTCTTTTCTCCTCATCTAAGCAAGACTAGATGGTACTTTCCAAAGTTGGATTAGGGATATTGATAAGAGTAGTTACAAGGGTTGGAAAGACCTTATTTACAACCTTCAAAAGGATTGCAATGGCAACTTCATCATGAATTGGAGCTTGAACTGAGGCTAGTTGTGCCATGAGCCCCTTCAGGTGAAAAATGAACCTACCTAGGTCTTCTCCTTGTTTATACTCCAAGCTAAAAAATTCGATCTTTAAGAAAATTTTGGAGTACTTCCCTGAAGCACCATAAAGCTTTTCAAGCTCATCCCATTTCTCCTTGGAAGTGAAGAGTTGGTCAATATCATAGTTGTCACGTACGAAAGGTACGGTACAGTGTGGTACGATAAAATACGGTACTAAATAGTACCTTAAGATTTTATAAGGTATAGTACGATATTAGTACGAAAAAAATAACTTGATTATTTTGAACTAAAGATAATAGAATAGATATTTCAAGTCTAAATGGCAATGCTATTAGAGTATATAAGATGAGTACTTGAGGGCAACATGCCAAAACCTAATGCTGCATGCGCAACATGAGCTACTACTATCTATAACTTATAACTACATAGATGGAAGTAGATACATCATACATGCATAATCATACAAATAAGAGAAGTGTGGGCTTGAGAGAGAGAAGGTTGAGAGAAATTGTTTGAATTTCAAATAATCTAATCTCATGGGAGAATCATATTAATATAAGGAGCATTTAGCTCGTCCTCCCAAAGTGCAGTTCGAATGGGAAAGATGTATCCATTGAGTTGGTACCTTATGGTACTAATACGTAAGGTACGGTACCTAAAGTACCATAGTATCAAACCTTTCGTACGTGGTACTAGTGCAACTATGGTCAATATGATGAATTAGGGACTCATCTAGACGAAGCATGATGATGGCTTGGGTTCTTCCATCATTTTCTACATCAAGTGGGTTTGATGGATCAATAACCTTGGTCCCTTTGATGAAGGGGCAATAGCCCCATTCCATCATTTTATACTTCACCAGGACCTGCCATGGATGAAAGTCTTTTCCATCAAACTTACAGATTTGAGGCCTAACATCAGCATAAGCCATGGCCGTAATAGGAAGGTCTTACCGATTGCCCTAGACAATGGCAGTATCTAGTCCTTTACACAATGGCCAATAAGTACAAACCATCTGACAGAAATGATCTATGTGTTTATAAATGCCACATAGCCTTACAACTGCGTAGACTTAAAACTGCAAGGATGAAAAGGATTGAAAATCATGCATACCTAGTATCTCAAAATAAGCTTTTGGCGGTCCTTTCCCTTGGACAACCCTTGGTCTAGGTTTGATTGTCTTCTTGGGCTTTAATGAAGTGAACTTTGATTGATGAACCTCTAGCTCCTCCCCACCTTGTGGTCTAGTGGACGAATATTTGGTTGTGCAAGGTCAATCGAGAACTTCGACACTTGGAGAAGAGTCTGAGGAAATTTCAATTACATCCATGTTCTTGTTTCATCATAAGGCAACAGCAACTAATGAGTCAATGATACTAAATGTATTTCAATGCTAAGAAGCACTCATCTCAAGGTTAAGACCTCTTGAGATGTTATGTATTCATCTTGGCAAGCTTAGTGATGCCCACCAAAAAAAGAATCATCATTGACATGAAGGCTATAGGTCATTAACTAACTCTGCATATAGTGATTCAGTGATTAAAATCATTGTTAATGTCAACAAAAAATGAAAAAAGCAAGAAAGACAAGCTTTCAAGCTTGTGGCTATGGCTGCCACTGTGACCCACAGTTAGGATTTGATCGAGATCTCTTCCTATGGATAGAGATTTGAGGAGCCCTCTTGTGGGAGGATAGTCCACTAGGGGGGCTATCAAATCCCTCAGGTGGCTGTTAAAAATTTACCCTCTATTGAGCACGCGGTTGTACGGGCCCGCACGCTCCCCTAGATTGCACCTGCCTGCGTTTTTTGGCAATGGCATCCTGTTGTGTAGCCAATGTTTACATTTTTTGAACCGTGCTGGAGCGCCCTGAGCTAGGGAGCAACTCTCGAGAAGAAAGTAGGAAAAAAATATGCTCTTTTTTATTCACCCTAGGTCCTCCACTGACAGGTGGTCAATGCTAGCTTTGGTGGAGAAGGAGGTAAAAGAGAAAGAAAGAGATCTCCTTATGCACTTAGGTCAAGATGTAGCTGATGGAAGCTTGTTGGATTAGAGATAGCTCTGTTACCATGTTGAAATATCAGAGTGGAAGCATGAGTGTGCACAAGAGGGAGAGAGAGAGAGAGAGCTCAAGTACAAGAAGATCTTGCTTGGTAAGTTGTTCAAAAGTACAACTAGTACACTCTCCTCAACTGTAAGAGTGACTTTTAGGCTGTTTATATAGCCTCTGGATAGCTAGGGTTAGGGTTTTCCCCTGTCCTCTAGTTACTTTTACATCCAACTACCCTTATCCACCCTTACATACATAGGGTTCACATGCCTATCTCTCAACAATACACACATGCACGCACGCACATGCACACTCAAAAAGAAACCATCATGGCTCCATCACCCTTTGCACGTCTAGGAAGGCGATTTGGCAATTGACAAGCACCCTTTCAATGCCTTGGACTCTCTGGGATTATCATTTGGGCTCCCTTGGTAAGATAACCATTGCCTCTATAGTCTTGGTAGTCCATTCGGTAGCTATCATGCACCCTTTGCCCAATGGCCTCATTGCTCTGGGATGGGACACCTTGGGGTAAATAAAAAATGGGCTTGAGCTATATTTATAGTCTCCTCTTGGTTCCACTTGTGGACCTCATAGGGGGTGTTGAGCTAAAAACGTCATTCTAAACTGAATTAGCTCTTTAAACAATCCTAAAACATGTAAATTACCAAACTTTCATTAAAGAGAAACCTGATCCTAGAGTGTCTATGCCCCATAAGCCAAACCCTAATTTGGGAGAGCCCATCCATCTATAAATAGACACACTGCCTACCACTCATCCTATCTCAAATTTTCGTTTTTGCAGATTGTTGGTGCCTAAATCTGCTGTCCAAATCCAGTTCACAAAGGATAGCTCAGTTTGAGCTGCTGTACATTGCTGTCCTACATCAGCGCCTGCTGCCCAACCTGTTCCACCTGCTGCCAACTATTTTCAGCCTGCTGCCATCACCTGGACTGCTGTGTTTATTGCTGTACACACTGTTCCAGCCTGCATTTAGTCTTCTACTGCTGCTGACATCATCTGCAGACCTGCATTTGATGATTCCTGCTGTCACCTACATTGCAACATCAGCACGCACCATGCACGTACAGCAAGGGGGGCATGCATGTGTATTGTTTGGTTTGGAGAGAGAAAGAGAGAGAGAGAGAGAGAGATCTATTAATGTCCTTTGGAGGCCAAATTTGACCTGTTGGACAAATCAAATAATTCATTACATTCCACTTCAGGTATCAGTGCCATGAAGGTACATAAAATGAAAAAAATAAAAGAAAATTAGATGGTGTAAACTCTAAACTCTTATGACTCATAAGAGCTTTAATTACAACATCAGGTTCCATCATAGATATAGAGCATAGCTAAATTCCACTAGAAGATATATTTACTTCTAGGAAAGTGGGGTATAGAACTCCCTAATGGCTACTTTTCCTCATTGATATACTGCCCACTTACCATTTCTTCGCATTTCTCTAACTTTGGCTGATTCTATTGGTTGATTTTGGAGCTGAAGAGGGATCAACTTGTCCGATATCAACACTTTTGCCCTTGTAGGGACTTAGTCTACTTCATCACCATTACCTTCTCTGTCATATCCATGTAGCGAACCTTTGATTGTGCACCTTTTGGGATAATACTAATGGGCTCTCCCAAATCTATGAAAGGGACCATCTTGCTTAACTATGCTCATAGAACATCTATTTCTAGGATGAAAGCTTGTTCCAACTCCCGAGCAAGATTCTCCCTATCCCATCTGGGGGAGGAACCACCAATCCTTAACTCTCTCTTAATACTTTCAATCCACTCAATCTCCTTGACTACTCACATAGCCTCTCTATAAAAGTGTGTTGAATCAGGTGAGTCCAATCTTTAAATCCAGTTGGTCATTTCCCCTTGTAATACTTTGTTACAGGCTCTCACTTTGCTTTCAGTTGTTCCTTCTTCATACTTTGCAGTTGTTCTGCAATACTTTAATGTGTTCTTCCTTCTTGATCATTTCTTGCTTCATTGCTATCAGTTCTCCTTGAACTTTTTTCAAATGCTACAATAGGTAGGACTTGTGGAGATATGCTAGGGTTTGCAAAACAAAACACTGAGTGTACAATCATAACTAAAACATAAAGAACTCAAACACAAACGCAAAAAAGTAAAACCCAAAATACAAAAACACAAAATATAAACACAAACACAAACAAAGAAGAAAGAGAACTCTGATGCGAATAGATAAATGTTGTAAATGAAAAATCCATTGGAGCAGGAGTGTTGTAACCACCACTCGAGTCTAAGAAGAGGCTAAAAGTGGAAGGGTAGCGCGGTGGAAACCAAAATGCAGCAGTCTCTAGGGCTAGAACAGGTAAATGCAGGTTCTTTTTGGGGGGTAATGTCCTTTCAAGGCCAAAATTGGCCCATTGGACCAATCAAATAGTTCATTACATTCCACTCCGATATTGGTGCCATGAAGACACATAAAATTAAAAAAATAAAAGAAAATTAGACGGGGTAACCTCTAAGCTCTTATGACTCATAAAAACTTCAATTACAACATCAGATTCCATCACAAATATAGAGGGTCGCTAAATTCCACTAGAAGATACATTTACTTGTAGGAAAGTGGGGTGCAAAACTCCTTGATGGCTACTTTTCTTCCTCGATACCCTTCCACTTACCATTTCTTCGTGCTTCTCTGACTTTGGCTAATTCTGTTGGTCAATTTTTTATCTAAAGTGGGATCAACTCGTCCACTATCCACACTTTTGCCCCTGAAGGGACTTGGTCTACTTCATCACCACTTTCATCTCTCTCATATCCATGTAGCTAATATTTGATTGTGTGCCTTTTGGGATAATGCTAATGGGCTCTCCCAAATCTATGAAAGGACCACCTTGCTTAACTGTGCTCATTAATGTGTTCTTCCTTCTCAATCACTTTGTTGCTTCATTGCTGCCATCTCTCTTTGAACTTTTTCAACTCCTACAGTAGGTAGGGCTTGTGGAGATATGCTAGGGTTTGCAAAAGAAAACACTGAGTGTACAATCACAACTGAAGCACAGAGAACTAAGACACAAATTGCAAAAGTGCAAAACGCAGAATGCAAAAACACAAACACAAACAAAGAAGAAAGATAACTCTCATGTGAACGAATAAATGTTGTAAATGAAAAAAAAATTGTACAAGATGCTCAAGGACAAAGCTCTCCAACAACCGATGGCTCTTGTAGGAGTGGGCTAAGGGTGTAGTTGGAGTGTGACATCCACTAGAGCAGGAGTGTTGTAGCCACCATTCGGGGCTAAGATGAGGCTGAAAGTGGAAGGGCAACAAGATGGAAACCAAAATGCAGCAATCTCTCAAGCTAGAATTGGTAAACAGAGCAATATAACCGCCTAAAGATGATGACAACTAATCATGGAAGGTTGTAGGAACCTGGTTGACAACATAGAAAGCTCAAGAAGATGTTGATTGTTAAACTAGGCCTACAGTCCTATAAACGCAAGTTGCAACATGCACTGAAGTGGCTGGATAGAATGGCAGCTAGAGTGGACATGGTGCCAAGGGGTAGTGATTGCATGGCAACAATCACAATGGGCTAGACAGCTGGAGAGAGAGCTAATGGCTGAAACTTGCAAGACAAGGGATTAGCTTGAATGATGGGCAGCATGTCTATTTATAGCTGAGTGGATCCTCCCAAATTAGGATTTGGCTTATGGGACACATAAACTCTCTAGGATAACACACTCTTTAATGAAACTTTTGGCAATTTACATGTTTTGGGATTGTTTTAAAGAGCTAATCAATTTATAATGTATTTTTAGCTCAATACCCATCTCCATGCTAATGGATACTCACCTATCTTGAGAGAGAAGATACTATCTCCATCTCCATGCTAATGGATACTCACCAAGGAATCAAAAAAACAAACCTTCAACCAAGGTAGCATCGATAAAATACTTGTATGTTAGTTCTAACTAAAATACAAAACCCAACATGAAAGGATCCAGAAAGAAACTTGCATACCAAATGTTTCATATTGAGATACTTTGGATGTTATGTTAAATTAAAAAGAGAACTAAATGAGTATTGAATGCAATAAAAGTAAATGAAAGAGGAAAATGTGTAGAGGAAGACTTGAAAAAGTATGGATAAGCCTAAAGGAAAATTGCCTAAGGTTCCAAAGGATGATCTAGGATACCTAAGAAACTAGCC
This sequence comes from Lygodium microphyllum, assembly GCF_053477565.2. Taxonomy (NCBI): domain Eukaryota; kingdom Viridiplantae; phylum Streptophyta; class Polypodiopsida; order Schizaeales; family Lygodiaceae; genus Lygodium; species Lygodium microphyllum. The sequence continues at coordinate 30,580,831 of NC_141163.1, read as the reverse complement.
TAGGGGAAGATAATGCCCAAACTAGTCAAAGATGCCATGAGGCACCAACTAAGAGAAAGATCTAGGATCCACCACACCAGTGGCCGACCACTAATAAACACACATACCAGGGATGAAGTGTAACCAACCTTTTGTATATCAAGTGTTACCAAGATATATTGGCTCAATGATTCAAATTAATTTTATGCTCTTTTACTTTGAAACACAATTTATACTATTTGAGTGTTTCAAAGTATGGTAAAATATTCATCTTTCTATTCAAGGGTGGTCAATGGCCAAAATGCCCTAGAATTATATTTGGGTCATCATTGTTAAGATGCCCAAGAGAAATTACAAGTTTAGTCGAGCAGTATGATTGACTAAAATGCCCAGATGACTAAGACTTTCTCACTCATGTAGTCACATTGACTAGAAATCCATATAATGAGTGGTTTTAAAAAGTGAAACCAAATGCTCATAATTAAAGAGACGTACCATGAGCTAGTGAACCTATACAATTAAGCTCTCCAAAATCTACATTTAGCAACTACTAAAATTTAGCAAGTTACTATTTTTAGAAGTTACTCAAATGGAAATTTTGTTAACGTAAAAGGAACTAGAATTTCACAAGCAACAATTTTGTATCTAGTTGCTATCTCAAATTATTAACCATCAGAGAGATTTTTAGAGTAGAAGGTTTAGAAGCTTCTTGCTCTAGAAAAGTGATAGGTGGCATCTAGAATTCTGAATAGGATATGTATCATTTTGAAGAGACAAGTATCTCTACACTTGTCAACAACATGCAACATATGAATCCCATTTGCTAGCATTAGGAAATGCTCATGGATTAGCTATATTCAATGGCTTATCAAGATGGCCGGGAGCGGATGCTTTCACTTGTTGGAACAATAAAAAGGGAGCTAGTATTGTGGACTATGTAATGGGCTCCCCAACGTTAATTCCAAAAATTGAGCATTTTGAGATATCTAACGAGCCGATCGGTCTAGCAACCGACCATGCAATCCTAAAATTCACCCTAGCATGTGGTCAAATACAAGAAACAAGTACACAAGTATACCCATTTCCCCTCTAAGAGTTTCTAGAGCAAACTTCGCATATCTATAGTAATGCAGTACGAGATGGCTTAAGCCAGCTAGACCAACATGAACCACTGGAAGATGTCACTAAATCTCTAGCGAAGGTTTTACATATAGCAGCTATTAAGGCATTCCCATGTAAGATGGGCTCTACTGCACTACGCAAATGCGCTGCCCATCAAAATGCTTGGTATAATAATGAATGCACATAGTCGCCTACAGGGGGATATTATACTAGGTACATGTATACACAAGCATGCACGAAATGTCTTCCGTCGTCTTTTGCAGAAAAAGAAGACGGATTATCTAGCCATGAGATGTAGCAGCTCTTTTTGAGCAAGGACAGCAAGAAGGTATGGAGGAAATTTCATGGTAGACAACCCCCTATTCAATTAACATCACCTACAGTATAGCATGAACATGCTAGTGCATTGTATAATGTTCCATCACAAGAGCAGATTCCCTGTCCATCGAACTCTAGGCCAACACAATGTGGATTCTTTACGGAAAAAATGGTGAGGTATGCCATTTGGAGATTAAAGAATGGGAGAGCACATGATCAAGATGGCCTTGTGGCAGAACATTTTGCACATGCATGTTATGCATTGGCCCCTATCTTGTTAAATATCTTCAATAGAGTTATAAGTGAGGGGTTTCCAGCAAGTTGGTGTAACCACGCAATAGTGCCGATTTTCAAGAGCGGAGATCCATTGGTCGCCAACTACCATACTATTATGATTGGCCATATCTTAGCGAAGATATATACCTCTATTGTGGAGCATGAGTTGAGTTGGTGGGCTAAAACAAAGGGGGTATGGTCAGCAGGACAAGTTGGCTTCTACCAAGGATACAATACATTAGACCATATATTCACACTGAGGGACTTGATGGAGAAGGGACGATCACAAAGCCAAAAAATCTATTATTGTTTCATGGATTTCCGCAAAGCTTTTGATACGGTACCACATGCAAGACTCATGCAGAGGTTGTGAATCAATGGGGTCCCAGAGGATATGTAGTGGTGTATTTATACATTGTATGAGACTGTGATAAGTAGAGTACGAGTGCCTGGAGGCATAACAAACTCATTGTCTAGCACAGTTCGTGTAAAGCAAGGTTGTCTGCTCTCTTCTTTGCTATTTGGATTTTACATTGATGAGATTTCAAATTGCATATAAAGATGGGGTGGTATGAGAGCCAACTTCAATTCACCCAAGGGGCTACAGCGACATCTGGATGCATCGCATGTGTTTTGTGAAGAGAAAGACCACAAGGTTAATCTTGGAAAGACTAAATTTATGGTCTTTAACACCTCGGTAGCTTGGGTGACACCCTCAAAGCATCACTTTATGTATGACGGTCAGCCTGTGGAAATGGTTAGACAATATGTATACCTTGAGGTCACTTTCAAAGGGCCACAATTATCATGGATGGAGACTTCAAAGGCTAGGCTTACACGCGCATATGTAGCATTGGGCACTCTAGAGCAACAATATACACACATACAATTCCAAGAGCCCCGTACCAAATTGTGGCTCTTTGACACGTAAGTTATGCCCACACTACTCTATGGAGCAGCCATTTGAGGCCCAAGCCTTTATCATACTAGACGCGCGCTTCTCATGGATTGTAACGAACCTGAAGCACAACATTATGATGGTTGGGAACATATCAAGAGACGGCTGGTCATGATGATAGCACATACAATAAGAGCGAAAGTCTCAATACCACAAGAGATCACCCAAGCAAAATTGGGTGCAGCACCCATGGTAGTGGAGGCACTATTCCAAGCAATCACCCTCCTCCAAAGGATATGGCAGCTCCCTAAAGACGAATACCCTAGGCTAGCTCTGGAGTCTTCAAGACAGCTTGTAGCAAAGGGAGATAGACAATGTTGGTATGCACACATGAGCACGTGGTTGAACTTGCATGGCATGAATATAGACAGATTGCCACCATTCGATGACAATCTTGATTGTCCCACTTTGAGTCTCAACTATTCAAAGTTGAATAGAGTGATCAGAGCAAACATCACTAAAGTGGAGATAGAAAGGACTTGGTCCAAGTCCCCCCTTTCCCATTAGGCACGAAGATGGCACAATACCAATGTCACTTCTTGCAGCTTTCCCATCATGGTTTCATAGTGACCCCGAGATATATGGATGCTCGACTTTATCATGGACTTCAAGTTGCTATTGGACAGATCTGAACCTCATCACATCAACTGATGACTGAGACACGTCGTTGGAGTTGTGTTGCAGTAAATGAGAGGATGTGCCAACTTTGTGGATGGCAAGTAGATATGAAGGAACACTACATTTGTAGATGCATTGTATACTAAGATATCCAAGGCTGCTACCATTGCCCCTTTAAGAAGGGCTTTGGACCATTGAGACGGGTAATGGACTATGAGGACCAGAGGGCCTTTTCTTATTACAGCTCTCCAATGGCACAAAGCAACATTGTTACAAGATCAGAGGCAACCCCCGTCACATCCACCCCTCCAGAGAGCAATTACAGACATTTTCAGTATAGCTAACCCTCCGGCCACTGCCACCTTAGACACCACATCTCCTACTGACAAGCACCATCGAGGGACGTCATCAGGTGGCATCACAATAGATAGAGCTACAAGGTTATGCATAGCACGATGCCCTAGGATACCTAGTTGGCAACGTAGGCATACTCATATGCGACACATTCAAGTAATGATTGCTCCTTACAGACGAAGATTACCACGTCGAGTCAGTCAAAGGTAGCTTGCAAAGTCTTGATGGATTCTGTACCCTAAGAGGGAGATATTATATACTCTTTTCAATTTCTCGGTTTTCCATATTCTTCCTTTTCCATTTCAATTTATCATATAGACCTAGACATAATTCTATTTTCATCTTTAATGAGAGATGATGATGCCAATTGTATTAGTTATGGTCTCATAGGCCATTCTGGCCTTTTAGAGACATTAATAGATCCTTCTTTCTTTCTTTCTTTCTTTCTTTATTTAGTTACTCTAAATTTCATGGTGTTCCTTTGTGTAGCACTACCACCGCTAAAAGGGGCTTAGGTTGGTTTGGTAGATGGAGCATTGTCCTCTAGATCAAGACCATAATGCCTCAATAGAGCCATCATTGAAGGAGTAGCTTGAGAAAGCATCAGAGAATCCAAAGATGGAGTAATTTGAGCCATCATGAATCAACACGTGATGGATAGTGTAATCAAAAACAAACCAAGCAATCCACGATAGTCTCAAGTAACACTTTAGAAGAGCATCGGCTCTAATACCATGTGGAGATATGCTAGGGTTTACAAAAGAAAGTGAGGAGTATACGACCACAAATAAAGCATAGAGAAACTCAAACACAAATGCAAAACACAAAATGCAGACACAAACATAAACAAAGAAGAAAGAAAACTCTGAAGTGAATGAATAATGTTATAAATAAAGAAGAGTGTACAAGATGCTCAAGGGCAGAGCTCTCCAACAGTCAATGGCTCTCATGGGCCAGGGCTAATGGAGTAATCAAAGTGTGACGTCCACTAGAGATGGATACCCAATGTTCTAACCCTTAGGAGCTGAGATAAGGCTGAAAGTGAAAGGGCAACAGGCTGGAAACCAAAACACAACAATCTCTAGGGCCGGAACTAGTAAATGCAGAAATGTAACCGCCTAAAGATGATGGCAGCTGATCATCGAAGGCTGCAAGAGCCTAGGCAACAGCAGAGAAAGGCGAAGATGATGCTGACTGGGCTTGCATTGCACTAAATGCAAGTTGCAGCATGCACTGGAAGTGGCTAGACAGCAAGGCAGCCACATTGGATAAGGCACCAAGGGCTGGTGATGACACACACAGCAGTCACAATGGGCTAGACAGCCACTGTAGGGAGAGTTGATGGCTGAAACCTACAAGACATGGAAACTGATTGAATGGTGGGCAGCCTATCTATTTATAGATGAGTGGATCCTCCCAAATTAGGGTTTGGCTTACAGGACACAGAAACTCTCTAGGACTATGCACCGTTTAATGAAACTTTAAGGAATTTACATGTTTTCAGACAGTTTTAAAGAGCTAATCTGTTTGTAATGTATTTTTCGTTCAATAGGACTCCCATGGCGAAGGCTTTGGAGGCTAATTCGTGCAGCAAAGACTTCTTTTTCTCCATTCGTACTACTAAGGCTCAGAGGGGAAGTTGTCTAAACAGTCCCCAAGGGTTTCCCATTCCCCCCTTGTGTGTCTTACAATGACCCTACAACAAGCAAAAAAGTATGACTACAAGGTGGGGCCATAAGCAAGATGTGAGGTTACCAGCAGAGACAAGGCGAACTACAGACAAGGGTCGGACAGCAGCAAGCAGAGACAGACAAAGAGGCGATGCGAGAGCAGGGCAGGAACAGTCAAAAATGAGGCTAGGGAATAGTCAGAAGCAGGGCAAGTGGAGACCATGTCAAAACACGCAGGGGTGCAACTGCAATGTGAGGCAGATGTAGTGAGGGCAGGGGAGGGCACGGACAACAGGACAAGGGAGGGGCGGGTGCAGTTAGGGCAAGGGTAGGGCAACACAGTCAGGGCCGGGCGGCACAATCAAGGCGGAGTAAGACAATCAGGGCAAGGGCAGGGTAGAACAGTCAGGGGGACAGGTCTAGGCAAAGGGCAAGGCAGGACAATCAGGGTGGCAATGGGGCAAGGGTAGAGGGTAAGGCAAGACACACACACACACAAAGAATACTAAGAAGATGAATGATAAACAATGAATAAATCTGGGCTAAAAAGTGTTAAAATGTTGGACCTGAGCTATGGAGATTGGAAGATGAAGACTAAATTCATGGTGACATGGACAATGAGTAGACAACTATTACACAAGTGAATTAGGTTCCAAGATGGAAACTTGGACTCATAAAGACAATCTTGTGTATTGAACTGACAATGACACTAACTAAAAGAGGAAAGCATCATGATATTGTATTCATAATTGTAAAAGTGATAGACAAGTACAATGCTTTATAGAAGTTGGGTTGTTTCACTCTCCTCACTGTGCATATGGGATTCAAGACATCTCTTCCTGGAGCATACATCATTTATCTATTTCTCAACAAAAAGTACAACAGATTGTGCGTGTATCCGATCAGCCACAAACCTCAAACACAAGCAGGCTGCCTTGGGCATCCAACGTCATGTTTGATAATATAATCACTCATTGTGGAAAAAAAAAAGGAGATCGTCCTTACTATGTTAAGGTTTCTTTCATCTTGTGAGAGGGACCAAGGCCATTTCTTGACCCTAACCTAAAAGCACCTTCTCTACCCTCTTCAATGTAAAAGGTTCAAGCATAGTACAACTAAAGGCTTAAAGCAGCTTATCTCTCCTCATGGACATAAAAGGCCCAAGCATAGTAGAATTAAAGGCATAATTGTTTTCCCATTAAAAAACCATTCCAGTATAATAAACTCACTGCATGGCATGTAGCATGGAACTGACATAGAAACAAAATGGAATACAAACGGGAGATGCTCATTTCCATCATGCCACCTTGAAGGGTCAAGAATCTTAGATGCAATAGCCAAGAGCTTTTTCTTTAATAGCAAAGCGCAAAGGTCATTTCAGCATTTTCCAAACCATTTCACATTCTACTCCCCTTCATACTTTTGCTTTTGGCCCTTAGCTTTAACCTATCTTAATCTTTTGCATTCTTCAAACTTCCACTTTATTGATCACTTTGCTCCCTTCACCCCTTCCCTAGATGGCCCCCAATGCAGCTGTGTTGTCATGTCTCCCTCCATCCTTCATGTACACACCCATAAACTCACTCCAATTTGATGTACACTTGCACATATTACCTCAGATATGAACATATCTTAACATAATGTAAACGATTTTAATGTTGTACGTTGAGGACAATGAATTAGGTATAGCAGTATACTATCACAATTGTGATATTTGTAGCAATGTTGTTTCATTTATAACCCACAAAATGAATACAATACATTGAGCAAAGTAAACAAGGAGCTCTCAAAAGGAATTTTGCATTCTCTGAACTTCAGATTTATGCTCATTTTGCTCCCTCCACCCCTTCCCTGGATGGTTCCAACACAGCTATGCTGTCATCTCTCCCTTCATCTGTCTCTTACACACGTGTACACATGCATGCACACAGATATGCACATACACTCATTGTACTTTCACACACAAATGATTTTAATGTTGTGTTTTGAGGATGAGGACTTGGGTACAGCAGTATACTTTCACAACAGTGATATTTTAGGAGTGTTAGTTCATTCATAACCCACAAAAAGAAATCAAAATAGTGAGCAAGGCAAATGAAAAGCTTTCAGAAGGAAAATTAAACAAGGATGGAGTGACTAGGACCTCATCAATCAGAAGAATGGTTCCATCAAGAGCCTTCCCAAACTCGTACTTCGTGTCCACCAGAATGAGACCATGATCTAGAGCGATCCTCTGTTTTTTCCAATGAAACAAAACGAGCACATTTATTCAATATGTGAATGTTGCCTGCAAGCTTCAAAAGAAGCTTGGCTTCATGGGTAAATTTACTGTCTTATACTTTCTGGAAGTAATAGAACACAAACATATGCTGTCAAACAACCAAAGCAGTCAAAGACTTTCGACCTTTGTAACATTCTGAAAACTGTGAAATCATGCACATGGTCTGGAAGAGGGAACATTATGCCAGTACAGGAGAAAGGAAATATAAACCCAACCTCGCCTTCTTACATGAATACCTGTCCAAAAGTAAAGAGTGCTAATGCCTTGTCTTGAACGTCTTCAAAGTCATCCCTTGACATCAAGCCTTGTTTAATGATCTATAAACATGAAGCAAGTAAGAAAATCATTAAGACAACACTAGTAAACACTAACCCACAACTATGATCTTATTCCCAAGAAATATCAGGATACAGGATACCACACGCCAGGGCAAGTTGTACAGACTGGCCTAATTAACTCCCTCTGCTAATTGTATTAGTAAGCACATAACTTATAGGCATCCCCCTCAAAAGACAACACCAACATATCCTCCTTGACACAGCTGTAAGAGCTTTAGAATGTACATTGCAATCATAATTATGAGAAGCAACGGGAGCCTGGCCAATAATCATTGCAGGGCTCTTCTAACTGATAGTGCCTCTAGCCCTCACAGCACTCATGTTTCTCATTCTTTTGCCAGTGGTTCTAGGCACTCCAATGGCAGACCAATCTTGGAGAATAGCACTTCAGAGGATGGTAGTCCTTAGTCCCATAGTTGCACTAGTACCACGCACAAAAGGTTTGATACTATACCATACTTTAGGTACCGTACCTTACGTATTAGTACCATAAGGTACCAACTCAATGGATACATCTTTCCCATTCGAACTGCACTTTGGGAGGACGAGCTAAATGCTCCTTATATTAATATGATTCTCCCATGAGATTAGATTATTTGAGATTTAAACAATTTCTCTCAACCGTCTCTCTCTCAAGCCCACACTTCTCTTATTTGTATGATTATGCATGTACGATGTATCTACTCCCATCTATGTAGTTATAAGTTGTAGGTAGTAGTAGCTGATGTTGCGCATGCAGCATTAGGTTTTGGCATGTTGCCCTCAAGTACTCATCTTATATACTCTGATAGCATTGCCATTTAGACTTGAATATCTATTCTATTATCTTTAGTTCAAAATAATCAAGTTATTTTTTCATACTAATATCATACCGTACCTTATAAAATCTTAAGGTACCATTTAGTACCATATTTTATCGCACCATACTGTACCGTACCTTTCGTACTTGACAACTATGCTTAGTCCTAATCATTGTCCTATACAAATTAGAAAACTGCAGAGCAGGGCTTCATGCTTTGGCAATCCGTTCTTATGCAGAACTCAGCCATGAGACTACTCCCATAGGGTTAACAACCTGCAGGTAACACTAGGACAGAGTTGAGACACAAATGAGAACATCCAGACTGCACATAAGAGAACCTCCAGGCCCCAGATAAAAGCACATAAGAGAACATCCAAGCTGCAGCAAGAGATGCAAAGTAGAAAATCCAGATAACACTAGAAGAGAATTGAGACGCAAAAGAGAACATTCAGGCTGCAGACAAGAGCAGCCAACATGTGGCAGCTTGAAAAGCTCATGGATTGAGATGGAACAAGTGCAATTACATCCAGGTAATACACCAAGATGATATTGCCAAATAATTGATGTATGCCTCATTCAATATGTATATCACTGCCAGCCTGCCTAGTGTTGTTGTGGCTCATTTTCAAGCAGTGCCAATTCACTCATCAACATCTCAATATTTATGGACTTGCAAAAGGGCTACACACTGAAGTTGGCTTCTTAAAGCTACCCAGATGCTATAAATTCCATTTCATAGTATCCACAATCTGGAAATACATGTAACAGCTGGCTTCTGAAAACCTGCATCTTATAGCTACACACCCTAAAAATTTCATTTGCAATCCCCATGATTTGTTGGAGAAGCTTTTGTCCTAAATCTAAGGTTTGCCTTATCACCCACTTGCTTAATGCAATGAAAAATTCCATTTGGACAAGAATGCATCCATTGTTACTCCTGTCAAGCATCCAGAAGAAAAAATGTAACTGTTGGTACGTAAAGGGTGTTATAGAGATTTGCCAATCATGCATCTGATCTTCTTTGCTGTCTGAACACCAGGATTGTTTCTATTTACACAAAAAGCACATGTTTGGCAGTGTAACCCATTATTATTGCTGTTTGCTCTGCCTAGCCCCAAAAGCACCCAGCCAGCTGTATTCTAGCTTCCTTCTGTTCATATTTCAACAAATTTTCTCAGATTTCTTTCCTTTAACTGACAGTAAACTATTATTCTGAAAAAGAAGTGATTCTGACTATATAAGATTAAGGTTGGAGAGGAAAGTGCGAGCTGGGTTTTAATATGAAACCTTGATCATCTAGTTCTCTCAAACTATTTACTCAAACTATTATTTTCCATGATTCTAGTCAATTTCTATTTTGAAATCCAGCTTAGCCGTTCCATCAATGTTAGCATGCATCATGGATCAGGTTTGATGCATGCATGCATGTATACATATGATATTAATATTGCACTTATACTTCATCATTCTCGAAATGACATATTGAATGCTCTTTGATATTAAATACTGCACTAAAAGTCTTCTTCCCATCCTCTCCCTGTTGACACAACCAAAAAATGCAGGCTTATTACATTGTCACAAAGGAAAACAGCTACTTGAGATATTAGACCCGCTTGAGTCACTAAGTGCAGGGACAATTGAACTGACTTCCATAAGTTCTCAATGCAGAATTAGGGTGTTCTGCCAGAGTGCACAATCAACTAGCCCTATACATCTATAAACAATTTAGCATGCCCAAACACACACAGATCCAACCATAAAGCTCAAACTCAACTTTCCACAGACAAAAAGCTCTAACTTCTAGTAGAAGAGTACCTCTTCTCCTGAGATAGGAAGATCATGCTCCTTTGACTTTGTTGTTGGGGTCAATATATTTTTATCCAGCTTCTGATTCTTTTTAAGACCTATCAACAGATTGATAGCATAAGTTAAGCTTGAAAAATGTGTCGTAGACTGCATAGATAAGTTAAGCAGGAATTCAGAGCAAACATTAATAAGGCAGCAAGTCAAATGTGAAAGGGATATTAAACATGATTTTACAGGAGAATGTACATCACTTGAAGCAAGCATTACAAATCTCATGACACGTTAATGTCTCACTACTTGTTCACAATTTACATTATGAATATAGTATAAAAACTTTCATACTTAATCCAACAAAATCCAGTAGTTTTTCCTCCTTACTGAATGAAGACTCAATAAGACACAGATATACAATCAGATAATGAAATCCTGTGATTTTTCATCCTTATTGAATTAAGACTCCATAAGAAAAAGATATATGGCCAGAAGAGTATTCTGGTTCAAGAGCAACAAAAAATTCAAACCTTTTTCAACCCTACAATGTGCAGCAAGTTAACAGCTCTAGGAAATGATTCAGACTTCTTACCATCAGGGAGAATGTTGCCACAATAGTCCCGAGTCCCTTTTTCATATACTGTCCATAATGAGGTGCTGGTACTGCCAGTTGCATAACCTCGTACTACCAAATTTAAAGACCATTTAAAGTCATAGAGGCTATAAATCTAGCTCTCACATATGATCTTCATCACCACCAGCACAGAAAGGGACATGTTCTGCACCCTCTAGCAGAGGAAAAGCTTAATAGCAACCTTACTGTAAACAAAGAAAGAAAGTGTACCAACAAATTCGACAGGAAAAACAGTGCACTTTGTAGCTATGGTCACGTTAGGGTCTGGAGCTGACACCACTGCATTTGCAGTGATATGCTTGGTATTATTGAACCACCAGAGGCTTGTCTGATTTAAAACCTGCATGAAAGATGAATTTGCAACCCAATATGACACTTGAATGTTATTTGGTTTGCAGGCTCAAAGGATCTTAGGTTAGATCAAACAGTGAAAATAAAAGGAGATAAGAAATCATTGAGTAGCTAATCAGGAGTGAACAACACAAGCATGTACTCTATATAATAATCAACACTGTACTACATGCAAAATACACTTTATAAAGCATATTTATTAACAACATGAAATAAAATAGCACATGGATAAGGAAAGATCAGTCACTAATGCACTCTCATAAGCAGTAATGGACAACCTACATAAAAGAATAAAGAGTAAATGTGCTGATGAGGGAGCACCCTTAAGACACTCATAAAGAAGGCTCCTTTTAGAGCATCACTTTAACTCAACATTTGAGACAATAAATGCTTATTTTCTTAAATCTTCAAAGTTGAAAACTGGCATATTAAGTGCTCTTCTTTTGGCGCGATGTGGTTATATAATAGCAAATTTCGCTACTTAGGATGTCATGTACTTCGGGAAATTTCTTGCATAAATAAAGTTGAATGTATGCATCTGAATAGCCAGATGCAGTGAGGCTACAGAGTGGGAACATGCCTCTACTTTGGAGACCCACTCTCACATTTGGACAAAAATCATTCAGAGAGACTTAGATGTAGATGGGGGAGACTAGCTTTGGGAGAGGACCCCACTTGTACTCCTAGACTTGAATATGGTTATATGTAGGTAAAATATATCATCTATAAGATGATTGGGAATACTTTTTGTATGCTTATATTATTATTAATATATTTCGTATATGTGTCAATGATTCAGCAATTAACCGTTCAAATAAGATTGAGTTTTAGTTGCAAGTAGTTAGAATTTTAGATCAACAATGTTGTGCTAGTTAACCAAGAATTCAACAACACCTGAACTAGGTGGAAATCGAGTTGCTACCTGCAGGCTGCTGGTAAGTGAGGGTGGATGAGACTGATCTGAAAGCAGTTCTTGTAGGCTAGAAACGCAGAAAACACAAACAAAAAAGGAGGTTGTAGAGTGAACAATGATTAAAACACAAAAGAAATAAACTCAATGAACTAATCAACGAAAGGATGAAGGCCAATATAATGGCATCCCTTACACAACATGAAGTCCACCAGCAATGAAGGCTGCTAAGGATTGAAGAGGACTGGAAGGATGAATAACAAGAATCACTCAAAGTGTCGCTATATCAACAAGCTGGCCTTATGAGTGCACACATCTTAGTACCATTAACTTTCAGGCCAAGATATGTTCCTTGAATCTATAGTCTTCTACTCCATCTTCATCTTTCCAGGCCCAAATTTTCTATAAATAGACAAGCTGCCCTCCATTCAACCTAATCTCATTTTTGTAGTTTGCAAGCGCTAGAGCTAAATCCACACCTCGTTCATAGAGGATATCTCAGCTAGAGCTGCCATCATTGCTGTCCATCAACTAGCGCCTGCTATCCAGCCTTCTACTGTAATTTGCTGCTGTTTCCAGCCCCGGTTCTCGATTGCTGCTGATCAGGCAACTGCTCCCAACCATTGCTCCTAGTGTCACCAGCTACCACATGTGCAGAAACTGCTGCATTTGCAGTCTGCAGCTGCTGACCAGCCTGCCATGTCATCAACCAGCCTGCATTTTACTCTTTCTGCTGCAGTCTCAGGTTTGCCACATCATCAGCCAGCTGCATTTTGCTGTTGAGGGTCCAGTGCAGCCTGCCACATCATCATTGCTCCCTGCATTTGCAGATTTCCAGCATCTTCCCAGAGTCCTTTGAGCTGTGTCAACTCGTCCCACAAAGAAAACAGCAAGTCGTCTTCAGTTCTGGTCAGAAGCAGTCATGCAAGTCAGGTCACAGGTCACGCAGGTCAACCAGGAGCAGTCTACAAGTTACGCAGGTCACACAGGTCACTAAGAGCAGTCCCCAGGTCACACAGATTAGGTGCAGGTCACAGTCAGTCGCAGGTCACAGTGCAGGTCAAACAAGAGCTTTCAGGTCAGAGTAGGTCACGGCAACAGTCAAGTGACTCAGGCGACAACTTCCAAGTTCATCCATTTGGCACATTTTGTGGGCTATAACATGCGACTAAGCACAGATTGAAGAATCTCAAAGATTGTGCATGCATTTACTCCCGGAATTTGGCGCTTCTGATGTATGCCCGGGAATTTTACTCAGCTGAGTAAAAGTTGTGAAATTTGCACACATTTGGGTCTCAGAAATTGGAGCCTTTCATGTATTTGTGGAAACTGCACAGTGACAAGTACAATTTCCTAAAATTTTGACACATTGGACCCCACACAATTTGGAGCTTTTGCAAAATTTGCAAAATTTGTGTCAAATTTGGTCTTGACATGCACTTGCAATACAAGTTCTATGCAAATTGAGCACATTGGACCCCGGGCAAATTTGGGGCTTTTGCAAAATTTGTGAAATTTTGGCAAAATTGCATTGTGGAATCTACTCAAGAGCTATGTCTAATGCAATTTGAGCAGTTTAAGCAAAGAAATTTTGGGACTCTTCTCCGTGTGGGTCAAAAATTTGTGCCCACTACCCTTGGATGCATTTGGAGCAGAAATTGCAACTAAAATTTGGGGTTTTCTCATGCAATTTGATGTATTAGCCCGTGGCACAACTACAATTACTTGTGGTGTGCTGCAGCACACATTTTGTGACTCTGAAAATTGATTTGCAAATCTGAAATTTCTACAATTACTTGGTTTTTCATTGCTGGTTGGTACTTATTTTGTACCTTGGTCATTTGTGTGACAGCTGGGCTTACATTTTTTTGACTTTTAAGTCATTTTTGGGCTGTGAATCATGGTTGGCAGTGGTGATAGCAGCAATCTTTTGCACATTAAGAAGCTTGAGGACAACTTTGCCATATGGCAGAAGTAGTGCTATAATGTCTTGGTGCAGAAGAAACAGGTGAAGCCCATAAAGACAAAAGGCATAAAACTAGAAACCATGGATCAAGGTGAGTGGGATGAGTTAGATGAGCTTGCACGCTCTACCATAGAGCTCTCAGTGTTAGATACACTGCTATTTAACATAGAGAAATTGAATTCTGCTTACAATAAGTGGCAAAGACTTGAGAAGTTATATGCTCAGAAAAGTGCAACAAGTAAGGTTTATTGGTTGCAGAAATAGATAGACCTTCATATGAAGGAAGGTACAGCTATGTCTGTACATTTGAATGAGTTTAACTCTATTTTCAGCCAGCTGATTGCTTTGGATTTCAACATTGATGAAGAGCTCAAGACAACATCTTTGTTGTGCACTTAGCCTGAAAGTTGGGACACCTTTAGGATAGCAATGAATAACTCCAATACCATCTTGTTATATTTAGATGTGGAGAGCTCTTTACTCATGAAAGAGCTAAATAGACAAAATGATTCAATAGCAAGCAAGTCTTCCTATACACTGTATACTAGAGGCAAGATCCTAGCAGAAGGCCAAGTCTGAAAACAAAGCACGCAGCAAGTATCATGGAAAAAATCTAGAGTGTCATCATTGTGACAAGAAAGGGCACTTCAAGAGGGATTGCTTTAAGTGGAAGAAAGAAAAGGGCAATGACAAAAGTACTAATGATAGCAATGATGAAAAAAATGATAGCCAACATACAAAGAAGAGCAGTGTGAAGATAGAGAAAGTCAATGTAGTCAGTAACAAAAGTCATAGTGGTGGCAGTGATGTACTCTTTGCTTCTTCTTTGAGTGCATAGTCACCGATTGCAAATTCTGATGGTGACATGCACACTTGGATTCTTGATTCACATGCCTCATTCCATGTGAGGCCACACCGTGAGTGGCTTTTTGACTATAGTGACAGTAGACATGGTGTTATTCACTTGGGGAATAACTATGCATGTGACGTTGGAGAGATTAGCAATGTGCAGTTGGCATTTTAGCATGGTTTAGTATTCACCTTGCATAATGTGAGACATGTATCCCAGCTCAAGAAGAGCTTGATAAGCACAAGGCAACTAGATAATAAAGGCTATCACACCACTTTTGGGAATGAAAAATGGAAGATATGTAAGGGATCTAGAATTGTTACTAAAGGCTCTAAGAGTAACACTCTGTATCCATTACATATATCTAGTGTGCGTGACCATGTTGTCACCATAACCGAGCAACCAGGTATGTCTTTGTGGCATAGCCAATTGGGACACACAAGTCAAACTAGAATGAAAATGCTTTCTCGTTTGGGTTATTTGTTGTATTTGTGGTATGCTGATTTTAACTATTGTGATCATTGTATATTTGGTAAGTATGTTCAAATATCACATAAAAAGTCTCTTTCATTAAAGTCTTCACCCTTTGAATTGGTGCATTCAAATGTATGTGAGATGCCAAGGTTGTCTCTAGGGGGAAAGAAATATTTTATCACATTTGTTGATGATACCACATGCAAAGTATGTTTATCCAATTTGTCATAAAGACGAGGCATTAGATAAGTTTTAAAAATTACTAACACTTGCTGAAAATATAACCAGCAAGACATTAAAGTGCCTTCGCTTTGACAATGATGAGGAATATGTGTCAAAATTCTTTCAGGCCTTTTGCGACAACAAAGAGATAAAAGGGAGCTCATTGCCCCTAATAATCCACCCCAAGACCATGTTGCAAAGCATATGGATAGGACCATTCAAGAGAAGGACTGTACCATGCTATCTCATGCTACATTATCGCATGGATTTTGAGCAAAGGCTGTTATGACAACCATACACTTGATAAATCAATCACCAAACTGGCCTTTGGGGGGGAGAGTCCCTCAAGAAGTGTGGTCGGTCAAGCCACCTTCATATGCATATACACAAGGAACAATGCAGCAAGTTGAAGCCAAAGTCGTGTAAATGCATTTTCCTAGGATATGGTAACAAGGGTGAAATGGGGTATAGATTATGGAATCCCGAGAAAATGAAAATTGTACGCAGCAATGACGTTATCTTTCAGAAAGATCGCATGCATAAACAGCCTGAAAAGAGTGAGGAAGTCAAAAGGGTCGTGTTCCGAGAAGAGATACCTATAGAACAGCAAAGAGCGCCCGCTATATAGCAGTAAATACCTACTGCAAATGACCCTGTAAATGCAGGGAATGATGCTAAAATTGATCAAGAAGAAGTTGCCCATCATATACCACGATTTCAGCAAGAAAATGTGCCATTAGAACAGCTGGAACAAGCAGGACAGCATGCTGAACCATTTGAACAACAAGCTGTTAATGCAGATTTGCAGGTTGCACATCCAACAAAAACTCATCATTGGGTCCGTAGATCGACTATAAATACAAAATAGCCAAATAGGTTTGTTCTTGGTGCAAATTATGTTGTTGATTATGTCATGTTGACAGACTGTGGTGAACGGTCATGCTTCAAGGAAGCAATGGACAGAGAGCACAGCAAGAAATGGCATAAAGCTATGCTATCAAAGATGGAATCTCTAAAGATGAACAACACTTGGGATTTGCTAAATTTGCCCAAGGGGCAGAAAGTCCTACCATGCAAATGGCTTTACAAGATGAAGGTCGCTTCTAGCTCCTCACCAAAATACAAAGCATGTCTTGTTGCAAAGGGGTACAAGCTAGAACATGGGATTGATTTTGATGAGATCTTCTCCTGTCAACAAGATGAATACTTTGCAGACCATATTAGGCTTGGTTGCACGTGAGGATATGGAGCTTATACAAATGGATGTAAAGATTGCTTTCTCACATGGTGATTTGCATGAGGATATATATGCAACAACAAAAAGGTTTTGTTGCAAAGGGGAAGGAAAAGATGCTATGTAAACTCAACAAAAGCTTCTATGGGCTAAAACAAGCACAGTGTGAATGGTATCATATGTTTGAAACATTCATACAATCTCAAGGATTTACAAGGAGTCAAGTGGATCACTGCTTATATAGCAAGAAGGTTGCAAATGGCAGCCTTATTATGTTGGTTTTGTATGTGGATGACATGCTGATTGCTAGTAGGCATATTCATGCTTTGGACACATTGAAGTAGAACCTCCACAACAATTTTGATATGAAGGATCTTGATGAGGCAGATCATATTCTTAGCATGCGTATACTCAAGGAAAAATCGAAGATTTTGCAGCATTTCAATATGGAAGGTGGAAAAGCAATTAGCATGCCATTACCTCCATATGTGAAACTTAGTCTAGAGGATAGCCCAACATCTGATGATGAAAAGGCTAAAATGGCCAAGATTCCATATGCTTTAGCTCTAGGTAAGCTTAATGTATGCTATGGTTGCTATACATCTTGACATAGCATTTGCAGTAGAAGTGGTTAGCATGTACATAGCACATCCTAGCAAAAAGCATTGGAAAGCAATGAAAGGTATCATGAGATATCTTAAGGGCACAATGGAATTGTGTATCCACTTTGGAAAGTAGAAGGCATCTGTCGTTGGCTTTACGGATGCAAACTATGTAGGTCATGCTAACTGCAAGAAGTCTACTTTACGATATGTATTCACCTTCACAAGGGGAGCGATTTCCTAGATCTCCAGGCTACAGAAGTGTATTACATTGTCTATTACAAAGGATAAGTATGTGGCTGCCACTAAGGCATGTAAGGAGGCTTTATGGCTTTCATGTTTGGTGGGAGAGCTTAGCATTACCAAGATCCCTGTCCTCCATTGTGATAGTCAGAGTGCTATCATGCTAGCATGGAACCCCATCTTTCATGCAAAGATAAAGCACATATAGGTGAAGTATCACTTTATCAAGGATGTACTTTACAACAAAAGCATTGAGCTTGTTAGGTACATATAGGTGATAACCTTGCAAATTTTCTCACGGAGGGCCTTCCAACAAAGCGGTTTGCTCATTGCTGACAAGATGATGGGAATTGGATAGTATATGTATTTCAGCTTTGTACATACTTAGACTTAGCTAATTCTTTTCCTCAACCTTAAGGCATACTGCCTTTAGGTGGAGGTTGTTGGGAATAAAGGGCCACCATTAGGTGGGAGGTTGTTGGGAATAAAGGGCCACCATGCCTTTTATATGTGCACGGGTGTAAACGCACCCTAGCACTTGTACTTGTATATATCTATCTCAAAAAATCTAAAAGAGGTACACTCTATTGTATCCATACATTGTGCATCTCTCTCACTCTACTACTCTCTATTGCTGCTCACATTTTTCTATCTATTTGCCATTGCCATCGCTAACCATTGCACCTCAACTACGAAGCGCACACTTCATATGCTAGGGCATTTCTTTATATGGTATTAAAGCTAGTCTCTCTGAAGAAACCTAGACCTTCATTTGAAAGCTCTTCTTAGAAGCCAAGAACTACAGTATGATAGATAACATTGAGCACTTCTACACCTAGTCAGTTCCCAAAGGAGCCTATATCCAAAACTGACAAGAGTGGCATCCACTGCCAACTCTACAAGGTTCTAACACGGCCAGAGATTCTTCTAACTATGTTGGAGACATGCATCACTATTCCATCACAAACAAGGAGCTAAAATTGATCTTGGCTCATAGAGCCAAGAAGATCGAAGAGCTATGTCGATAGGCCTTTAATAAAAGTTGCATGAAAAAGGTATACTTGATTATTTCTTATCAAATGGAATGCACATGTTTGATGATGCTGCAGGGCCATCAAGACATCAATTAGGGATGGGGCCCCCTCTTGCAAAAAGAGATCCGACGTATGTTCCCTATTTTCAACCTCTCTCCTATTTCGATGCAAGGTATACAAGTTTTGACTTTTGTCTCTTCGTCTATTTCTTTTTCTTCACCGCCTTTGCAGCATGTTGGTAAAGATTAAATTGAAGCTAGAGTGCCATATATTGATCACGGAAAATCTCCCATTAAAGATCCACACATGTATGTTAATAGGAGGAGTAATTATAAGAAAAAAGTCAAGTATCTCTTCTTCTTTCCTTCCTTCTTTCAATTATGCTTCTCAAAGTCAGAATGAATTTGGTGTTTCATCTTCATTGAATTCTACATCTTCACCTTCATTTCAATTTCCATCACTTAATCAAAATCAATTTAATGCATCTTCATCATCATTTCCACAACAATTTCAAAATCCACCCACTTCTTCCACTACATCACTATTACCTTTTATACTTTTCACCTTTGCATATCACACACCACAGGCATTGCATACACCACATTGAAGGGTCCCCCAAACATAGGCAAAGCCTTTAGGACCTCTACACCTTTAGTTACGGGTGGCGCTCATTCACCCTCGAGTAAGGCTCAACCTCCATCATATGTGTCTTTGGGTTACACCCATCACGGAGTCCCTACCCCTACTTACCCAAGTGCTAATCAACTAGTACCACAAATAGCCTCCATGGCTTCACCTATTGGACCTACAAGTCATTCTATTGTGCCCCAACCAACATTTGGACAAGGCTTCCGTGTTCCAATGCCTCCACCTCCATCAACACCATATGGACACTCGCAGTCTATTTCTGCCTATCTACCTTATCTGTCTTACCCATCTTCCTCGTCAACCAAGCATGCTTTTTCTAACAAGACACATTTCAACGGATCTATCTATCCCACTTGATCAAATCTTACGAGGCATGTTCTTCACTCTCACAACCTATGAGACCTTGTGCAAGGGTTGGAACCCCAACCCCATTCCACACTTGTTCCATAAGAGGTTGTTCACTCCTAGAAGGCTAGGAATGCCTTTGCTATAGTGGAGTTGATGTAAGATCTTCTCCCTAAGTTTCACTCCTAGTTACAACACTTTGACCTAGTATCCATACTTGGCTAACCATTATGCAACTTGCGATAAGATTCATCATATCACACTTGACCATGAACTTCAAAATTCTAAAATCACTGACTGGATCACCTTAAGGTCAACTTGGCTAAGTATCAACGACTTCTTGTTGAGTTCTCTATCATGGGGGCTCCTAAGTCCTCTGATGACCAAGTCACGTTGTCTACAAGCAAGCTGCCAAGGAAATACTTCCATATTGCACAGCATGTGATCTCACGGTCTACGATGCCCACTTTCTATGAATTTGAGTATCAACTACTTCGTTAGGCAAAGATTGTTCAATTAATTTCATAGTCCATCTTTAGAGAAGGCCCTTATTGCATCTTCTCAAGAGTAGCAACAAGGAAAAGGCAAACAAGATCAAAACCAAAATAAAGCTAGTGAGTTACAAGGAACGTCCCAGTCTTCTCTCAAACCTGGATGGCAGGATGTACCTAAGAAGAATAGGTATTGTCAACATTATCAAAAGGTTGGCCATTGTGATGACAAAGTGTTGCTCAAAGGCAAGAGGCACATAGTCCAAATCAAAGACTCAAACCTCAGCCCCTCAATTGAGTTAACCCCAACATGGGCCGTAGGGTGTTAGCAACCAAAATCAGGGGCAATGGCATGGTCAGACCCACGCTGTCAATGGTCAACCATCACAACCGACTCCATTCTCAACACCAAAGACCTTGTCTGACTGGTCTGCATAGGCTCACCTCGTCTCTTTAGAGACATCCAAGGATGCGAACCTCATTCATATCTGCTAGTTATCTCAAGACCAGATGACTACAAAAGCCCATTGTCTGTAGCTCATTCCCTTAGCAATCCACACATAGAGATGAGGCACCCCTTAGATTAATCCATGTTTATCTTTGCGGGCTGACATCCACTATTGCCTCAAACAACACACTTTACTTCTTTTTTATAGCGGATGATGTCTCAAGATATATGTGGGTATACTTCTTAAAGCATAAATATGACGCAATCACCTACTTTTTTGCTTGGGTGCTGTTGGTACATAACCAGACTAGTTACCATGTCGGTTATATGAGTGACAATGGTGGTGAGTTTATCTCCCACAAGTTCACCGAGTTTATATAGGAGCATTGCATCTCTTACTAGCTCACCTCTACCGACTCCCCTTATCAAAATGGAATCATAGAGCATAGAAGCTAGACAATCATTAACATCGCATGCTCTATATTGTTTGCAGTAGAGCTCCCTAGTGCCTTCAAGGCTGTTAACACTTCGATGTATATCCTCAACCGGTGCCAGCCCCACTGCGACAGTCTCTTAAATAACCTCATATCAAGCATTCTTTGGCTCTCACCTTGTAGTTTCCCACTTTAGAGTCTTTGACTATTGTATGTACATGCACACCCTGATGATAAGATAGAAAAGCTCACTCCCCGAGCAGATCTCCTTATTTTTCTAGTATATTGCTCCAAGGCAAAATCCTATCATTTGTTCGATCCTCAGACAACCAAGGTAATCGTACAAAGAGATGATGCTTTTCATGAGAGGGACATTGTGCATTCTATTGTACCAAACTCTGAGCCGTCTCCTTAGGATACACCATTGCAGATAGTGCCTTCTGAGCTAAGTGTATTGCCCACTCTTGACCTTCTCGTAGATTCTTCAGCCCCAATCCCCCTCCGTGAGACCCATTACCTTGCTAGTACCAACAGACCATGCAGAACTCAAGATTCCTTTCACTGGATTTCACCCTGTAGGACCCTAGAAGATTTGTCTAATATACCTCTCATGCTTCATTTGCATCTTTGTTTACAACAGACTATACAACATATTCCAGGCTGAAAAGTTGACATGAGGATATTTAGCACACCCAGTCGTTCGTGAGAGGCCATGGAAAAGGAGACAAATATTGACCAAATTGAGACTTGGATCTTGGTGGATCGTCCAAGTGACAAGAAATTCATCAAGACCAAGTGGATTTTTAGGACCAAGCTAAAAACTTATGAGACTTTAGACAAGTACAAGGCTTACCTTGTCATGCAAGGGTTTTGACAAAAGCAAGGTATTGACTATGAAGAGATCTTTGCCCCTATTGCGCAGTTGACATCTTTCTGTCTATTGGTTGCACTAGCTGCTCACCATGGTTAGCGATTTATAAAATGGATGTCAATAGTGCCTTTCTAAATGTTATCTAGAGGAGAAAGTCTATGTGGAGCAGCCACCTAGATTTTCTTCTACTGACCGAAAAGACAAGGTCTATCACTTTTAGAAAGCTCTTTACAGGCTAAAGCAAGCTTAATATATCCATATCAATTCAAAGGAGGTCAATTATATCCTGCTAAATGTAGATGATTCAATTCTCACTAGCTCAGATTCTGCTGCCATAGCAGAAATTAAAGCCCAACTGAGTTCCACATTTGAGATGACCGACCTCGATCACTTATCTTATTTTTTGGGGACGGAGGCAGTTCATTCCAAGCTGAAATCTACAGTCAAGGAAAGCTGAAATGAAGAGGGCAAATATACAAGGGATTGTCAAAGTATCTCCTCGAGCCGGCCTCTCTAAACAACACCTAAAAAGACAAGTAACGGAGGGCAGGCTACCTAATGGCCATATATAGCACAAAACAAAGTAATATAGTATGTAGGGCGGCCAGCAAACCAACCGAACAGCTAGAGACCAGCCATAAATGCAGCCAACGGCTGCACAAAAATCAAGATGATTAGTGATCTCTCTCTTGGCTGCCAGGTGGCACTGCCCCTACACGGAATAAAGTGCCCATACACGGTGATTGCTGAAAATGCCCAATAACTAAACAACACCTAAAAAGACAAGTAACGGAGGGCAGGCTACCTAGTGGCCATATATAGCACAAAACAAAGTAATATAGTATGTAGGGCGGCCAGCAAACCAACCGAACAGCTAGAGACCAGCCATAAATGCAGCCAACGGCTGCACAAAAATCAAGATGATTAGTGATCTCTCTCTTGGCTGCCAGGTGGCACTGCCCCTACACGGAATAAAGTGCCCATACACGGTGATTGCTGAAAATGCCCAATAACTAACAAGAAAATGTGTAACTCCACCCAAGAGAACTGATTTCACCAACTGTACCAGCCATAAATGCAGCCGACTGCAGCATGAAAATCAAGCTGATCAGCGATCTCTCTCTTGGATGCCACGTGGCACTACCCCTGCACTAAATAAGGTGCCTATACACAATGACTACAAAATATGCTTGATAACTGACAAGAAAATACATAACTCCACCCGACGACATAATTGACTACTACAACTATAGCCAAAGAATGCTAGTCTAGGGGATGGCTAATCTCTAACATCCCCTCTCAAATCCTGGATGCGGAATAAGGCTCAAGAATCTAGAGTGTTTTCAAAGAACAACTTGAGGAAGCGCCTTCATAACCAAAACTGCCAAATTTTCCTCAGTCTTGCAATAAACCACATCAATGGTCTCATCCAAGATCTTCTCTCGAATGAAATGGTATTGTATCTCAATGTGCTTTGACCTAGCATGAAACACAAGGTTTTGTGCCAAAGCAATACAACTCTCATTGTCACAACAAAGAATTGTAGGACCTGTCTAAGGGCAGCCAAGCTCTCCTAGTAACCTCCGAAGCTACACTGACTCACATGTGGTAGAAGATGCCACCCTATACTCTGCCTCTGTGTGGAAGAAAGGGCAACTATGGGCTACTTCTTGCTACTCCATGAGATAACACCTACATCCAAAGTAAAACAATATCTTACCATTACCCTCCATCGGTCAACATCTTTGGCCCACCCTGTAGGAACCAAAGGCAAATCATTGATACCTGCTGGATAATAAATACCAAGACTAAGGATCCCCCTTAAGAACCGCAAAATCCTCAATAGCAGCCTTCCAATGAACCACCTCGGATTCACTCATGAACCTAGCCAACAAATTGTTAAGAAGCCAAATCAAGGACCCAATCAACTACCTATAGCAAGAAGCATCCGCTATTGGTGAATCTGCATGGGCCGTGGCCTTCCAATTTGGATCCATAGTCCATCTCAAACATGGCCAAAAGCTCCTGCACATACCGTTGCTAGGAGATGAACCCCTTGGAGTCTAGTAGATCTCATGGCCTAAAAAGAAATGAAGAAGGCCCATATCCATCATCTCAAATACCTTGTGTAGTGCCGCCTTGGTCTCCTTAACCTTCTGGGCATGGTCACTTGTCAAAATAAGATCATCCACATAAAGCACAAACAACACATGCCTTCCAACTGAGGTATGGACATATAACTAGGGATCAAAAGAGAAATGTCTACACCCCAACTTCTCTTAGAGAAACGAGTCTATCTTCTGGTTCCAAGCACGTGGAGCCTGTTTGAGGTCATAAAGGGCCTTCTTCAACCTATACCTATCCACTTGGTGAGGAAAAGCCAAGAGACTACTCAACATTGATCTCCTCCTTCAAATCATCATTAAGGAAGGCAAATTTCACATCAAGCTGATAAATTGGCCATCTCCTATGGCTGGCTAAGGCAAGAACGGTCCTAATGGTAGCCATCCAAGTTGTAGGTGCAAAGGTGTCATGAAAGTCCACGCCTAGCTGCTATGCAAAGCCCTTTGCAATGAGCTGCGCCTTGTTCTTATTCAGAGTGCCGTCACTGTGGTACTTAGTCTTAAAGATCCACCTCCTTCACAGAGGTGAGCTCCCTATCCTACATGGCACAAGTCCTCAAACAATAGTTAGTACAAACAAGCTCAGTGGAATGTCCATGTTTCCTCCAAGAGCGCCATCATGGAGTGTATCACAAGTCCAACAAGGAGGAGGCCGACACTCCCCTTGCCGCTCCCCTTCTGCCAAAGTCTCTGGGAGATCCATTGAAGCCAACTCAATGGGTGAATCCAACGATGAAGCAATGTCCTCCTCTACTGAAGTGGGAGTCTCAATAGGTAGAGGATCCAAAAGACCGGAACAAGTACCCAACTATCACTTGGATCTCCAAGAGTAGGATGCTCAACACCCCCCTCTACAGCTAGAAACTCCATGAACCAAATAGCTTGAATCGTGTACAGCTCTCGAGAAGCTGGATCATAAAGTCTGTATCCTTGGGACTACAAGCTATACCCCACGAACACCTATTTCCTAGAAGCGGACTCAAACTTGTCCCTCCTTTTCTTCGGGATGTGAACATAGGCATCACACGCGAACACCCTGAAATGAGAGACATCCAGCTTTTGTCCAAAGTAAGCCTCAAAAGGGATCATACCAACCATAGCCGAGGTAGAGGATCGGTTAAGGATGTGGACAATGATGGCCACTGCTTCAGCCCATGGACACCGAGATATCTACTAATGCTCCATCATAGTCCGCACCATCTCGATCACACTATGATTCTTCTGCTCCAATATGCCATTCTCCTAAGGGGTATTCACGTTGGCAAACTCTTGGAAAATGTCATGATCTGTACATAAACAAGTTAGTTCTTGGGAGACAAACTCCCTCCCTTGTCGAAACACAAGGTCTGGCAAGAAACTCAAGACTTGTTTTCTTCAAAGATCAACCTATCCTTAAAATGGGAGAATGCTTCAAACTTCAATGCCAAGAAATATGCCCATGTCATCCTGCTAAAATCATCAACAATGAGCATAAAATATAAACCCCCCTTAAGAAACTTTGTCCTCATGGGTCCACATAAGTTCATTCAAACAAGCTCAAATAGCTCCTTAGCTCATCGAGAAGCCTTGTTGGGAATGGTATTTCTATGTTGCTTGCCACAACTGCAAGATACACATTGGTGGGTGGCTCACCCCAATCTCTGGTAACCACGCACTAGTTGAGCTACATTCCAAAGGTACTCGTAGTTGAGGTTGCTAAACTAAGTATGCCAAAGCTCGGTTTGAGTCTGTGAAGAAAGAAGAAGATAAAAAAAGGCAAAAGAAGACAGCACCTTGTAGACTCTATTCTCGTCATGTCCTGCACAACAAACCTATCGAGATACGCCATCAAGAACTCGAAAGGAATCCTTATCAAACTCAACTATTAAACCAAGAGCACCGATCTCACTAACCGGAAGTAGATGATACCCTAGACCCAGCACATAGAGCACCTCTAATGTGTGGGCACCGCCTTGCCCATATGGAATCAGTTGTATATCACTATGCCTTTGATGGGGACCGAAGAACTACCACCTATGAGAATTTACCCATGCATCGGATGTATACAAGCAATCCCATCTAAAGGAGTCGTGTGGTGGAAAGTGCTATTATCCACAATCCACTTACGAGACTATGGAGCCATCATCGCTACATCGCTGGCCGACAGAGGAACATCCTCTATCACCTTCACATGAAGGAAGGCAACCGATCAAGGAGCACCCACCGCTCTCAAATCCTTTGTAGTCTTCTCCTTGGTGTCCTTCTTATCCTTGTTGGGGGAATCTTTCTTCAATGATCTGTCTTGCCACAGATATGGCAAATAGACTCCTTGGCTTTGTCATGTTTGGACTTCCCATCCTCTTTCTTCTTGCTGTTGTTCTTCCCCTTCTATTGGGAAGATTGTTCGGTCAAAGCCTTTAACTCAGGAGCGTTCTGACCTTTAAGTTGTTCCTCTTGGTCCAAGACCATAGAAACTAACTCCTCCCAATTAAGGGTCTTTGTCCATTCTAAAGCAATCAAGGCGAAGTGGAATGCACTGAATCGGAGCGATAGATAAGAGATAAGAGTTATCCCCATGTCCTCCGAGGTAATCACCTTCCTTGCATTCTAGGCTTGCATTTGCAATCACCAAAGCTTATTGACATGCCCCCACATAGAAGAAAACTTGTTAGGACTCAAAGTCCTCATCTAAACACCCAGAGACACCCGCTTCATCATGATCATCCAATTATACATTTGATCTAGCTCCAACCACATCTCCTGAGTCACAATCAAGTGCTCGATATGAACAATGGCGGCTAGAGTGCAAGAGAGAAAGAGAAAAGAACAGATGCAAACATTTAATTTGTCCCAATGTGCATGTACCTACATCAACTCGGTCTTGTTATCTATGAAAAGCTTGGAGGCATCACAAGCTATAGGATGATCTATAAACATGGTCAAGCTCCACCAAATCATAAGACTCCAATATGGCAAGCATCATTGCGCGCCAAATGCAATAATTCTCCCCATCGAGCTTCTGATCCAAAGGAAGAGCCGGCAACATTGGGACCCCATGATAACCTAAAACTCTGCATCAATTTTGGTCGACATTGTAAATGGAGTGACTTGCACAAAAACAAAGGCAGTCCCTCTTTGACTCTGTGCATAGTGTCAGTGCCTATTAAGGCTTTCTCCACTTGTCCTCAAAGAGTTTCACCCACTGGAGACAATGAAAACTTCACCAACAGCAAGAATATGCAAAAAAAAACAGCAACTTTTCTCTACCCTACACCTGTTTACCTCAGCCTCTGTATGCTGAAAACGCAAAATTTTATCGCGAAAAATCCTCTCGATCAAGTCCGCCCGTGATCAATCAACCCTTCTACGCTATTCTGATACCATGTTTGAGTGCAACGAATGCATAAGCGTATGGACAAGACTAAAAGACAATGAACACAAGAGAAGGAGGAAGAAAATGAAGAGGTCACTTATACAAGGGGTTGTCGAAGTATCTCCTTGAGCTTGCCTCTCACCAACACCTGAAAAGACAAGTGATGGAGGGTACATTGTCTAGTGGCCATATATAGCACAAAATAAAGCAATATAATATGCAGGGCAGCCAGCAAACTGGCTGACCAGCTGGCCACCAGCCATAAATGCAGCCAACTGCTCCATGGAAATCAAGATGATGAGCAATCTCTCTCTTGGCTGCCACGTGGCACTACCCCCCTACCTGGAATAAGATGCCCGTATATGGTGACTGCTGAAAATGCCCAATAACTGACAAGAAAATATGTAACTCCACCCAAAAGAACTGACTGCACCAACAGTAGCCTGAGAATGCTAGTTGAGGGGATGACTAATCTCTAACAGTATTTTTTTATCACACCAAAAGTATACCCTTCAGTTGGACATGGCCCATGGCCATGCCTCTCAATCCCATTGTACACTTATCTAAGAATACTTTCTGTCTGTGAGAGTGCGCAACGGAAGAACACAAACACAGAGGAGAGGAGAGAGAAAGCAGAGAATGAAGGAAGAAAGTCTGCACTGACTGAGATGAATGCTGAATACACTGGAATGGACAGAACAGTCCCTGCACGCAGCCCGGAGCGTCAGTGAGGGAACCAGGACAGACTGGAAGCAGTGGCAGCACCAATGCCGGAGACGGAGACGGAGGGAGCAGTGCTGTACCTGCAGAGCACAATGCTGGACTGACTGGGGGGGCTGATATAAATAGCCCCCAGGCCAGCAAACTGGCCGACCTGGCCAGATTTGGCCGACCAGCCAGATCTGGCCGACTTTGGCCAGATCTGGCCGACTGCCCAGAAAATGGGCAGTCTGGAGAAAAAACAGCCCAGTTTGGGCTGTAACAAACCCAGGGCTGCTGGCTAACTAGGGCTGCTGGCTAACTAGGGCAGCCACAAAAATACACTGACAGAGCTCCTCTGTCTCCTGTCAGACTCTGACATAAGCTCACAACCAGGAGATGACAGACTGAGACTGAAGAAGAGCAGGCTAACACCCCCTCTCAACTCCTGGGAGAGTCTGAAGACCCAAGAACCGCATGTGATGAAGCAAAGAAGCCTGAGGCAATGGCTTCGTAAAGAGATCAGCTGCATTGGCCGCCGTAGGACAATAGACCACCACCAGCTCCGAATCCACGATCCGCTCTCGAACATAGTGATACTGAACCTCAATGTGCTTCGTGCCAGCATGGAACACCGGGTTCTTAGCCGGAGCAAGAGCACTCTGGTTATCCACGCGCAGCTCCGTAGGTCCGGTCTGGGAAAAGCCAATCTCCGCGAGTAAGCGACAGAGCCAAACTGCCTCCATAGCGGTCGAACATAGGGCCCGATACTCAGCCTCTGTAGAAGAAAGTGCCACAGTAGGCTGCTTCTTGCTGCTCCAAGAGACAGCACCAGATCCAAGGGTGAAAGCATAACCTGTAGTGGATCGTCTCGAATCCACATCACCTGCCCAATCAGAATCACTCCATCCAGAAAGGGTAATCCCATCTCCATACATGATCCCGAAGGATCGAGTCCCCTGTAAATAGCGAAGAACCCGCAACGCCGCCTGCCAGTGATCCTGGGTAGGAGTCTGCATAAAAGAAGACAATAAAGCCACCACAAAAGAGATATCCGGCCGAGTGTGAAGCACCCAGATAAGAGAGCCGACAAGGCACCTGTAACGGGTGGGATCGGTAAGAGGAACTCCAGCTGTCAAAATCTTGGACTCGGGTTCCATGGGGCATGAGATAGGCCGACACTCAGCCATATCAAACTCCGAAAGAAGCTCGGAGATGTACCTGTGCTGCGAGATAAAAATGCCATGTGCCATCTGATAGATCTCCAGACCTAGAAAGAAGTGAAGGATCCCTAGATCTGTCATGTCAAACTCCTGCTGAAGAATGGACCGTGTATGCTCCACCTGCTGAGTGTCACTCCCTGTAATAATAAGATCATCCACATACAAGATAAGGAACACCGAAAGAGAATCCACAACCCGTAAGTAGAGGTTGGGATCATAAGCAGAGCGCGAAAAGCCACTCTGTAGAAAGAAGCGGTCAATCCGCTGGTACCAAGCACGAGGAGCCTGCTTTAGGCCATAAAGAGCCTTCCGCAGCCTGTCGACATGATCCTCCTTCCCCTGCGCAAGAAAACCAGGAGGCTATGAAACATAAATCTCCTCCTCAAGAACGCCAGTCAGAAAAGCAGATTTGACGTCCATCTGATAGACAGGCCAACGGTGGTGAGCAGCAAGAGCCAAAAGAACTCGGATGGTGGACATCCTAGCTGTAGAAGCAAAAGTCTCAAAGTAGTCCAACCCTGCACGCTGTGCAAAACCCTTGGCAACAAGCCTAGCTTTATGCTTGTCCAAGGAGCCATCTGCAAGATATTTGGTCTTAAAGACCCATTTCACACCAATCACCTTCCGTTTCGCGAGACGCGGAACAAGCTCCCACGTATGGTTTCGCTCAATGGAATCGAGCTCGGTCTGCATAGCTTGTCTCCAAATATCCTGTGCAAGAGCCTCCTCCACAGTGGAAGGCTCGGAATCCTGAAGAATCTGTGACATAAGAGCATAGTTCACACATAGTGAACTGTCCCGCTGAGCTTGTAAACGTGCGGATCGACGTGGACCTGAAGAAGAAGCAGGAAAGTGTATAACACCTAAATCCTGCATGAGCCGGCGATACCATAAAGGAATCCTGAGAGACTCCTACTGTTGTGAGGGAGACCGGGGGGTCTCCGGAACCTGTAAAGCACCCAAATCAGAGAGGGACTCCCCCTCACCGAGGGTAGGTAGATCCTCCGCATCTGAAGAAGGCTGTATATCTTGTGAAGATCCCGAAGTGGCGGTAGAAGAGCTCGTAGTAGACGAAGCCATATCCACCAAAGGGGAAAGGGAAGCCGAAGGAGGAGGAATAGGGGGGGTGCTCAAGGGCATCCTGGAAGGAAGTGAAGGGAGAGAAGGTGGGGGGGGTCCGTCGATGATGAAGAAACATCTGTAATAGAACCATCAATCAGATCCTCAGAGGCCGAAGCCTCATCAAAGAGCACATCCCTGCTCACCTCAACCGTCCGCGTCGTCGGGTCATAGAGCCGATATCCCTTCGTGGTCGTACTATAACCAACGAAGATAAGCTTTCGCGACTTAGAGTCGAACTTTGTCTTCCTCTTCTTCTTGTCCACATGGACAAACGCATCGCACCCAAAGATGCGAAAATGGGACACGGAAGGCTTCTTGCCAAAGAAAGCCTCATACGGAGTCATGTCCTGTAACGCCGAAGTCGGAGAGCGGTTGCGAATATGCACCGCTATAGCCACCGCCTCACCCCAAAGGAAATGAGGAAGACTCCTATGCTCTAGCATAGATCGGGCCATCTCAATCATGGTCCGATTCGCACGCTCCACCACACCATTCTCTGATGGTGTGTTCGGATGGGAATACTCCACCCGAATACCATGATCCCTGCAAAACTGAGAGAAAAGGTGAGAAGTGAACTCTCCACCATGATCAGCTCGAACACCACGAACCTTGGAAGTTGTTTGGGTCTCCACAAACACCTGCCACTCACAGAAACGGGAGTACGCCTCGCTCTTGTACTCCAAGAAATAAGGCCACACATAACGACTAAAGTCGTCCACAATCAGCACCAAATACTTGGCCTTCCCAAGGGAGGCCGTGCCCATAGGTCCGCAAAGGTCGGTATGAACCAACTCAAGCGGAGAAGTAGCCCGCCGAGAAGCAACCTGCGGATGAGGCTGCCGGTGCTGCTTGCCCCTCAAGCAGCTAGGGCATAAAGTGTGAAGAGGAGGGAAATCAGGAAGTCCCTCCACCATCTTCCTCCTAGAAGCCCGGCGAAGAGAGTCGAGGTTCAAATGACCATACCGAGCATGCCAAAGCAGCCCAAGCTCATGGGAAGTCCGCGCAGCCAAGGCTGTGAGCGTATAAAGCCCACCCTCCTGTGTACCTGTCCAAAGAGCATCACCTGTAGAAGCATCCTCCACTGTGACTGCATCCTGTGTAAAAATGACTCGGGTACCTAACTGAGTAAGGCCATGCACAGATAGTAGGTTAAAACCCAAATCAGGGACATAGAGAACTTTGGCAGAGGAAGACCGCCTGTCAGAAAACATAGGTAAAGTCCCCACGCCTCGAACAGGAACTGTAGAATTGTCACCAATGGTGACTGTACCCCCTCTGGAACGAATATCCTGAAGCCAATCCTGACGGAAGGCCATATGTGAAGATGCTCCACTGTCGACGAGCCAAGGCTTCTCCCATGTGGTAGAAGCTAGGGCAGTGTCTTCCTCAACAAAGACATACACAAACGCAGATTCTGTTGTGGCTGGGGCCGCCTTCGAGTCCTTCTCCTTAGGCTTCAAATGGGGATACTTCTGCCAACACTTCTCCTCGGGATGAGTGTCATTCCCACAATGGGGACACTTGGGCTTCTTCTCCTTCGCATCCTTCTTGTCCTCCTCCTTGTCCTTGGCCTTCTCCTTCTTTTGTTTTTTCTTCTTACCGCCACCTGTGCCGGCCGTAAATGCCTTGGTGGAGCCATTGGCTCCCACCTCTTTGAGTCGCTCGTCATGCTCCAAGACAAGCGGGGAAAGCTCCTCCCATAGGAGTGTCTCACGGGTCCTCGAAGTGATGAGGCTGGTGTAGAAGACATCATAACGGGGTGATGGCAGCTGAGTTAACAGAATCATCGCCATATCCTCAGACGATATCAGACGACCAAGAGAGGCTAGCTCGCCTCGCATATCCTCCATCTTCGTGATGTGCTCCTTCATGGAAGAAGAACCATCAAGACTGAGCATCCGCAACTTCTTCTCCAAGGAAATCTTGTGGGCAAATGTCTTGTGCTGATACAAAGACGCAAGCTTTGTCCACACTTCCGCCGCGGTCTGAAACCTGTGAACATGTACAAGAACTGAATCATGGAGACTCATAAAAAGAAAGGAACGGGCTCGAGAGTTGAGCCTATCCCATAAGGCTGCACGGTCCATAGAGGTGCCATCGGACGAATCCACGGGGGGTCGGTCGATGGGCGAAGAAACAAGCTCCCAAAGATCAAAGGTATCAAGGATGCAAGCCACCTTGCATGACCATAGGGAGTAGTTGGAACCATCCAACTTATCTTCCTTCGGAAAGGAAGGGAGAATCGGCACCTGTATAGAGGGAATCAAGGAAGGCATCCGCACATCTGAAGCAGTCTTCATTGAAGAAACCTTCGCAGTAGATGGAACCCTCTGAGATGCATGGACTGAAGAAGGACGAGTGCGAGGAGGTTCTTCCCGATGTCGAACTTCACGATAATCCCGCCTCCACTCAGAGGAATGATGAGAGAGAAGCTCATCCTCTAAGTCTTCAAAGCCTGAAAACTGGTAAGACATCTTCCAATCTGCAAAATACCAAAGAAAGTTGTGCCGCTGTCGAAATAGGACCAGCAATGTGGTCACCAACCACCAAGACGCAGGCTGAGAGTGCCTACAAACACCTGGATCTGCAAAACGAAAAGAGAACTGATGTCGAACACCAGATAAGAGACCACCAGCACCAAGAAAACAGCCCGGACAGAGGTCGCCAACAGGAAAAGTGCCGCCTGGGGTGGAAGCGACCTGCAGAGCAGCAAAACGCAGCTTGTAGGAAGGTCGCCCAGCAGCAGGAGAGGCAGCCTGGTGGAAAACACAGGGTTGCTGCGTCGCTGGATGACGTGGCAGCCTCTGCAGTCAGCGTGGGCAGCAAACGCAGGCTGAACAGCCTCCTGAAGCAGTCGCCTGGCTGTAGGTGATCTGTTGGCAGCAGCAGCAGGGTATCTCCCTCCTGAGGGTATGTCCTCCGTGCTCTCAATTAGGCGATGATACCATGTGAGAGTGCGCAACGGAAGAAGAACACGAACACAGAGGAGAGGAGAGAGAAAGCAGAGAATGAAGGAAGAAAGTCTGCACTGACTGAGATGAATGCTGAATACACTGGAATGGACAGAACAGTCCCTGCACGCAGCCCGGAGCGTCAGTGAGGGAACCAGGACAGACTGGAAGCAGTGGCAGCACCAATGCCAGAGACGGAGACGGAGGGAGCAGTGCTGTACCTGCAGAGCACAATGCTGGACTGACTGGGGGGGACTGGGCCAGCAAACTGGCCGACCAGCCAAACTGGCCGACCTGGCCAGATTTGGCCGACCAGCCAGATCTGGCCGACTGCCCAGAAAATGGGCAGTCTGGAGAAAAAACAGCCCAGTTTGGGCTGTAACAAACCCAGGGCTGCTGGCTAACTAGGGCAGCCACAAAAATACACTGACAGAGCTCCTCTGTCTCCTGTCAGACTCTGACAGGAGCTCACAACCAGGAGATGACAGACTGAGACTGAAGAAGAGCAGGCTAACACTGTCAACCCTTCGATGAGCATATTTATAGATCTAATGTAGGGAAGCTTCTTTGGTTGATTCACACTAGGCCAAATTCAGCATAATCAATTTATTTGCTTAGTCAGTATTTCACTGCACCTAGGATGTCACATTGGACTACTTGTCTACATGTTTTACAATCCTTATGAAATGACTTATGGTTATGCTTTATGCTTGTAGGGTTACACAGATTCTAAGTGGGCAAGAGACCTTGACACCCAACATTTCCACGGTGGCTACCTCTTTTTCTTGGCCACATCTCCCATTTCTTGATCAAGCCATAAGCAAGAGATAGTGGCAGCTTCCATGGTTGAGGCCGAGTATAGGGCTCTTTACGATGGCACCACTGAGGCCATCTATCTGAGGAGCTTGCTGGTAGTCCTTCAATTCCCTTGTGTTGCTACTGCAACAACTAGAGTATGATTGTACTGGCTGGTAACCCCATCACCACTCCGCAAACAAGGCACATTGGAACTTAGAGTGCACTCACTTCCCCAAAGAGCCAGTTGAGCTAGGCACTATTCACCTAGAATTTGTGCCATCATGTGACAATTTTGCAAATATTTTGACCAACGCAATCAATCAACCAATTCTACAGTACACTCCCTTATCCTTCTGTCTTTGGGGCCTACATACTCAATGGGCCTAAAACTCGTTGTTGAGAATACTCAATAATAAATCTTTTGAAAACAAAACAATCCCTTGGTAAGATTAACATCACCTCTATAGTCTTGATAAGTCACTATGCAATCAACATGCACCCTTTGCCCAATGACCCGGTTGCTTTGGTGTGGGATGCCTTGGGCTAAAAGAAGAGAAAAAGAGCTTGGCCTTTCTAGTTCTAGTTTGGAGCTTGAGAGCGGGTGTTGAGCTAAAAATGCATTAGCCCTATTAAAACAATCCGGAAGCTCAAATTAATTAATGAAGTCTTGAAGAGTTTCAATGTCCCACATGCAAACCCTAATTTGGGAGACCCAAAACTTTCTATAAATAGACAAGCTGCCCTCCATTCAGCCTAATCTCGTTTTTGCAACTTGCAGGTGCTATGTCAGAGATCATAGCCTGTTTACAGGCAGCAGGTGCAGGCAGCAGCTGCACAGTCCAGCTGGACAGTCGGACTGCCACGTGGCAGTCCGACTGCCTGCAGCCATTTTTTCCAGGCTGCGCCCCAGTTTTGAGCCCCGTTCTAGGTGATTTTTCGCCTATTTATTGCTGACGTTTTCAGCAGTCTGGCCACTATTCTCTGTCGCAGATTACAGACCGGTGCCGTGCAGATCTCTGTCTCTGTTCGCAGATTTCAGACAGCAGACAGTGCAGACTGCAGCAGACTTCGAGGTGGACAGCAGGTCGCATCGTCGAGGTGGAGACACGCAGTCCAGCGCACTGCGCCCGTGTATATCTTTGTATTCAGCATTCTTTATACAGCAGATCTTCAGTGTACACTGTCTCTTTCTCTCCCTTCTCTCTCTGCGTTCTCTCTCTCTCAGTCCTACGCTTCCGCACCGCTGCACTCTGACATGGTATCAGAGCAGTGTATGAGGGCTGACTGAGCGCAGAATCAACCTGAAGAGGAGTTTCCATCGCGACACAAATTTGTGTTTTTTGCGTTTAAGGGCAGACAGGAGGGCTGCGCCTTGGAACAAGGCTGAAACGAGTGTGGGCGCACAGGAAAGGAGTACAGGTGGTGGATTTGCTGCTGTTTACTGCTGTTTGTCGCGGAGAAAGTTTGAGTTTTCAACCTAAAAGTGCAGGTTTTGCTTTTTCATCGCCTCCGGCGGGTGAAGAAGCTTCGGGACGCTGAAGAGCCTTAGCAGGCTGAGTCTACTCAGTCAGAGGGGGCTGCTTTTGCGTTTGAGAAGGCATTGCAGGTGAAGATGTCTACAGAGATGGACCTGGAGTTCCAGGCGATTATGGACCGGAAGGTGCCTGTCCTACCGGCTCTTCCTACAGATCAGAAGCTCGACGGCGACAACTACCGCATTTGGCGCGTTATGATGTTGGCCATTCTGGAGTCCTATGATTTGGCGGAGTTGGTACAGGAAGATATTGACCGGCCCTCGGTAAGAGATGAGTCCAAACTCTCTTCCGATGCTCGTGCGGAGTTGGCCAGGGCCCAGTCTCATTGGGACAAACTGAATGCCAGGATTCGATCCTTTCTCTTTCTATCATGCACTACAGCTGTGATCGCTCACATCGAGCACTTGACGGTGGCTCGTGAGATATGGCTAGAGCTTGATCAAATGTACAATCGGATGACCCTGATGAAGAGGGTTTCTTTGGAGGTACAGATGCGGACCTTGTCCGTCAATAAGTCTTCTTCGCTAAGGGAACACATTAACAAGCTAAGGCAGCTACAGATGCAGGTTCAGAATGCGGGGAAGCCGATCTCCTCCGAAGACATGGCGATTACACTCTTGTCCCAGTTGCCGCCACGATTCGGTACATTTTACTCTGCCCTTATTGCTTCAGGGCGAGAGTCTACTCTTCGGTGGGAGGAGTTGGTTCCTATGGTCTTGGACCAAGAGGAACAGTTAAAGGGACAGAATGCTTCCAAGACGGAGGCGTTGACAGGTCAAGCCTCTCAGAAGAAGGGGAAGGACCAAAAGAAGAAGAAGGGGGATAACAAGTCCAAGAAGGACAAGGAGAAGGACAAGGACAAAGACTCCACATGCCATATTTGTGGAAAGACTGGCCATTGGAAGAAGGATTGCCCTGACAAAGACACGAAGGACACCAAGAAGAAGGAAACCAAGGATTCTGGAGCGGTGGCTGCACTCTCATCAGCTGCATTTCTACATCTAGTTGTCATTGAGGACGCTTCACCGAATGCTTCTGATGCTGCGATGGCGGCCTCCCAATCTCGAGAGTGGATTATTGATAGTGGTGCCTCACGGCACATGACTCCTTCATCAGATGGTGTTGCCCAGCTGCGCCCGTCGCGTGGGCAGGTTCTCATTGGAGACAGCTCTTCAGTTTCTATTGCAGGTCGGGGTAAGATGCAGCTCATTCCGGATGGACGAGGTGGCACCCATACTTCAGAGGTTTTGCATGTACCAGGATTGGGGTACCATCTCCTTTCAGTCCATAAGATTTGTTCCCTTGGTCTTCTGGTGGAGTTTGACAGTTCTACAGTGCGAGTCCTTGATCGTGAATCAAGGAAGGTTCTATCATCTGGATATGAGGAGAACGGCATTTACAAACTGAAGTCTTCCACTGCCCTCTCTACTCTTCTTCTTACCTCACAGTCACAGTCTGAATTATGGCATGCTAGGTTTGGTCACCTGAACTATGACTATCTTCGGAAGGCGTCACGGGGACAGCTTGTTCGAGGGTTGCCGGATATAATGGTGAGCCAGCAGCCATGTGTCTCCTGCATACGGGGGAAGCAGCATAGAGATGCCATTCCCCACACCGCTTCGCGGCGGTCTACTTCACCGATGGAGTTAGTATCTACGGATCTATGTGGCCCTATGAGGAATGAGTCCCTGCGTGGGAGCTCGTACTTCATGCTGATCGTGGATGACTATAGCAGGATGACATGGGCCTACTTTTTGGCACTCAAATCAGAAGCTTTCTCACACTTCAAGGATTGGCTTCTCTTTGAGGAGAACCGATCAGGCCGGAAGTTGAAGACCTTGCGATCCGACAAGGGAGGTGAATTTGTCTCTAATGAATTTGCTCGGTTTTGTGCAGATAGAGGAATTCACCAGGAGTTTGCCAATACGAATACTCCACAAGAAAATGGTATTCTCGAACGGAAGAACCGCAGTGTGATCGAGATGGCGCGCACCATGATGGAGCACCGACAGACCCCCCAGGTTCTGTGGGCCGAGGCTGTGGCTACTGCAGTCCACATCCTTAACCGATCTCCTACTTCGGCCGTGGAAGGGATGACTCCATTTGAGGCGTATTTTGGATCGAAGCCAGATGTTTCTTACTTTCGGGTCTTTGGGTGTGATGCCTATGTTCACATTCCCAAAGCTCACCGTGACAAATTCGAAGCGGCTTCCCGCAAACAGGTATTTGTTGGCTACAGCTCCCAGTCCCAAGGCTACCGACTCTATGATCCCGTCAAGCGGGATGTATATACTAGCCGTGATGTGCGGTTTGTGGAGGTTCCGGCTTCTTCAACGGGTGAGGAGCATCCCGTTCTTGGAGATCCAGGGGAGAGTTTGGCTCCTTCTACAGTTCCACTGGAGCCTGTGCCGTTTGATTATGATTCTGTTTCTGACACAGAGTCTACTGTTCCACCGGATCCTTCTGAGGAGTTACCACTGGTGGACATTCCAGAGTCTTCTACGGATGGAGAACGACGAGGGGAGGTTCGGCCTCCTCCTCGCTGGGCCCGTGACACACTCCGTGATTCAGGGATCGAGGGGGTTCCTGAGGAGTGGGGACCGCAGGATGGTCCGCGGCGGTCACGGAGGCACCAGGCGCATTCTTCGGAGCTTGTGTGCTCCAATTATTGTTTGATGTCCCGAGTTATGCAGGATCGAGAGCCCACCTCCGTGAAGGAGGCTTTACAGTCCGCCCCATGGAAGAAAGCTATGGAAGCTGAGTTGGAGGCTATTGAGAGGAATGGCACTTGGTCACTTGTGCCACGCCCCCCGAAGAAGAAGGTGATTGGAGTCAAGTGGGTCTTTAAGACCAAATATCTCAGTGATGGTACTTTGGATAAGCACAAGGCTCGCCTTGTTGCTAAGGGTTTTGCCCAGCGCCCAGGGATTGACTGTCATGACACCTTTGCCCCTACAGCTCGTATGGCAACCATTAGAGCTGTTCTTGCTTTGGCTGGCCATAGGAGATGGCCTGTTTATCAGCTGGATGTGAAGTCGGCCTTCCTGAATGGTGATTTGAAGGAGGAGATCTACGTTGAGCAGCCTCCTGGCTTTGGTTCTTCAGATGGGAAAGTCTACAGGTTGAAGAAGGCCCTGTATGGTCTCAAGCAGGCCCCGCGAGCTTGGAACGAGAAGATTGATTCGTTCCTTCAGACTCAGTTGGGATATCGGCGGTCCAAGGCCGATCCGCAGCTGTATGTTCACACTTCCGAGGATGGTTGTGTGCTGTTTGTATTATATGTTGATGATTTGATTGTCACAGGTGATGATGCACAGCAGGTCCAGGAGACAAAGTCAGCTTTACATCGGACGTTCGAGATGACGGATTTGGGGCTACTCCATTTCTTTTTAGGACATGAGATTTTTCAGTCTCAGAGGGGGATCTTTCTCTCCCAACAGAGATATGTTCAGGAGCTCTTGGTGTCGTTTGAGATGGAAGATTGTCGGGCCCTCTCTACTCCTATGGATCCGAACTGGAAGGCCACTTCCCATTCAGCTTCTCCTTTGGCGGATGCTTCCCGCTATCGACAGTTGATAGGGTCTTTGATTTGGCTTCTCAACACCAGGGTTGATCTATGTTTTGCTGTTGGGCTCTTGGCAGGGTTCATGAGTGAACCTAAGACGGTGCATTGGCAGGCTGCTCAGAGGATACTTCGGTATCTGAGGGGGACGTCTGATTTGGGGATTCATTACCCCGCAGGGACAGATGGGTCAGATCTTGTACTTGCAGGTTGGAGCGACTCGGATTGGGCCGGTGACGTGGACCACAGGCGGTCTACAACAGGTTACTGCTTTACTTTGGGTGCAGGAGTTATTTCATGGAGTAGCAAGAAGCAGCCCACGGTAGCCCTTTCGTCTACTGAGGCGGAGTATCGGGCCGCGTCTTCCACCACATGCGAGGTTGTGTGGCTTCGGAGACTGTTGGAGGAGCTTGGGTGCCCCCAGACTCGTCCTACATTGCTGCGATGTGACAATGAGAGTTGCATTGCCTTGGCAAGGAACCCTGTTTTTCATGCCCGGACGAAGCACATTGAGATCCAGTACCACTTCATCCGAGAAAAGCTTCTGGATGAGACCATCACTGTGGAGTATTGCAAGACGGAGGATAATCTTGCGGATTTGTTTACGAAGGCGCTTCCTCAGGCTCTACTTCGGCAACATTCCAGATCCCTCAGGCTTCTGCCCTGTCCAGGCTCTGAGAGGGGGTGTCAGAGATCATAGCCTGTTTACAGGCAGCAGGTGCAGGCAGCAGCTGCACAGTCCAGCTGGACAGTCGGACTGTGCAGTCGGACTGCCACGTGGCAGTCCGACTGCCTGCAGCCATTTTTTCCAGGCTGCGCCCCAGTTTTGAGCCCCGTTCTAGGTGATTTTTCGCCTATTTATTGCTGACGTTTTCAGCAGTCTGGCCACTATTCTCTGTCGCAGATTACAGACCGGTGCCGTGCAGATCTCTGTCTCTGTTCGCAGATTTCAGACAGCAGACAGTGCAGACTGCAGCAGACTTCGAGGTGGACAGCAGGTCGCATCGTCGAGGTGGAGACACGCAGTCCAGCGCACTGCGCCCGTGTATATCTTTGTATTCAGCATTCTTTATACAGCAGATCTTCAGTGTACACTGTCTCTTTCTCTCCCTTCTCTCTCTGCGTTCTCTCTCTCTCAGTCCTACGCTTCCGCACCGCTGCACTCTGACACTAGAGCTTTGTTGTCCACCCCGTTCGCAGAGGAGATCTCAACCAGAGCTACCCATTATTGCTGTCCATCAACTGCGCCTACTGTCCAGCCTTCTACTGCAGTTTACTATTGTTTCCAGCCTCGGTTCGATTGCTACTGATCAAGCAACTACTCCCAGCCCTTTCTCCTACTATCGCCAACTGCCACGTGCAAAAACTGCTGCATTTGCAGTCTACAACTGCCGACCAGCCTGCCACATCATCAACCAGCCTGCGTTTTACTGTTTCTGCTGCCATCTCAGTCAGCTGCATTTTGCTGCTCCAGGTCCATTGCAGCATTGTTTGCAGATTTCCAGCATTCTTCTACCCATCTGACACTGTGCAAGCATCCACTACCACATTTGCTACTACCAAACACCTTCGGAGGCTGCCTTGCTGCATTTCAGAGCCGTCGAAGTATGACACTCTCTTCAACTCATATTCTCTACCCTGGTCCTCGAGACAAGAGTTCAAGGGTCAAATTCAATCATTGCATGGTGTGTTTGCTATATTGAGCATTATATTCTATTCAAATTGATTCATTTCATTATTCTCTATGTTCATTGTCTCTGAGTTACCCTAGCCCTAATTGTGTTCTATTATCAGTTTGTGCTTGGTCGTACCATTGTATTTGAGTTTCTATGTTAGGGCATTTCTTTACACAGTCATGCTTAGTCTTAGCCTTATCTCTCAATTGGTGAGCAACACCACTCATGATTGTTTTATTCATTGGTGGAACTAAATTTAAACATTGGATAAGAGAGCTAGAGAGAGTTTTAAGCAGCATTTAAAGGGCAAGTAATTGCAGCATAATAAAAACCACATGGAGGCAAGGCCGCCTTTCACATTTCAAAGCTGGACCGCAAAATATTGATGAGGGTGGTTACCTGCAGTCAGTATTTTAAATACCTTTATTAGTTGCATTAATCACTCCTATGTTGTGACTGACTGCAGCTGTTGAATCCTTTAAATCATTAGTGTCATCACTCCAACTTCTCTCATAAGTGAAGCAGAAGCTAAAAGTGCGCTGTCAGTGAATCTGAGCTGCTTTAAACTTGTTAAAACTAACATTGTGAGTCTGTGAGCTTTGACTTGGGACCTGGAACTAAGATCTTTTCGTGCTCCAACAATGTGCAAGATTTTAGCTGGCAATTGTTGGCAGTCTACTCACACATCTACCACCAAAAAGGTTCTGCTCATTGTTACTTCAAAGCAAGAAAATGAGGTCGATTTTGCTTTTAAGATTTTATGTTGTAAAAGAGTAGACCATGCTACTAAGCTTGTTAGAGTCAGGAGATAAGAGCCTCTTCATCATGAGCACCAAAATGCCAAAGTAGAACAGACAAGCCTTTTACATGTGGCATGAGGAAGACTCCATGGACAATGAGGGAATCCAAGGTATCTTGAAGAACTTGAGAGATGCTGTGCACTTCAAGTATTAAATACAGGGAGAATGACTCAAAAGAGGTCACATGCCTCAACTGGTTTGCTAGACCATTATCGAATGCACCTAAAGTGTGTTCTTATGGTTTGAACACATACTCAACAATCCCACCTTCATATCATGGATGAGTGAACCCTTAAATACTAAAAAATACATGCACAACTTGGTATGCAGGTTTTACCTTTATGAAAAGGGGTTATACAATAAAGACTGCAGGTCAAGAGGAGCAGCCCTCTACACAAGGAGATTATCACCTGAGGGAACAGGCTAAAACATCCAAATGTCTTGCAACCGTTGTGGCAAACTAGGCATGAAGAAAATGACTGTTACAACAGAACAAATCAAATTGTACCAACTGTAGCATGCTTGAATATAAGGAAACTGTTGTTGCAATAATCAAACAGATTTTATTGGAGGATCATTTTGTGGCCCTAAGGTCATCTCTTCTTAAAATATGCCCCTCCTAAAGAGCTGACCACACCGCAATTATTCACCATCCAAGTTTCAGTGACCACTACATGCTATTTATCTTTCATTTTGGCATTAAGGTTTTTGGCTATAAATTCAGGAATTTCTTCTTCTTTTTTTGTGAAGATAATTGAATTAAGTAGAAAATATTTACATCAGACCATCAGGTCAGCAAAGAAAAAAACACTAATACAACTGAAAGTTTACCACAACTAACACAGAAATGTCACTCAGAAAGGACAATTGGTGTAGAGCGAACAATATCCAACCAGGGAGCAGCAATGTCAGGAAGAACCAGATCAATTGACACCATAGAGGAGATCTCCCATGACACTAAACCACGAACACAGGCCACATGACTATGGATGCCCGATATTGAATCAAAAATGAAGGCATTCCGAGTACGCCAAATATGCTACACGGCTATCCATCTAAGGAAATGAAAAAGACAGGAATAGTCTGAGTGCAAAGAGGATGTAGAAGTCATCTTTCCCATAATCCACAAACGAACTAATATCCGGTGCTGAGTTGCCACAAAACACACACGAGAAACAAAACTCCAGATTTGTCTAGCAACAGGGCAAAAGACAAAGAGATGACGCATTGTTTCATCACACGTAGTGCAGAATACACACTGACCAGCAGAGATCTTGCAGGCACGCAACACATCGCCAGTTGGAAGACCCCCAATACGGACCCTTAGACTTCCAAAGATGGATGAATATTTCCTGCCATTACTTTTTGTTATCTCGAATATGCCATAACTTATTAGCATCTCCCGTGACCCATCTCTTGGCCTCCACCATTTGATGATAAATCTGGTTAGTTGACCTTTTCTCAAAATCATCAGGAATCACAAACTTCCAATCACACCACGGAGACAATGGCTGTAATGTTGACAAAGGAGAGAACCTCAAAAGCATGTCCCATATAGACAACCAAATGTCGTGATAACCTCAAGGCACACGGAAGTGCTGATGGATACGCCGAAAAGAATAAAGACGGGCTTGTCCAGGAATGACACCATCAAGGATTGTTTGCAACCCTAAACGAGACAGTCGATTAAACTTGTCTCTTTGCAAATCTTTATCAAGCCAATCCAACAACCTGGAAGTAGCCAACACTTCACCTTGCATCGAATTCTCCTTCTTACGAAAATCAGGAGGGCGCCAAACTACAAAACGTAACATCGCCTACCAAGATGCGACCAAATGAGAAAGAAGAAAAGACTAGGAGACCTTTACAGGTCTTGTGGAATTAAACACATGCCACCAAGAAGTATGAATAAACTTGCTGCCATGAGAGATTCCAATCTTTTCCATAAAAAAATTTGCAATATCTGACCAGGGATAACTCTCTACACATAGTGCCTGCAAAAGAGCTAGCCTCAAGGCTACCGTATACAAGTTAACATCCAACAAAGCTACTCCCCCCATCCTTTTAGGAGTAGTAATATGCTGCCACGAAATCCACACCTGGCCCAAGCGATTCCCTTTCTTTTTCCACAACATGAATTGGATAGGCTGAACCGATTCCAAAAGAGACTTCTCAGTCCAAGGAAGCAGAGGCAGAAAAAACGAAATCATGCTGATCATGATGCATTGACTAACTTTAAGTCTCA
The DNA here is from genome assembly GCF_053477565.2 of Lygodium microphyllum. Classification (NCBI taxonomy): domain Eukaryota; kingdom Viridiplantae; phylum Streptophyta; class Polypodiopsida; order Schizaeales; family Lygodiaceae; genus Lygodium; species Lygodium microphyllum. The sequence goes on along the minus strand of NC_141163.1, from coordinate 30,536,475 downwards.
CATGAAGAGGCCAGCCTTGAGATTTCCAATACATGAACCGATAATGAATACGGGATGATATCCAATCTAGCAATGCACAGGGAGCTACATCCGCACCAATAGGATAACCCAAGTGTTTGGTTATATTTCCCTTAGAAATCACAATTCCATGCCAACCCAAGGCCTGCAAATCATTCTCTGTGCAAGAAAGTAGTATAGATTTCTAAGTGTTAATATGAAGTCTCGATGCCATAGCAAAAATATTATGCGCAACCATTGCCCGATTGACATTCGAGCAATCAGCCTTAAGAAACATGAAGGAATCATCTGCCAAAGGGCTTTTCCTTCCAAGGAAAATGAGACAACAACTCTTCCACTTCCTCCTCCAAAATATCAGCCTTCATCAAATCAACCCATTCTAGCTTAAACTGGTTACCAACCAAATTGCAAATGTATCGACGAGCAAAGTGAACCGCATTTGAAAGAATCTCTTGTGGGCCCAACAATGATTTAAAAAAGTCAACACACCTGAATGATAGAAGTAGGGTCAGTCAAAATAACACCTTGCTCATCCATCAAAACGCACAATATTTTCTCGAGCATGTTTTTAGTGTAATCGAGAAAAAATTTGAGGGGATTGACATTTATTGTCGTGTAAAGCTTTTGCTCTAGCCAACAATTTGTATTTAGCATATTCCTCTTCTTATAAAGATTGAACTCTGTCTTCCAACCATTCAATGGATGTAAGCAAGTCATCAATGAAGTCCCCTGAATCACACAAAGACAACGAGTGGGCCAACAATGATTGCGCATGCTGCAATTCAGTGAGTAAAGAGGAAGCATGCTGAATACCATACTATCAGGATAATGATCAGGTATTATCCCTAAAAATAGTCCATGCTTCCATCCCTTCAAAGAGGACCCTAGAGCTGAAAGAAGCAATCAGTTGATTACTGAATACATTCCAAAAACTGATGTTATAGCAGAAAGGATTGATTGAAACGAAGAGGCAAATGGGCAAGGAGAGCCTTAAAGGCATGGACACGTCTGTGATTCAGCTCCAAGACCAAAGGATAGTGGTCTAGCAAAACATGTTGTCTCTCCACCCACATATCAATAACTGCAGGAAGAAAAGAATCACTCTTAACAAATGTAGATCCGATCCAATCTGGCCTAAGTATTTGGATGCTGAAGAGAGCAATAAGTATATCCAGCCTGAGAAGGATGCATCCAAGACCACATGTCCTGTTTTAAAGATACAGCTGCCAAAGCATCCCAAGCCTATCACTCACGACCATCCATGACCAAGTGTTGTGAAGTCGCCTGATCCACAAATACACATGCATTAAAATCACCCATAACAAAGCCTTGATGAGCTGAAATGAGGTACATTTGCTGGGCACCGTTTCAAATGTGGCCAATTGGGCCATTTCATTTCTGAATGCGATAGAAGCCCTGATGTTTTGCAGAGTTCAATGGTTCCTGACATGGATGCATGAACATCATCCCCAGTAGGTGGTTCAGTAACCAAAAGTTGACCCTGTACTGCTTGTCCAATATGGACACGATGATGGAAAGAAGGATGCTTCTCAAACTAGTATAGAGTGTGCATCGCTTTTGGTTGGTCGGAATTTGCCTTTACAGGATAATTCTTGGGTCACTATGGTTACACGCAATGCTAGACAGGAACCTCGTTCGTCTGCTTCCCACCCACCTCCGCAACCTATCACTCAGACTTTTCAACACAAAGATCGGGGTTTCTACATGAAACTTCAACACTCATGTGCTCCTGCAATCGGTGCGGAGAATTAAAGGGCTTCTCTATGCCCCTAGCACATTTTAGAAACCACAAGCACATAGAGAAGCTTGTGGTTTCTAAAATGTGCTTTGCCCATAATTTATTTTCATGTTTGTGTTACTAAAGCAATATCACGGCACACTTTGAATTTCATGGTGCTGGCTGCAGAATTAAGATGGTGCATCTCACAGTAACTTTCTAATTTTAGCTGCATAACTCTTAACAGTTTTGGATCTTAGACATGACATCAAGAAAGTTTGTCACTATGCACATTTTGCCTCCCTCTCTCCCTCCTTTCTACACCTCAAGACAAACCAATGGTCATTTTAAAAACAACTACTACAATAGAGACACATTCACAGACTCCATGTTACAGTTCAAGACAAAATAAAATTGCCCTACCTGGCCTTTGAATGGAACAGATGTCAAAACTCTGTCAAATGCACTCAATCTATCTGTTGCTATCAAAACCAGATAATCTCCAACTTCATATGTATCTCTGACCTGCAATCACACAGAAAAACAAAGAAGCTCAAAAATGACATTGCATCTGCAGCCACACAATTATATTGTGCTTCTGCTCAACATTATAAATCAGACTGTCATTTAATTGATGTTGGAAGATTTGGAAGTGGGGCTTAAGAATGATTGGGCTAATAGTCAACAACACAGAAATCAGCAATAAACATAATAAGCCTAAGCATAAACATCCAAATTAAAGAGCAATGGACTACAAGAGGCTACGTCTTGAAAGCTTGATATGAAATCACATAAATATAGGTCTCTTTGATTGGAGAGGAAGCTCCTTTACAGGTATGTGCAAGTATTAACCAGATAGATGCAACCTGTACCACATTGGTACCAAGGTCTTGTGCTTTGAGGGACTCCTTTTACAAGTACCCCATAAAGCTTGTTCCCACTCACAAGGAAGTTACACAAGCAGTTAATCACACACTTTGACCCTGACTGCTGCCCGTATCAAGGTAGTTACACACAAGGAAGCACATGTAATGGCCCTAAGTGCTGACCATATCAAGGTAGTCAACCATCTGCAAGGACCAAGGACATGGCAAGCTGATGACATGTCACATGGCAAGCAAGCGTGACATGACTGGGGTGGCAGCCAAATGCCACATGGCACCTAACTGCCCACTTGAGAGAGGTCAACCGATTGGACTGGTAGTAGAACTTGTCAGGTGCCATTTAGGGAAACCTCTACTTAGGTACGGGGGTCATCAATCTTCATAGAGTTCCTTGGCGTGTGTTTACACCTAATGGATGTGCTGACATCATGGATCATGAGTAAAGACCTTTGGAGGTTCATTGAAAAAGGTGACCTGTCCAAAGGCTGATTGCTATGTGGAAAGCTTGGATGCAGCCTATGCAAAGATGAAGTATACACTTCAGAGATCACAAGAAAAGTGAAAGAGGATAGTCGATTGCCATAAACGTGCTTTGCAATTTGCAAAGGGCAATTCTGTATTGCTATTGTCTACATTTCGAAAAGGCAAGTCTGAAAAATATGAAAGGAAGAGAGAGATTGTATCTGAAGTTAAGTATGAGAAACTATGGGCCCTTTCAAGTGTTGGAGAAGATCAATGATGCGGAATATCTGCTGAGATTACCTACACATTGGCAGCGGATACACAATTCCTTTCATATCACTTTGTTGAGGCCTTTTCATGGTGATGTGCTAGAGGATCTATCTGCTGAAATTCAACCTGAGGTTGAGAAGCTGAATGAGATCTTGGTACCCAAGCAGATCTTAGCACATAAGGAAAGAAAGGTTTCCATGAATTATTTGGTTAAGTTTCAAAACTATTCACCAATGGATGCAAAATGGATGGAAGAGGATGACTTGGCAAACCATCGTCAGTTGTTGCACCTTTACCTAGATGCCTTTCAGTTAGAGCCGATGCTCAAAGGGAAGGTAGCACTTCCACTCCGCCAGTTTTGGACAACTCTCGTATGTAGTGGATCTCGGATGTATTCAGCATGCATCCAAGATACTATGCTGACAGTACATTTGCCATGGGGTTATTGCTCAATAAACTGGTTACTGTGAGATGTATGCAAATGAGTATGGACATTAAAACTACACTTTTGCATCAATTTATGATCAATTAGGTATAAGTTTTTGCCTTAGTTTTAAGATAAAAATTTTAATCAGCTTCAGCTCAGTTTTTGATTAGTTTAACAACCGTTTATGGTCACTTTTGGGATCAATTTTTACATTAGTTACTAATCAGTTTGTGATCTGTTTCGGATCACATTTGCAGCAGTTTGTGGCCAATTCTCAGGTCAGCAACTGATCGGTTTATGCTCAGTTTATACTCAATTTTCAATGGTTTACAACTGGTTCCATAGTTAGCGACATGTTAGTAATGCCACTGACAATTTCACCATAGTTTATGCTGAATTAATGCTTTTCTACGGTCGATAGTTAGAGCAATTGAGAAACATAGGTTATGGATGCATCCAATAGGTTCCTAGCAATAGTTCTAGATTGTTTCTCAATTTTATCTAATATTTATGGTGGCTGAAAATTTTCGATAGGTTCGGGGCATATGGCATGGTTAGACAACAGTGGCCAATGTTGTGACTATGATGCCTTATGAAAATTCCAATGTAGTATGCTTTTGCTCTAGCACTTTGCAATGCAAACAAGGACGATTGCAAGGATTTCAAGGGGGAGGTCTATCACAGGGACATGAATTTTTCAAATGCTTTATTATTACTAGTAACATTTAATTAAATTACTAATAAAATGTACAAGGTTGTCTAGCACATGTTGCACATGGCAGTTACTTCATGGTAACAAGCCAAAGATCCCAAGGATGCAATGGGCATCGAATACAAAAGTTGCAATAAGTTATGCCAACTAGGTTTTGGTTGTCAATTGGTGCCAATTTGGACCCTAGGACAATTATTTGGTCATCAAGTGTCAGTAATGACACTAAGAACTAGTATTAAATAACTAGTTCATGCCAGTCTAAGGATCAACAAAGGCTGGAGACCACTCCAAGTTGCAAATGGCCTAGCGAATTTAATTATGGATGGACACATTTAAATTTGGGCAAGGTCAAAAAGGCTGAAATTAATTTTCAAAATTATTTAATTCTAAAAATTAATTTAATGACTGAATAATGCTGAAAATCAGGTTTAGAAGGCTACCACTTAGCAAAAATACCCATGCAAACTAAGAAAACGTTTTGGGGAATTTAGCCTATTGTTTGTTCATGGTCTTACACAACTAGGTACCCACATTGTATTTACGTAGGGTGCAGTGACTATGGAGGATGCTTCTTCATGCATGGTTCTTTGGACAGGTACATAGAAGGATGGGCTTTATATCACAGCCCTTGCCACAAGGACTTCTCACGAGCTAGGACTGCTTTGGCATGTGACATAACTTTTGATAGAAAAATCGAAACAAGGAAAGAAAAATTGATCTAGGAAGCTAACTTCAAGCTCTACAATTTGCAAAAGAAGTCGTGACTGAAATCTCAGAGTAGGATAGAGAAAATTGCAGATTACAGAGACTGTTCTGAAATGACAGCATGCTGAAATAGGTAGTTTCCAAGATTTGGGAAAGCAAGAGCAACAAGCTCTTAGCCACATGAACTTTGCTGATGCTGAAAGTCACTTTCAGCAGGAATATTTTCAAATTTAAAGGCTTGAGCTTGGTTTGTTTGCAGAAGTTTTTTATGGTGGCATTCATGGACAGCATGGACAGTGTATGTATGCATACTCTGCAACTTGTACTAGTAGTCTATTGTTTGCTCATTGAATCTGTGCATTTGGATTCTTTTGGACACCCGCTGTGTTTATTGTTTATGTTTGGGAATGCATACTATGGATGCTTTTGATGCTCAGCAGTGAGCAGTTATATTTACCATTCTGCAGTGGGTGCTTATGCTGTTGATGTTTTATTTAACATTGAAGCATACATATAGTGCTTTTACTTGGTTTGTTGGGGTTATTCTTTGAAATTCAATCCGAAATCATGTCTTCAAAAAACACAAATGTAAGTGTGATCACAGGTGAGAAGATTGGCAAGAATAACTATCTTGCATGAAAGTTTTGCATAAGCAATTATCTCATTAATAAGGACTTGTGGGATATAGTAGATGGCACAAAGGCTAGGCCAGTAGGAGATGATGTGGCACTAAAAGCATGGGTTAAAAGGGCCCATCAAACCATTTACCATTGAGGATAGCATATTGGGCCACATACATGGCCAAACTACTGCAGAAGATATATGGGATGCAATAGCCAAATTGTTTAAGACGAGCACTAAGGCTCAAAAGCTACAACTTAAATAAGAATTGCATGATGTCAAGAGGAAAACAAGCAACATTCAAGATTATGTCTTGAAATTCAAAGCATTATGGAGCAGCTTGGTACTATTTGTCAAAATGACTAAGTGGCCAAAGAGACAGTAGGGTTTGCAAGGAAAAACACAGTGTGTAAGGCAAACACTGAGAGAGAAAAGTAACACAAAAGATGATGAAAGATAAATCATGCTAATGAAGTGAATCTGATACAAGGGTGTCATAGCACAAACGAAGCCCTGGAGTGCAAGGAGACTGCCGAAGAAGCCTCTGAGTTTGCAAACACAAGATGAGGAGATGTCGCCTGGAGCAAGGAGATTGCCGTCGAAGGGTGAGGAGCCTCTGAATCTACAAACGCAGGGATGAAGGGTAGTACCTAGGAGCAAGGAGACATCCGATGAAGCCTCTGTCTACAAACGCAAGCTTGATGAGGTGATGCCACCTGCTAGGAGTGACGCCAAGTGTGATGAGGATGAGCCGAATGCTGAAAACACAGATGAAGACCTCCTCTGGGAGTGAAAGGCCAGCTGTGGAGTGACGTCAGAAGGGAGGGAAGCAGCCAGGAACCAAACGCAAGGTGGAACTACCTTTGATGAATGTGACGCCTATTGGAGAGAGACGCCAAATGGTGAGGAACCTTCTTGGCAACCAAATGCAAGAAGGTGGAGCAGCCAAAAGGATGGAGGATGACGCCAAATAGGGTAGATGCTGACGCCAAGAGAGTGTGGACTCCAAACGCAAGGTATAGAAGCATAGAAGATGTCGTCGCCGACAATGGAGGATGGACGCCAACTAAAGAGAAGCACACTACCACCATAAACGCAGCCAACTTGAGATGAAGGTTGGCGCTTGGAGAGTATGGAGATGGTGGTAGGAGAGGAGAAAGAGAGAGATGATGGAAGAGAGTGTCAGAAGACTCACAAAGAGAGAGTGGGAGTGACGGACTGAAGGATCAGCCGTAAGGAATGAATGAGAGAGTGGCCTATAAATAGACACAGTCAATCTAGGGTGGCGCCCGTTTTTGGAGCTGCAAACCCTAAACAGAAAACACAAAAACGCAAAGAACACAAATTGCGGGTGAATTGTGAAGGGTTTCTCAACACCCCCTCTCAGACCCAAAAAGGGGAACAAGGGAAGAGTGAGGTGGAGATGCACTGCTACATGCTGAAGAATGCTCATGCAGCAGGTGCCACTTGGATGTGTCCCTCGTGGGAAAATTGTTCACTTGCCCAAGCACCCTAGTACAAAAATGATGAAAACATGCAACGCTTAGGAGGAATGTCGGACTTTGTGTGGTGCTGAGAACCATAAGGATATGCCTGTACGCGATCTCGAGAGGTGGCTCCATGTTGACCAAGAGACGAAGAAGATCCACCTTGTAATCTAAGAATACCACCTGAAAGAAGACATTTGAAGACAGTCAGGAGACTGGATGAGCTTTAGAACTCGAAACTCAACCTCGAGAGAGAAGCCACTAGCTATGTGACTCCATGGTAGAGGGAATACGAAGGCCTAGCCACCAAGTCGCTACTAAAGACCCAAGGGCCCCAATCTAAGTAGGTCCTCTAGATCCTGGGTATGAGTAGCGGAAATGACTGCTCAAAGAAGAGCCACTCCTCGAAAGTGAAAGGTGGTGGTGGATGAAGAACTTCATGGTGAGTAGAGAAAATGATTGCTCAAAGGAGAGCCACTCCTCGAAAGTGAAAGGTGGTGGTGGGTGAAGAACTTCATGGCACGTAGGGCCCCTCTCTGAATCGGAAGGAGTAGAAGTAGGAGCCCCCTCTGAAGCCGAAGAAATGAAAGCCCCCTCTGAGGATGAATTAAGAAAATCCCCCTCTAAATCCCAATCTGAGAGAGAAAGGGAATCCAACCACTCATGGCTCACGAGCTACAAAGCATCTGATGATAAAGGAAGTGCCGCCGGTTGTCCCAAAGAAGGTATCTGGGGCTTGGAAGAAGAAGCCGAAAAGCACCCGGAAGTGGCCTCTCGAACCTTAGTGGAAGAGGGTGGGGAAGAAGAAGGCTCAGAATGAGCCAAGGGTAGGGAACAGTCGCGGGCTCTCAGGAGAGTGGACTGTCGAGGAGATGTGGGTCGTGAAAGCCACTGTACCCGGAAGTAGATGGGGTAACCTCTACATAGTGGGGTGATCTCCAGAAGGACTTATTGCCTCGTAAGGTCTTAGAGCCTCCGTGTACTTGAAAGGACTTAGTGCGTGTTGGTTGCGGCTTATTGTCTTAGTGCGTGTTGGTTGCGGCTTATTGTCTTAAGCATAATACTCCGATAGCCGATGCAGAACAATCTCTGTGGCCTAGAAAGGAGAGGTAGCACAAGAAGTGCCAAGTGGGAGACGCATATACTCCGAAGGAGTGAGGAGCAAAGATTGAAGTCGGCAATATTCGATGGGATGACCGTTCATGCCGCAGTAGTAACACCTAGTAGAAGGGCAATCTGTTGGTGGAGACACCATGTTACCGGGGTGGCAAACTGGAGAAGGGAGGGTGGGAGAGAGAAAAAGGATATCTCCCAATGCACAACGAAAATGATAGAGAAATCAAATGTTGATGTCAAACCCGCCACTAGTCTTTGTCTTCTTTGATGAGGAGAATCTTTGTGGCTCTCTGAGCACCTCCGGCTCCCATACCATATCAAAATGACTAAGTGACCAGAGAGACAATAGGATTTGCAAGGGAAAACACAGTATGTACGGCAAACACTAAGAGAGAAAAGTAACACAAAAGATGAGGAAAGATTAATCATGTTGATGAAGTGAATCTGATAGTCCTGGAGTGCAAGAAGACTGCCAAAGAAGCCTCTGAGTCTGCAAACACAGGATGAGAAAGTGTCGCCTAGGGCAGGAAGATTGCAGTCAAAGGGTCAAGAGCCTCTGAATCTGCAAACGCAAGGATGAGGAGTGGTACCTACAAGCAGAGAGGTAGCCGATGAAGCCTCTATCTGCAAACGCAAGCCTGATGAGGTGACGCCAATAATTACTACAAGTGACGCCAAATGATGAGGATGAGCCGAATGCGCCAGCTGTGGACTGACATCAAAAGAGTGAGAAGCAGCCAAGAACCAAACGCGAGGTGCAACTGCCTCTGATGAAGGTGACGCCTGTCACTAGGTGGTGATACTTTTTGCAGTTGCCTTCCTTATTTACTTAAATAAATATTTTATTTTTCTTTTCTTTTGTTGTTGTTGCTTTTTACCCCAGAGTTCTCTTAAAATAAGCCGGGATCTTTGCATGGCCAGAAGAGGCAACCATTGGGACAAATTGGACTAATGGTTTGTCTGAGCCTTAGGACCAGTTCCATATTGAAAGGGTATTGAAGAATAGAATGCCAGTGATTTAGGACTATGTGCTTAGCCATTGGAGATGGTACAAGACAATGAGCCTAGCCCAAACAGAAGATGCACATGTGAGAATGCTCACGAAATAAAAGTCACTGTAACTGAGCCACATTACACTTTTTGATGTGGTTGCAATGATAAAAGTTACTCAAAACAACTTGAGGAATGCAAGGGTCACCATCCCTAAAATTTAGAGAGTTACTATTTTTGGACCCCAGAATCTGTTCGCGTCATTATCTTCGCTTGCACAAGGATTAATTCTCTGATCTGTGCCGAGGTCAAATTTTGCACTGATCATGGAGAATTTCAGACCGGAAGCTTTAAACGGGAAAATTGTTACATGTATGCCATGTGGCACAAATTCCCAAAAGAGAGAGAGAGAGCACCAAAAAAAAAACATAATAGACATAAGTAGATCTGAGAATGAAGTTTTGAGGAGCTGAGGGCAGATTGTTGCAATTTCATCAGCTATGGAGAGTACTTCTTCGTCTCTGACTCATGTACGGACATAGAGCTTGCTCCCTTTGGTTAACTCTCTCTCTATTCCCAGAGGAAATGCTTTGCATGATGGGCTGATTCCATCAAAGGTACAGTTCTGTGTTTTCTTTGCACTTCTACTAAGGCAAGAGCCTCACTGTCCAGGTTCAGGAGCAGCTGTTGGCTTCTCCAATGCAGGAACTAAAGGAAGTAATGACCATGCTACACAGGAACAGGGTTTTTCAGCACTGATTTAGTGTTGTTCTGAACATGCTGGACAGTAAGAACAATGAATTCAGAGATCTGCAGACTACAATTCTGCACATGAATCATTGAGTTTTGGTCACAAAAAATGCTTTCCTAGAAAAAATGTTGTTCTGGACATGCTAGACAGTAAGAACGGTGAATTCAGAGTTCTGCAGGCTGCAATTCTGCACATGAATCATTGAGTTTTGGTCACAGAAAATGCTTTCCAAGAAGTGACGTTGTTCAGGACATACTTGTCAGAGTGCAGCGGTGCGAAAGCGTAAGACTGAAAGAGAGAGAACGCAGAGAGAGGAGAGAGAAAGAGACAGTGGAAGATGAAGATCTGTTGTATAAGTGTGTTGTATACAAAGATATGCAGATATATACATGGGCGCAGTGCGCTGGACTGCGTGTCTCCACCTTGACGATGCAACCTGCTGTTCATCTCGAAGTCCGCTGCAGTCTGCACGATCTCCTGCTTGAAATCTGCGAACAGGGACGGAATCTGCACGTATCACCAGCCTGGAACCTGCATACAGAAGTGGGTGAAGACTGCTGAAATCTCGGCTATAAATAGCCAAAAAACTAGGCGCCAAAATATGCAGGTCGGCTGCATTAAATGCAGCCGACTGTCAGGAATCAGGTCGGACTGCCACGTGGCAGTCCGACTGTGCAGTCCAACTAGCTGCCGACAGCCAAGATCTGATCGCTAACACACCCTCTCAGAGCCTAGGCGGGGCAGAAGCCTGAGGGATCTGGCATGTCTCCGAAGTAGAGCCTGGGGAAGCGCCTTCGTAAACAAATCTGCAAGATTGTCCTCCGTCTTGCAATACTCCACAGTGATGGTCTCATCCAAAAGCTTCTCTCTGATGAAGTGGTACTGGATCTCTATGTGCTTCGTCCGGGCATGGAAAACAGGATTCCGTGCCAAGGCAATGCAACTCTCATTGTCGCATTGCAGCAAAGTAGGACGAGTCTGGGGGCAACCAAGCTCCTCCAACATTCTCCGAAGCCACACAGCCTCACATGTGGTGGAAGACACGGCCCGATACTCCGCCTCAGTAGACGAAAGGGCTACCGTGGGCTGCTTCTTGCTACTCCATGAGATAACACCTCCACCCAAGGTAAAACAGTAACCTGTTGTAGACTGCCTGTGGTCCACATCACCAGCCCAATCCGAGTCGCTCCAACCTGCAAGTACAAGATCTGAACCACCTGTGCTTGCTGGATAATGAATCCCTGAATCAGATGTCCCCCTCAAATACCGAAGCATCCACTGGGCAGCCTGCCAATGCACCGTCTGAGGTTCACTCATGAACCCCGCCAAGAGACCAACAGCAAAACAAAGATCAACACGAGTGTTGAGGAGCCAAATTAATGATCCAATCAACTGACGATAGCGGAAAGCATCCGCCATGGGAGAAGCTGAATGTGAAGTGGCCTTCCAGTTCGGATCCATAGGAGTAGAAATGGTCCGACAATCCTCCATCGCAAAAGAAACCAAGAGCTCCTGTACATATCTCTACTGAGAGATGAAAATCCCCCTCTGAGACTAATAAATCTCATGGCCCAAGAAGAAATGGAGTAGACCCAAATCCGTCATCTTGAACGTCTGATGTAAGGCTGCCTTCGTCTCTTTGACCTTCTATGCATGATCACCTGTGACAATCAAATCATCAACATACAACACAAAAAGCACACAACCAGCCTCGGAAGTGTGTACATAAAGCTGCGGATCGGCCTTGGAACACCAATATTCCAACTGTGACTGAAGGAACGAATCAATCTTCTCGTTCCATGCACGCGGAGCTTGCTTGAGGCCATACAAGGCCTTCTTCAACCTGTAGACTTTCCCATCTGAAGATCCAAAACCAGGAGGTTGCTCGACATAGATCTCCTCCTTCAAATCACCATTGAGAAAGGCCGACTTCACATCCAACTGGTAGACAGGCCAGCCAAGGCAAGAACAGCTCGAAGAGTCGCCATACGAGCAGTGGGGGCAAAAGTATCATGACAATCAATCCCTGGGTGCTGTGCAAAACCTTTAGCAACAAGGCGAGCCTTGTGCTTGTCCAAAGAACCATCGCTAAGGTGCTTGGTCTTGAAGACCCATTTGACGCCAATCACCTTCTTATTCGGGGGGCGAGGCACGAGTCACCAAGTGCCATTCCTCTCAATAGCCTCCAACTCGGCTTCCATAGCTTTCTTCCATGGTGTGGACTGTAAAGCCTCCTTCACAGAGGTGGACTCTCAATCCTGCATAACATGGGTCATCAAACAATAGTTAGAGCAAACAAGCTCCGTAGAATGTGCCTGGTGCCTCCGTAACCGCCACGGACCATCCTATGGTCCCCACTCCTCAGGGGCCCCCTCGATCCTCCCTGAATCATGGAGTGTATCACGGGCCCAGCGAGGAGGAGGCCAGATCTCTCCTCGTCGCTCTCCATCAGCTAAAGACTTTGGGATATCCACCGGTGGTAACTCCTCGGGGGTGACCGGTGGAACTGTAGACTCTGTATCGGAAACAAAATCGGAATCAAAAGGCGCCAGCTCCAAAAGAACTGTCTCGGGAGCTCAACTCTCCCCTGGATCTCCAAGAACGGGATGCTCCTCACCCGCAGCTATGGCCGGAACCGCACATCTCGACTGGTGTACACATCTCGCTTGACAGGATCATACAAACGATACTTGGGTGTAAACGCCCCGAACAACGTAGTATGCTTAACAATTATGATATTTGCTTGTTTTCGAAATTTAATAGAAAAGAGAATGAACACTTAAAGCTGAAAATGAAAATTACTCACAAAATTACAGCCATAAAAATGTAAAAGTAATGGAGACAAGATTGAGGATTGAAGATGGGCAAACCCCCCCCCGAAGGAATGTATTTCTGCTCAACCCAAGTCCCTTAGGGAAGAGCTCAGTTACAATCAACCTGAGAGTGAGAAGAAGTAATTCTCACTCTCACAAGATCATGCAAAGATGTACAAACACACATGCATTATCTATTATGCAATGATAAGAACTGATTTCTTTACAGTATGAGAGAAGAAAAAGGGGAATTCAGCCTTTCTCCATCGTTGATCAGCAATACAGGGATAGAGCTTGCTTCTTGTAGCTAAAATGGAAGAAAGAGCTCAAGAAGGAGGTGCTGTAATGAATTTACAGGCTTGCTGTCTTATAAAACAGCAGTGATAGAAGAGGGAATATGGAGGAATTTGATAATGGAGAAGTGGGGGATGATGATGGGGATGGATGGGGCCAGTTTCTGGCTATCTGTGGGTGCTGTACATGAGTTTACAGCAAAGAAAAATGATGCTCAATGAAGAAAAACGAGCTCTTATTTATAGGAGAGGGGAGAGCTAGTACAAAAGGGGAAAGTGGAGTAGCACAAGACAAGTGTCCAGCCACATGTCATGAGATGTGACAAGTGGTGGGACACTTGGAAACTTGGGTGACAAGTGTCTTGACACTTGTCTCTTCTTTATGGCCTTCGTTTTTGGGTTGAATACTGTCAAGAATAGAAACAACCAAATTTAGTAAGCACAGTCAGAGTACAGAACTTACTATTTTTAGAATGACATCCCTATTTTTTAGGACTAGCATTTTTAGGCTAATTCGAGGCTCCTAAAATTTAGGGACCTCCTAAAATTTAGGGATCTCCTAGAATTTAGGGACCCCCCCAATATGGGTATCATATGAAAGCTTTTTCCGTGTACATCGCAAAAATGGTATCCGAATCTTCATGTGACTTTCCTATGCAAAGAAATGTGCATTTCAAGCTTTCAGCCCACACATGCACATTATACAAGCATTTCATGATCATGCCATCTTGTTGATTGTAACTGTCTGTTCTGGTGGATCTAGCCCACACTTCAAGGCATCAATCCTTTCTGTGTGCGAGTCTAACCCTGATATGCGTGAGTTCTAGTCACAGGCGCCCAATCGGGTCATATAGGTGGAAGTGTGAACTATCTTTTCTCTAACCCACCGTGTGAGTCCACCATAACCTGTGACCACTCATCAGTGGCCAGCTCCAATGCACTTTTCTTTATATCTAATTAGTGCAAAGGAAATAAATTTAATAAATCATTATATAGATAAATTAATGAAAAAGGATACAAATTCTGTTTCTATAGAGTTGTGACAGCCCTCTGGCTTTTATTCAGCTGTCCTCAGCTGAAAAGCTTCTTGATATTGCTGTAGAATATTTGGGTAATCCTTCATGAATTTTTCATCTACCCACTGTGCATCTGTTGTGGGTAGATTCTTGAATTTTAGTAAGAATTTTCGTGTCACAAGGCCACTTCTCGTGGTTCGATCCATGAGAAACAAAATCTTTTCAGGTTCCAAGAGTTGCTCTGTTTCTTCAACTTCTGGGGGATCTTCAGTAATGGGTTCCTTTGGTTTCGGTCCTATGTAAGGTTTTAGCAAACTTACATGAAAAGCGTTGTGTATTTTCCAATGAGCAGGAAGCTCAAGTCGATAAGAAACTTCATTTATTTTCTCAATCACTTTGAAGGGTCCAAAGTATCTATTGGAGAGCTTTGAAAAAGATGAATTTTGACCAGAACCTTGTTTGAGCCTGCTTTTATCAAACTTTAGCAAGACATATTGACCTTTTTCAAAAGCCAAAGGTCTTCTTCGTTTATCTGCTTGCTTCTTTTGTCGCTCTTGCGCAACTTTGATAGTGGCTCGAACTTGATCCATTGGTGTTTTTAAATCTGAAGCAAACTCATCAACAGCAAAAATCTTATCTTTAGTGCGAATAATTGGAGGAGGAATCACTTTACCCTGTACTATTTCATTTGGAGCTTTCCCTGTGGATGAGTGCACTGTATTGTTGTAAGCAAACTCCAATAATGGAAGATATTTCTCCCATTGTGACTTATGTTCACTAACATAAGCTTTCAACATATCCAAAAGAGTGAGATTCATCACCTCTGTTTGGCCGTCAGTTTGAGGATGAAAAGCTGAGAACTTTAAAGTGGTTCCCAAATTCTCAAATAAAGCACGCCAAAAGTTACTTGTGAATTTGGAGTCTCTATCTGAAATGATCTCAGAAGGCATACCATGTAATCTGAAGATATGTTGAATGAAAAGTCTTGCAGCTTGTGCGGATTTCAATGTTTTATGACATGGAATAAAATGTGATTGTTTGCTGAATCTATCAATTATGACCCAAATCATATCATGACCTTGAGGTGTTCTTGGAATACCTAAGATGAAATCCATTGTGATAGATTCCCATGGATCTTTGGGCACTAGAAGAGGTTGCAACAATCCTGGAATCTTCTGCCTATCATATTTGGATTTTTGGCATACCAGACAAGCCTCAATGAAGTTATGTGTATCTTTTCGTAATGTTGGCCAATAAAAGTAGCGCTCAATTGCACTTAGAGTGGCTGCCCTCCCTCTATGCCCTGCATAAGGGGGTTCATGACTTTCTTTAAGCACCTTTTGTCGAACAGGAAGAGTGACACAAAGGCGATTGTTCATGAGAAGGTAACCGTCCTTGATGGAATAATCTGGATGAGAACCTCCTTGCTGTAAATTTGACCAAATTGCTGCAAAATCAGTATCTTCATCATAAGTATTCTTCATCGTTTGAAAATCTTCATGATGAGCCACTGTAATAGTTGCAATGCGAGGCACTCTAGAAAGTGCATCAGCAACTACATTTTGTTTCCCTGGAGTGTACATAATTTGAAAATGAAACATAGACAAGAAATTTTCCCATCTTGCATGTTTCTCCTGCAAATGCTTTTGAGTCTTGAAATACTTCAAGCTTTGATGATCGGTTTTAATAAGGAATTCATTGCCTAAAAGATAATGTTTCCATATCTTTAAAGCATGAACCACTGCTAAGAGCTCCTTTTCATAAATGTCATACCTTTTCTCCACATCATTTAGACGGCGGCTTTCAAAGGCTACGGCATGGCCTTCTTGATTTAGCACTGCGCCAATACAATCACCGCAAGCATCTGCTTCCACCACAAATGGTTTTATCAGATCTGGAATGATAAGAACAGGTCTAGAAGTAAGAGCTGTTTTTAGCCTTGTAAAGGCTGCCTTCTCTTTTTCCTTCCATTGGAAAGAGATCTTCGTCTTTGTAAGGTCATGAAGTGGAGAAGCCATATGTGCAAAATGCTTGATGAAGCGACGGTAATAAGAACATAAGCCAAGAAACGATCGCACCTCATGTACATCACGAAGATGAGGCCATTCTTGGATTATCCTGATCTTTTCAGGATCCATCTGAATCCCTTCAAAAGAGATGACATGCCCAAGGTAATTTATTTTATGCATGAAAAATTCACTCTTTTTACCATTTACCAAGAGTTGATTTTGTTGTAGTAATTGTAGAACAATTTCCAAGTGTTGATGATGCTCCTCTTCGTTCTTGCTAAAGACAAGAATATCATCAAAGAAAGTACCGACATATTGTCGATGCTCTCTAAAGATACGCTCCATCATTCGATTAAAGGTGGCTGGTGCATTGGTTAATCCGAAAGGAACCACCAAGAATTCATAAAAACCATATGAAGTGCGGAAAGCAGTTTTGTGTACATCTTGTGGTATTACCCTAATTTGATGATAACCACTCTTTAAATCAATGCGGCTGAAAACCTTTGAGCCTCCTAGACGATCCAAAATGTCGTCAATTCTGGGAATAGGAAACCGATTCTTCACAGTGATTTTGTTGAGGGCTCGATAATCAATGCACATCCTGAATGTGCCATCTTTCTTTTGAACAAGAAGAACCGGTGAACAAAATGGTGAGCTACTTGGCCTAATTAGCCCACGGTTGAGTAGGTCTTCGACTTGCTTTCTGATTTCTTCTTGTTGAGGACGGCTCACACGGTATGGTGCTATATTAGGAGGAGAACTGCCCGGGATAATATCAATATGATGGTCTTCTGGCCTTTCTGGGGAAAGCTGATAAGGAAGATCTTCCAAAAAACAATCTTTATACTTTTCCAAGAGCTGAAGTTGCTCTTGGTTTTCAGCATTCATATTATCTTTTACATCAGTGACATAAAACAGACAACATTGAACACAATCCTTAATTGCTCTAGAGACTTGCATATGGCTTACCATAGGTATGGTGTCTCCAGAAACTCCAGCTTGGATCTCGTACTTCTTGCCTTTGTTGGTGAGTTCTACCTTCTTTTTCTGAGAGAAGATGGTTGAATCTACTCTATGATTCCAGGGCATGCCAAGAATCACATCGCAACCATCAAGGTCTCCGATACAAAAGGTATCTTCGTCACTGTAGCCTTGAATTTGAAACTTGAGCTTGCCAATGTAGGGTATCACAGTCTTCACTGTGTCACCTTCATCAGCATTTAAAGCTTGGCGAACTTCTGCCGGAGCGTCCATCTCTTCATTCTTTAATCCAAGCTCTTTAGCTAATTGCAAGGAAATGATATTTTCATTCGCCCCAAGATCTATCAAGAATAGTACTTGCTTACCTTGCAACTGTCCCCAAATAGAAACAGAATTTGTATCCTTTTTCTATAGAGTTGTGACACTGGGACTGAGAGCTATAGCCAACAAACACCTGTCTCCGGGAAGCTGCTTCAAATTTATCACGATGAGCCTTGGGAATGTGAACATAGGCATCACACCCAAAAACCCTAAAATAAGAAACATCGGGCTTAGTCCCAAAGTAGGCCTCAAAAGGTGTCATCCCATCAACGGCCAAAGTGGGGGATCGGTAAAGGATGCCGACTGCAGTAGCCAGAGCCTCGGCCCACAGAAACTAAGGTGTCTGTCGGTGCTCCATCATGGTGTGCGCCATCTCGATCACACTTCAGTTCTTCCGTTCAAGAATGCCATTTTCTTGAGAAGTGTTGGTATTAGCAAACTCCTAGTGAATACCTTTATCTGCACAAAAACGAGCAAACTCATTAGAAACAAATTCACCACCCTTGTCAGATCGCAAGGTCTTCAATGTCCGGCCCAATCAGTTCTCCTCAAAGAGAAGCCAATCCTTGAAGTGGGAGAAAGCCTCTGACTTCAACGCCAAGAAGTAGGCCCATGTCATCCTACTGTAGTCATCTACAATCAACATGAAGTACGAGCTCCCTCTCAGGGACTCATTCCTCATAGGGCCACAAAGATCCGTAGATACAAGCTCCATCGGTGAAGTAGACCGCCGCAAAGCTTTGTTGGGAATCGCATCCCTATGCTGTTTCCCACGAATGCAAGAGACGCATGGCTGCTGGCTCACCACTATGTCTGGTAACCCGCGAACAAGCTGTCCACGTGACGCCCTCCGAAGATAATCATAGTTGAGGTGACCAAACCGAGCATGCCATAGCTCTGACTGTGTCTGAGAGATAAGAAGAAGAGTAGGGAGGGCGGTAGAAGACGTCAGTTTGTAGATCCCGTTCTCCTCATATCCTGATGAGAGAACCTTCCTCGACCCACGATCAAGGACTCGCACCAAATCACTGTCAAACTCCACCAAAAGTCCAAGGGAACAAATCTTATGAACCGAAAGTAGATGATACCCTAAACCTGGCACATGCAAGACCTCTGAGGTATGGGTACCACCACGTCCATCTGGAATAAGCTGCATCTCACCCCGTCCTGCAATAGACACCGAAGAGCTATCTCCAATGAGAATCAGCCCACGCGAAGGTCGCAACCGGGTAACACCAACTGATGAAGGAGTCATGTGTCGGGAGGCACCACTGTCAACGATCCACTCTCCAGCTTGGGGAGCTGCCATCGTAGCATCAAAAGCATTCTGTGTAGAGTCCTCAATGACAACTAGATGAAGAAACGCAACTGATGAGGGTGCAGCCACCGCTCCAGAATCCTTCGTGTCCTTCTTGTTGGTGTCCTTCTTGTCTTTGTCAGGGCAATCCTTCTTCCAATGGCCAAGCTTTCCACAAATATGGCATGTGGATTCTTTGTCCTTGTCCTTCTTTGACTTGTTGTCCGCCTTCTTCTTCTTTTGGTCCTTCCCCTTCTTCTGAGAGGATTGACCTGTCAAGGCTTCCGACTTGGAAGCATGCTGTCCCTTCAGTTGTTTCTCTTGGTCCAAGACCATAAGAACCAGCTCTTCCCACCGAAGAGTAGACTCACGCCCTGAAGCAATAAGGGCAGAGTAGAAAGCACCGAATCGTGGCGGCAACTGGGTCAAAAGTGTGATTGCCATGTCTTCGGAGGAAATCGGCTTTCCTGCATTCTGAACCTGCATCTGAAGCTGTCTAAGCTTGTTGATGTGCTCCCGCAACGAAGAAGACTTGTTCACGGACAAAGTCCGCATTTGCACCTCCAAAGAAACCCGCTTCATAAGGGTCATCCGGTTATACATCTGATCAAGCTCCAACCATATCTCCTGAGCCACCGTCAAGTGCTCGATGTGGGCTATCACGGCTGTAGTACAAGACAGAAAAAGGAAGGAACGAATCCTGGCATTCAGTTTGTCCCAATGAGACTGTGCCTTGGCCAACTCCGCACGAGCATCGAAAGAGAGTTTGGACTCATCTCTCACCGAGGGCCGGTTGATCTCCTCCTATACAAGCTCCGCCAAATCATAGGACTCAAGAATGGCCAACATCATCACGCGCCAAATGCGGTAATTATCGCCATCGAGCTTTTGATCTGCGGAAAGAGCCAGTAAGACAGGCACCTTCCGGTCCATGATCGTCTGGAACTCCAAGTCAATCTCTGTAGACATCTTCACCTGTAATGCCTTCACAAACGCAAAAGCAACCCCCTCTAACTGTGAAAACGCAGCCTGCTAGGGCTCTTTCTTCCGCATCCTGAACCTTCTTCACCCGCCGGAGGCGATGAAAAAGCAACACCTACACTTGAAGACTGAAAACTCAGCCTTTCTCCTCTTCAAACAGCAGCAAACAGCAGCAAATCCACCAACTGGACTCCTTTCCTGCGCACCCACCCTAGAAACATGAAACGGGAAACGGGAACGGGGAACGGGGAC
Source organism: Lygodium microphyllum (assembly GCF_053477565.2). Taxonomy (NCBI): domain Eukaryota; kingdom Viridiplantae; phylum Streptophyta; class Polypodiopsida; order Schizaeales; family Lygodiaceae; genus Lygodium; species Lygodium microphyllum. The sequence goes on along the minus strand of NC_141163.1, from coordinate 30,516,331 downwards.
GGGGACGCAGACGCGAACGCCAAACCTAGGGAACGGGGACGTGGGAACGGGAACGGCATTTAAAAAATCAAAATTCATGAAAAAAAATTAATATTTCACTCATAATCCATGTGGACTCTGGAGTGTTAAAACTTAAAACCAAGGTATATAATCCACAAGGACAAATCATTTTAAGTTTTAACTTTAAGATATCATGCATTATTCTAAAACTACTCATTAGAAATTGAATTGCAACTTACAAGGCTCAAGAGGTAAGCTATTCAATTATAAATAATAAAATCCATAATACATATGCCAAAAATCATAAATGATAAAACAATGAACAATGAACTAAACTTAAAAGTCTAACCTAAAAGAACTTGCCTATGGTACCATTGCCAAAAAACTTAAAAGATTACAAATATGAAATTGAAGTCTAATCTTTGAAAGAACATGCTCATTGCCCCAAAAAAGACTGCAAATATAAAGTCTAATCTCTACACTAAAGCAAAATGCGGCATGCCAAAATAGCCCAAAGGGCAACTGCAAGATTGCAAGACTCAAGTACAAATATAATATCGACATGGCACAATTGTCAACAACCCAAGTGTCACAGTAACATCAATGATCATAATATCATATATAATGTAAATGTGTCATGTATCATGAGACTCGTGATAAGTAAGCTAAATCAAAGATCATAATCATGATCTGAGGCTGCTCTAGCCACTCCTGAAGTGCCAGCCTCATCATCATGTGTACCATGAATTGCTGCATCTCCCTCAACATCAGCATGTGTCTCCTCTTCTTGCTGCATCTCCCACTCTGTGAATGGATCAGGCTTTGTTGTCATACTATTACATAACATCCTCAAATTAGCACTAACAAATACTAGATCGTTTGCCCTCTCCACACCAAGACCGTTCCTCTTCTTTGAAGCAATGTGAGCGTAGGTACTCCACAATTGCTCCAAACAAGAGGAGCCAACTGACTGACTCAAAATACGGATGGCTAGTTGCTACAACTGAGGACCATCCGAACCATAGTCCTCCCACCACAAAGCTGCCCCAATCTTACAGCGATCCTCCTGTGCATCCCCACAACCAAAAGAACCCCGAAAGGTCCTATAACATGAAAGCTGATCTCTGATCTTTCGTCTAGTGCCATGATCAGGCACTAGACGAGACAATATAAGTCTCCATGCATCCATAACCTCACTGTCATTCTCCTGACCCTTGCCCTGGAACTCAGGATCCACAACAAATGCAGCTGCATGCATGGATGAGCTATAGGAGTTCCACCTCGTCACAACTAAATGGTGTATTTCCTCATACGCCTCATCATTTGGTGCCAACTCCTGCAACTTTTCATTCAGCCTGTCCATAGCCTCATATACCTTGCCAATGCAAGGTTGCATAACATCCATAACCCTCAATAAATGTACAATGGGTGATACCATAGCATCTATCAGCTTTACATCATCTCAAAAAGTGGAGTTATTTGCTTTCTCCAAGCATAAGATACCTGTAGGAGTATCTGCCAATGTTGATGAGGTAAACTCATCACTAAGAAATAACTGCCTCAAGGCACCACTGCATTCTCTTAACCTGAGAGCATCAAGAAGTTAAAGGCAAATCTGGTATCAAAGTATTTTAAAAGTGTCTTCTTCGACCGCAAAGAAAAGTGATGGCGAAGAAATTGGTGATTCAAAACAAAGCTAACCATTTGAGCTCCTTGCTCTATGACAGGTACAATCCATGACAGGTTACCAATATCCTTTAGTAGGTTGTTCAAGCAATGAGCCATACAATATGAAACTGTGATATGTGGATAATATCCCTGAATAATAGCACCTGCTGCCCTATTTGCAGGCTCTCCATCTGCAACAAATTCCACAATATGCTCTGGGCCAATAAGCTCAACACCTGTAACCCACTCTGCTGCAAGTACATCTACTGACTTTCCTTTCCCCGATGCATCATGTGAAGATATAAAATACATTTCCCCACGAGAATAAGCAACCATACCATGAATGGATCGCTTGCGTGTATCACTCCAACCATCAGCAATCAAGGAAACTCCATTTTTAGCCCACATGCTCTTTCTAGTCACTGCTGCTTGCTCAACAAGGCGCTTTTCCTTGTCGAGCAAAGTGGTGCGTAAGGTCTCTGATGATGGAGGTACATACAAAGGGCCATACTCACCAATAAAAATTGTCAAGTAAAGTGGTGCGTAAGGTCTCTGATGATGGAGAGATGGAGGTATATACGAAGGGCAATTGGTAGTCCATATTCTAATATTTAAGTAACTTTGAAAAATTAAAATCAATAAAAATTTGAAATACAAATGCTCGGCTCAATGGATTACCTTGTTTGCTCCACTAGTTCGCTTGTATGGGCAAAGCTTGCAAGTCCATGGTCGAGATCCTCCACCACTCAAAGGGCGGTCAACATTTACTTCTTCCCACCATGACCAATCCTCAGACCTTCTTCCTCGACCACCAACCCGATGAGCGGGGCGGAAAGATGAAGCCATTTATGATTTCAGGCTGAAAATTGAAGGCCTTAGGTTCAAGAGTCGAGAGAAGGAAAAATTGAAGGCTGAAAATTGATTATTGAAGGCTCGAGAGAAGGGAGAAGGCTCAAAGGAACGCGTTCCCTGTCTGAAATGGGACAGGAAACGTTCCATTTTTTGGAAACGCGGTCGGCGCCGGATACATGCCGGGGACGGCGATTCCGCGTGCCGGGGGGCCGTTCCGGCCGTTTCTTATCACTATGGCACCCACACTCGCTTCAACCTTGTTCCTAGGTGCAGCCCTCCCGCTTGCCCTCAAACGCTGGAAACGCAGCCTTGTGTCGCGATGGAAACTCCTCTTCAGGTTGGTTCTTCACTCAGCCAGCCCTTCTACACTGCTCTGATACCATGTCAGAGTGTAGCGGTGCGGAAGCGTAAGACTGAAAGAGAGAACGCAGAGAGAGGAGAGAGAAAGAGACAGTGGAAGATGAAGATCTGCTGTATAAGTGTGCTGTATACAAAGATATGCAGATATATACACGGGCGCAGTGCGCTAGACTACGTGTCTCCACCTCGACGATGCAACCTGTTGTTCACCTCGAAGTCCGCTGCTGCAGTCTGCACGATCTCCTGCCTGAAATCTACGAACAGAGACGGAATCTGCACGTATCTCCAGCCTGGAACCTGCGTACAGAAGTGGGTGAAGACTGCTGAAATCTCGGCTATAAATAGCCAAAAAACTGGGTGCCAAAATATGCAGGTCGGCTGCATTAAATGCAGCCGACTGTCAGGAATCAGGTCGGACTCCCACGTGGCAGTCCGACTGGCTGCCGGCAGCCAAGATCTGATCGCTAACAATACTGGACAGTAAGAACAGTGAATTCAGAGTTCTGTAGACTGCAATTCTGCACATGAATCATTGAGTTTTGGTCACAGAAAATGCTTTCTTAGATGGGATGTTGTTCTGGACATGCTGGACAATAAGAACAATGAATTCAAAGATCTGCAGACTGCAATTCTGCACATAAATCATTGAGTTATGGTTACAGAAAATGCTTTCCTAAAAGGGGATGTTGATCTGGTCATGTTATACTGTCCTTATGCAACTGGGATTTACTCAAAAAAGATGAAAACCAACTGTTCACAGGTTATGTATTTTGGAACATTTCATTTTTGTAACTTTCCATCTTTTAATTGATAAAGAAATGCCGAGAGGGGCGCCGGTCTTCGGGGCCAATCTGGTGTTGAGCGATGGAGTGAGGTCTCTATTTGTGTGTGTGTGAAAAGACCAAGTGTTACTTCAAGGAACTACCGCTTTATGTGAGTGATAGACCGGTTTCATGGTTCCATCCCCAAGATTTGAATTCTTTTCTGTAAGAATTTAAGCTCGGTCAGTTTTGGAAGAAAAAGGCCATACACACAGGTTTTACAGAGATTACAGGACTAGAGAGATGGCAGACATGGATAAAGGCAAAGGAAAACTCCCTCGTGAAGAGAGTTCTTCTTTTGCTCATAGACACTAAAGAGAGAGTATTGGTGCACAGGTGTCAGCACCTTCTAGAGCTGAGATTAAACCACATGATGAGGAGCAAGAACAAGAGGACTTGTTTATGGCACAACTCCTCACTATGGTTAGCTCTTTCCAACAGCTTGTAAAGAATCCTCGGATGTAAAAAATTTTGAAGTCACATAATGAGGATTCTCATGCTAAGTCATCACATCATCCCATGGAATGCTCAAAAAGGCAAACCTCTAAAGTGCGTGAGCATGTGGAAAAGACAACAAACATGGAGAAAGGTCCACTGCAACAAGAAGCACAAGCATAGGATCGAGTGAATGGTCAAGGCAGTTATGCACAAGTGACACAGCAAACTATTCCTCCTCAATTTGCTACTTATCTTGGTTACTTTGGTGGTGGATCGATTTTTCAAGCACTGGCTGGATTACCCACTGGTTATCAGGGATACTTGCCTACACAACCACCAGGAATGATGCCTATTGAGGCAGTGAACCCACTTTATGCTAATATTGGTCTACAGCCCAATTATCAAACTTTGAAGAGTCCTTATTTGATGCATGGACTACAAAATGCAGCGGCTAGTTTTTTTCAGCCTAGTGGGTATATGGCGGCTAAGACAAGTGAAATGAATGCTGATAATATGCCTAAGGGACTCCCCTTTTTACAACCACCTGTCTATGACAACCTGACATCAAAAAGTTCAAAGCCTAAAGACTATAAAGAGAGTGGTCATGCATTAAAGTTTGAAACCTTCAGTGGTATGCAAAATAAGCTGAAAGCTTTGACATTTATACAACAATTTGATGCAGATTACACTAGAGGGAATTTTACTAAGACTTCTAAGGTGCGGAAGGCTGCAACTTTTTTGAAAGGTAATGCTTTGCAGTGGTGGAACATATTGTTGATGCAAGGATATGCACTTGCCACTTGGGTCCATTTTAAACAGTTGTTTGCAGTCTCATGGTTAACTAACACGTTTGAAGTAGATGCCATGACTACATGGCATAAATTGGACACGGCAAATTGTGCAGATTTAGAAGAGTACAATACGAAATTTTGGGAAGCACTTCTGCCCATGAGTTCTTACAGGGCAGTGCCCCTGTGAGAACAAATTGAAGAGTACTGTTGCAATTTGCCCGAAGCCATCAAGGATTATTGCACCAAGACTAGGGTTACAAATATGGTATAGTTAATTGAAAATGCTGGTGTGGCAAATGCATTGTTGAAAGGAAAAGTTGATAGCTTTAAAGGCATTGAAAAGAAGGATTCTCAGTTTAAGCACGATTCTAGCAAGAAGAAGAAGCAATTTCCAAAAAAGACCAGCTTTACAAACAAGTCTTTTTGGAAGAAAAGATTTCAGCAACAACCTCAGACTTCTTTTAAACAGGGTAAAGGACAGAAGAGGCCACTTTTTGGCAAATCATTTGAAGAAAGAAAGGCTTAAATAATGGTTGGGAAATGCTTTATATGTGAACAAAAAGGCCATACCGCTTCTAAGTGCCCACAGCAATCTTCTAAAGATGCGGAGGATAAAGATACACCAAGTAAAAGGAAGCCCAGCATTGGCTTAGTGCCTGATATGGTGGGAGATCAATCAGCTGATGATGCTATAGAATTGTGCAGAGCTTGGGGAAAGATCAGAGATTCCACAATGCTTATTTTCTTTGATCCTCGAGCTCATGCAAACTTTATCTCGTTGGCATTGGCAGCTAAGCTGGGTATACGTCCAGAGAAAATGGGACCAGTTGAACAAGCTGATTTGGCATGCCCAGGACATACTAAACCTGTCACCCCCATTCTTGGCAAACTCCATATGCACATTCAAAGCTATGTAGACACAGATAAGTTCCATATTATGCCTTTAGAGGGCTGTGATGTTCTATTGGGTATTCCATGGTGCCACAGGAAGCATGCTATCTTGGATACTTACAGTAGAACGATTACTCTTGTACATAAGGGCAAGACTCATGTATTAGATGTGAAGCTTAAAGGAGAGTCTGTCCCAGTTGTTTCTGCTTCTGCAATTACTTCTGTAATGAAAAATCATATTTCTGCATACTTGGTTTTTGCAAAGCAAGTTAATGAAGTTGATGGTAATGTGTCTGTACTAGATGAAAGTAGAAGGGCTTTCTTGGATAAATTCAGTGACTATTTCTCAAATTCGTTACCAAGAGAGTAACCTCCTGAGAGGCCTGAAGATCATACCATAGATCTTATTCCAAGGACTAGTCCGCCCAATAGGCCACCGTACAAGGTCAATGCAGCACAGCAGAAAGAGATTATGACACAAGTTAATGAGCTTTTAGAGAAGGGACTAATTCAGCCCAATAGTTCTCCGTTTTGTTCACCTATGTTATTAGTTCAAAAAAAGGACAGTTCGTGGCGAATGTATATTGACTACAAAGCCTTGAATAAGAACACGATCAAGAATAGGTTCCGATTCTGAGAATAGATGACATTCTTGACTGATTACAAGAAGCAAGAATGTATAGCAAGATAGATTTGAAAAGTGGGTACCATTAGATTAAAATCAGGCCAAAGGATATCCATAAGACTGCTTTTAGAATAACATTTGGTCTCTATGAATTTTTAGTCATGCCGTTTGGATTGGCCAATGCTCCTGGCACGTTTAACAAGATGATGGATAGAATTTTCCGCCCTTATCGAAGTTTCGTTGGCACATTCTTTGATGATGTGATTATCTTTTCAAAGAAGGAGCATAGAAAACACTTTGTTACAGTCTTTAATGAGCTTAAGCGTAACAGATTGCTCATTAATGGCAAAAAGAGTGAATTCTTTTTGGAAGAGATTCACTTCCTTGGGCACATAGTTTCTAAAGATGCTGTGAAGATGGATCCTGCAAAGATAGTGTCTCATGGCTAGACATGAAAACTGTTCATGATGTCCACAGTTTCCTTGGCTTATGCTCTTACTACAGAAGATTTGTAAGACACTTTGCAGAGATTGCTTCTCCTTTATATGCGCTTGAAAAGAAGGATGTCAAATGGCAATGGACTGACAAAGAGAAATCAGCATTTAGATGTTTGAAGGGAAAAATGACTACAAATCTAGTACTTATTTTGCCAGATATATCTAAGCCATTCGTAGTGCAATGTGATGCGTGTGGAAATAGCATTGGTGTTGTATTAATGCAGAATGGCCGAGTTGTGGCATACGAGAGTAGAGTACTTTTTGTCCTTGAAAGGACTTGCCAAATTTATGAGAAAGAGTTATTGGCTGTGATCCATGTACTTTCTAGTTGGAAACACTATTTGCTTGGTGCTGATTTTGTGGTGCAAATGGAACATCAAACACTTAGATACTTTCTCACACAGACTAAATTGTCAGAGAAACACATGCGTTGGGCAAATTTCCTATCTATGTTTCATTTTCAGATAGTGCATGTGGAAGGCAAGCAGAATGTAGTTGTAGATGCTTTATCTCACAAACCACGGGTGTCAGTTGTTTCAATTTCTTATCACCATGAATTGGATGATATGAAAGAGCAGTGCGCTGATGACGAAGATTTCTCTGAAATCTATGAACAGTTGATCAATGGCCAACATCATGATTATTATGTGTTCAAAGAACGCTTTATCATGATGCATGGAAGACTATGCCTTACAAAACAGCTAAGGCCAAAAGTTTTATTACAAAGTCATGCTCCACCGTATGCAAGACATCGTGGTATTAATGCTATAGTCAAAGCGGTAGAGACTTTCTTCTATTGGCCATCCTTGAGATCTAATGTTGATGCATATGTAAGATCTTGCCTTGTATACCAAAAGGTCAAATTCAATAGACAGAAGATACCACGGTTATTGCAACCACTACCTATTCCAAAAAGGCCATGGAAAAGTATTCCCATGAATTTCATTTTTAATCTTCCAGGAACTTCTTCAGGGAATGATGAAATCTACACTATCATTTGCAGATTCAGCAAACAGGCACATTTCATTCCTGTAAGGAAAAAGATTAAGTCAAAACACATGGTAAAGATATTTATGCATAATATCTTCAAGTACCATGAAATGCCACTGTCAATTGTCAGTGATAGAGACCCAAGAATGACTAGCTTGTTTTGGAAAGCATTGTTTGAAAACATGGGCACTACGCTGAAATTTTCATATTCTTTCCATCCACAAATTGATGGACAGTCTAAAGAAGCAAATTCAATTGTTTTAGATCTACTGAAGTGTTATATTTCAGATCATAAGAGTTCTTGGGAATACTACTTGCCGTTGGTTGAGTATACATACGATAATACACTGCACTCATCTACTGGCAAAGCACCTTTTGAGATTGTGGAAGGTGGAAAGAAATTGCCTCCCATTTTGCAGACAAAAGATAACATTTTTGAAGCAGATCGTTATGTAAAAGATTGGAAATAAGCATATAAAAAGGTCAAGTATGTCTTAGAAAAGTCACAAGCTAAACAGAAAAGAGCTGTTGATAGTCATCGTCAGGAACTCTTGTTCAAAAAGGATGATTGGGTCTTATTTCATTTTGAGAAGGCACATTTGAGAAAACAAAAGGGTAAGGAAGGTTTGTTTCCAAAGCTGAGTATGCGTTACTATGGCCCTTTTCAAGTCTCAAAGAAGATCAATGACATGGCATATAGGCTGAAATTACCAGAAAATTGAAAAATTCATAATGCATTCCATGTGAGCCTATTCAGGCCTTTTATTGGTGAAGTGCCACAAGATATGGTTCAAGAGGAACAGCCTAAAGTAGAGGAATTAGATGAGATTCTAGTTCCTAAGCAAATCCTGGCACATAAGGATAGGAAAGTGAAAGGTAGAATTATAAGAAGATTTTTGGTGAAGTTCAAGAACTATTCACTAATGGATGTCAAATGGATAGAAGAGGCTGAATTGGTAGATTCGCCTCAGTTATTGCAACTTTACCGAGAAGCTTTTTTGTTGGAATCTACAATGACTTAGAATGCTTTTTTAAGCAATGTACATTCTCTATTGTACAGTTGAATACTGCATCTCATTGAATAATGCACAATGCATGGTTTACACTTAGCATTAACATGTGTATCATTGAATGAAATCTTAGTGCTTTGAAGTTGTATTTGTTACACTTCAATTGAATGATTATACATGTTGTGACACTAATAGTTGGAGGATACGTGCTATCGCCCTGTGTTACATCCGGAAACATGTATATTAGAAAGGCTCCTAATAATCATAGTTGGATACAAGATGTGATCCTCCACCTATGTGAGACTTGAACTTGCAATGACACAAATGGTAGTGGAAAAACTCCTATCATCGCCCCGTGTCATTTGTTAGCAAGCGATACATGCGTGGGTAAAGGGTGAAGGGTTTCTATCATGAGGACATGTATTTTTGAAACCTCACTTAACATGTAGATTAAATTTTAATCACATGGTTAAGTAAATGTTACACATGTGAGGTGTAACTGGGGTTGGAGTAAATTTACGAGCTTGGGACCCGAGGAAATCATAGAATGTCAAAGGCAAAAGTTACTATAAGTTATACCGCACAGGTACTTGGTGGTATCTGGTGTCAGTTGTTGGCCTAGGTCATTCATTTGGCCATAAGTATTAGTTGGTAGCACTAGAGAAGTAGCGTTTAATGGTACCTAATGCTAATCTGATGGACAAAGATGACGCAAAGACACTCGAGAATGGAAGTTGCCTTGCCAATTTAATTATTGGCCAGTGAGATTATTTTTCAGGGCACCGAAATAATTATTAGATTAATTTTCAGTATTTAAAGTTTGAAAATTAATCATTATGGATAATGCTGAAAAAACATTTGGAAAGGCTACCACTTGTCAAAAATATCCATGCAAGACTGAAAAACGTCTTTAGAGGTTGGAGAGAGGCATTTTTAGTGTATTCAGCTTGCATGAGAGAGGGAGGAGATGCTATTGGTCTTATTTCCAATCGTTGGAGGACCTTCTGAGGCAGCCAGGGGCAAGAGAAGACCAATCAACAACATGTAACAGCATCTACAAGCTATTGAGACAGGGCAGCAGCAGTAAATGATTGATTTTCTTCAGTTCTTTGCATCTACAAGCTGTTGAGACAGGGCAACAGCAGTAAATGACTGATTTTCTTCAATTCTTTGCATCTACAAGCTGTTGAGATAGGGCAACAACAGTAAATGACAAATTTTCTTCAGTTTTTCGCGAAGAAAGTTTGAATTTTCTCTCTCCTCAGCATTCTCTCTCATCTCCTAGCCTTGCTCCAAAGATTGCAAGATTGAGATCACCAGAGGCTGAAAATCTTCAGATTTTTCTGTTGTAAACCCTAATCTACAGTAGAAATTAGGATTTAGCAACAGCCTCAAGAAGCGTGTGAAAATTGGAAGCTCCAAATCTTGGATTCATCAAGGCTGAAGCTGTTTTTAGCCATTCAAGTGGAGGGACCAACAAATAATTGAATTTGAGGCATTTTCCATCTCCATCAAAGCACGTGAAGGCCAATTGATTGCTCGAATCAAGGGGCAAATCAAATTAAAGACTTGCTAGTCATTTTGAACAGCAAGGGGAGTTCAAATACTGAAAAGAATTGGGAGAATCCCATTGTACATCAACTTCTTCTTCAATTAAGTTAAATAATACCGAAAGGGGTGCCAATTTTGGGGCCAATAGGGTGTCCAATGTCCAAGATTATATGGTAAAGTGTACTTTTCAATTTTGTGAATTTGTTAATTGTTGTAAATAGTGCTTAATCAGGTTATTTACCACCCTATCCGAGGAGGAAGGATGATTATAGTTTCTCAACAATATTAGCGTCACTATTAATGATAATGATGTGATTGCAACATATCCACATGGTCTAGGCAAGGAGTATCAATCATTCATTACTAGCATCTCAATGAGAGAGAATATACCAACCTTTAATGATCTCACTCCCCTATTGATTAGTAAGGAAACTAGATTGATTAAGTAAGGTGTCATTGTAGGCACAAGTGGTACCTCCAGTGGCAAGACAAAAGAGAATGCATTGGTTACAAATGGCCACAATAGAGGCCATATGGTAATGAAAGAGACTGAGGTCGAGGCCAAGGCCATGGTGGCTATCAAGGACAACAAAATCAGCCACAAAATCAATCCCAATGGCCAAAACTATCAGAGGCGGATATGCAAAAGGATGGGGGAGCAACAAAGATCGTGGTGGAAGCCAAGCACAAGGAAGGAAACCTGGGTCTTGCAACTATTGTGGTATTACACGGCACTATGCATATGAGTGTAGAAAGAAGCAGGCTGATCCACGCTCAAGGAAGATTACCCAAAGTAAATATGCTTCAGAAGATTAGTCACATGGTGGTGATCTATTGGCGATGCAACATGTTCTTAGTACTATTCAAAAGGTAGATGAGGAGGGGTATCTGGGCTCTGATGCATCCAACCACATGACTTCGCATGTTGAGTGGTTTGATACTATGAAGCCAATAGCACACGTGTCTTATGTTTACACAGGGATGACACAGCATGAGATTACATACTGGAAACGTGCCTATTCAAAGTGATAGTGATGCAAAACAAACTCTCAGTGAGGTTATGTATCTGCCTAGTATCACAAAGAATCTTATATCAATCTATCAGATAACAGAGAGAGATCTAGAAGTGCGATTTAACAAGCATGGATTTCTAGTCTTTGATATGAAGAATAATATGCATATGGTTGCCCATGGCAAGAGGATTGGTCGCAAGCGAAGTGCAAGTATGCCCAAAGAGAAGAGGAATAACTTAGCCATGCTGGCTACTAAAATTCATTGAGATGTGGCATAAGCGGATAGGCCACATGAATTTTCAGCGATTGGCTGGTTTTCCAAAGCTTGGAGATGTTACAGGTCTGCCACTATTCAAGGCTACAAGCCCTTCATGCATTTATAGTGCTTGCTAGTTTGCCAAGCCATAAGCCATTTCCCGAGAAGGGAAAGAGAGCACAAAGAGTGCTAGAGTTGGTGCATAGAGATGTATGGACAGCATCGCAGCCAAGCAGAAAGACTTGGGTGTATTTCGTGCCAAAAAAGTTTGAAGTGTTTGAGAAGTTCAAGTCCTTTCATAGCATGGTTCAACATGAGACTGGGATGTATATTATTACCATCCATTCAGATGGAGGGGAAGAATACATATCCAAGGAGTTTACACGACACTTAAACTCTCATGGCATACAAGACAGGTTTCATGTGCTTATACACCGCAGCAAAATGGTGTGGCAATACAAAAAAACTAGAGTATTGCTAAGGCTGCTAGAGCATTACTAAACGAAAAACACATGCCTAGACACTTTTGGGCAAAAGCAATACAATGCGTAGTTTACATTATGAACAAGATGCCTACAGCGGTAGTACATAGCAAAACTCCAGAGGAGGTGAACACAGGGTATAAGCTAGATGTGTCTCATTTAAAGTTTTTGAATGTATTTGCTATGTCCATATTCTTGATGAGAAGAGGAAGAAGAGATTAGGATCCTCATCATGCTCTTCAAATTTAGCTTGTGCACTCACTATTAGTTCATCAATAACTTCATCATTCCCATCCTCACGATGTTATAATTCTTAGCCTTGGCATTCTTGAAAGTACGCTTTGATGCATGATTAGCTATATACTTCTCAACACATTTGAAGTATAGACCCTTTTCCTTTCTTTCCTTGAAAAGATCCATTGATATAAACTTGGCATTGTTTGCCGAATTAATTCAAGGTCTATTGTGTCACCTTACCTAGGCTCCACTTTATGGATGATTGCTCGCCTTGAAGCACTTAGTTGTCTTAAGGCATTGAAAGTAGGGTATATAGGGACTTTGGAACCGCTACATGAAGTATTAGCACCTCTATTATTGCCACCAAAGTTGCCCTGTTTAGCGATAGTCCTTTGCTGTTGGATGCCTTTAAAAGGTTTCATGCTTTTGTTACCATATAGAAAGGGCTTAAGTTAAAAGCTATAAGAACCAGATAATGGGGGCAAGTATGCTTCTAATGAGTTTAAAAAGTTGTGAGATGCATGGCATTAAGAGGGAGTTGATAGCCCCTTACAATCCTGCATCAAATGGCATGGCTGAAAGATATAATCACACACTTTGTGAGAGAGTCAGATGTATACTATCCACAGCTAATCCCCCGCAGCAATTCTAGGGAGAGGCTCTTAAAACTGCAGTTCATGTACGCAATTGCTCTCCCAATCGTGCGGAAAATGGCATTCTTGAAGAGGTTTGGTCTGGCAAACCTGCTTCATATGACCATTTGGGTGTCTTTGGTTGTGATATTGTAAATCAAAGGACTAAACTAGACGAGAAATCCATCAAGAGCATCTTCATGGGATATGTAGATGAGGGAGAGATGGGTTATAGAGTTTGGCTTCCTCAAGATAGGAAGATAGTACGTAGTCGAGACGTAGTATTTAATGAGGCAAAGTTACTGAAAAATGCTACACATGGTGACCTTGACAAAAAGAAGGTCAAATTTCAGCATGAATAGCCAGCCATTCAACAGCCATTAGCTGAAGATTCTGTTTCCTTTGATGCTGAAAATGAGCAGCAACATGTTGTGCTACAGCCAAAAGATAATGGACAACAAATAGATGCACAGAATGGAATAGGACAGCAAGAAAAACATGCTAAAAACAGGTTACAGCAGCAAGGAAATGCCGAAAATCAGCCACTAGGCAATGGTGTGCATATGCCTGCAGATGTAGACCCATTGCCTAGCAATAAAGATCATTGGGTAAGAAGGTCTACATGTGTCAAAAGGCAACCACAAAGGTCTCTACCATCTTCGTTTTGCATTTTATTGACTAATGAAGGTGAGCCTCCGACATTTAGAGAGGCACTCTCATGTGAAAATAAGAGAAAATGGGAGCTTGCCATGCAGGAAAAGATGAAGTCTCTATATGCGAATAACACATGGGAGCTTGTAGATTTGCCCAAGGATAGAAAAGCTATCCCTATGAAATGGGTTTACAAGGTGAAATGTATTGATGGAAAGCCCAAAATACAAGGCACATTTGGTTGCTAAGGGCTATACACAGAAGGAAGGCATAGACTTCCAGGAGGTTTTTTCACTAGTGGTGAAGATGACTACGCTCTGTGTTTTGTTGGCTCTCACTGCATCCTTGGATTTAGAGTTGGATCAGATGGATGTGAAGATTGATTTTCTCCATGGTGACCTAGATGAGTTGTACATGAAACAACCCAAAGGTTTTGCTATTCCAAGGAAAGAGCATTTGGTTTATAAGCTGAAATGCAGCTTATATGGGCTAAAACAAGCCCCTAGACAGTGGTATAAAAAGTTTGATACTTTTAACAACCATGGATTTAAACGCAATCAAGCAGATCATTGCTTATACACTAAAAAGGCTGATGATAAAAGTCTCATTGTGCTGGTCTTACATGTGGATGACATGCTGATTGTTGCAAGAAAGCATAAGAGTACTTTGAATGCTCTCAAAAGGCAACTGAATTTAGCCTTCTCAATGAAAGATTTGGAGGCAACTAAACACATTTTGGACATGCGCATTAAAAGAGATAGAGAGCAGCACTTGTTGTTTCTCTCACATAACAAGTATATTAGCAAAATACTTGACAGGTTTAATATGGCTAATGCTAAAGCCTAAGCCTCTTGGTATGCCTTTACCGCCACATACAAAGCTTAGCAAAGCTGATTGCCCAAAGGATAATGCAATTGCTAATGCTATGAAGGGCATACCTTATGCATCAGCTTGTGGTTCTTTGATGTATGCCATGATTGCAACTCGCCCTAACATTGCTCATGAAATGGGAGTTGTGCGTAGATTCATGTCTAACCTTGGCAAGCCACATTGGGAAGCAATAAAATGTATCTTTAGATACTTAAAAGGTACACAAGAGAAGTGTATATACTATGGAAAGGGTACATTGGAGTCGCGTGGACTCTGTGATTCGGACATAGCAAGAGATCGTAACACTAGAAAATCTACCAGTAGGTATGTCTTTACTTTGGCTAGTGGGACTATTTCTTGGTGTTTAAGGTTGCAAAATATTGAGGCACTGAGTACTACAGCCGCTAAATATATTTCAGCCACAGAAGCTTCTAGGGAAGCTATTTGGCTTGGCCGTTTGGTCAAGGATTTTGGTCTCTCTTCCCATACTTTAGTGCTTGGTTGTGATAGCTAGAGTGTTGTACATCTGGCTAAGAATTCCATGTTTCATGCACGTACCAAACACATAGATGTTTGATACCACTTCATTTGACAAGTCTTGGATGATGGTCTTGTCACACTGACTAAGGTCAAAACCCAAGATAATCCTGCAAATGTTCTCACTAAGAGTCTTACAAAGGCTCAACATGAGCATTGCATCCAATCAGTGGAAGTTGGCTAGCTTAAAGGTACCAAAGTCTCTTAATCTCCGTGTGTATAAAGTTATACAGGTGTGAACACACCCTTATTTATACCCTAACATATAAATACATTTTATTCTCTATGTACCATGACTTTTCTAGTACACTCATCTTGGGATTCTCTCACTCTCACTCAACACTGATCCTGCTCCATTTTTGTCTCACATTCATTGCGCACTCATCTCGACAAAACTCACAAGGATTGCACAAGTTCAAAGTAGTAAAGAAAGCACATAAAGAAACGATCAATAGTATCCATAGTGTAATGATTAGAACATGACAACCAGATGCACATGAACCCTCTCTAAAGCTGAGTAGTGTACCACAAAGTGAAAAGACGGACCAAAAATAACCAGAACGAGCCTGAAAAATGCAGTTTTGGAAGGATCAATAACAGGTCCCCAGCCCTAAAACAGGCCCAAGAAGCTGAAAAGGAAAATGATAGTCTACAAAACACAGAAAATAGGCCGAAGAATCAGTCGCAGCAATCAGAAACAAATCCAATCAGCGGCAGAAAAGCCAAAACTCTGACCTGAAACAATGTAAAACAGCAGCAAGAACAGTAATCCTGAAATCTGATACCATGTCACAAGCGGATGCAAAGATGGAAGTGTGGAAAACTATTTTAATAGACTGCTGAACACGAGACACAGGAAAGAGAAAGAGAAACACTGCAAAAGGAAAGAATAGTGCAAAAGAAAAGAACTCAAAAGCAAAAGATACTCGAAAATGGAATCCATATACTGAGATATGAGATAGTACAGAACCAATGTAACTCACTGGCTGTGCAGGCACTGGCACCTACTCCTCTCCCTCCACCAAAACCAATCACGTGATGAATGATCAATGAATGTGGAGGAGAAACCTAAATAAATAGGCAAAAATAATGCCATAAATGGCAGCGGGTCGACCAGCATTTAATGCTGGTCGGCTAGCATTTAATGCTAGAATAGCCATCCTAAAATGCTGGGAAAAATGCCTAATGATTAGGAAAATATTCTAGTGCTCAACCATGAACTTGCATATTTGCTAATATAAGGCTGGTTTCAGCCATCATAAAATGCCTAAATAATCTAGGAAATGTCCCGGTGCCCTAGCCCACTGACATGCACAAACTCAGCCATGAACTGACATATCTATTAACAAAGACATCATTATCTGAGTCATTAGAGCCAAAAGCTGGTGATGAGACATCTTCGAATCTTGCAAGCACCCAAAAAAGCTGCATGTTGCTGCAACAACACAAAAACAAGAGTATATCGGCTACAGTCGAGGTATAGATGTGCCACCTGCACAATAAATGCTGTCATTTGCACCCAAATAATGCCGCCTACAATCAAAGACTATCACCTAGCAAGAATTGTGGACTGAAAGCAGCGAGCCTTGTGTTTTGATAGTCAAATGATGTCGCCTGCTGCGAGATGAAGTCACATGCACCAAGGAAGGTTACGTTTGCAATAAACACAAGGTTTTGTACCTACATTTTGGGGCCAGGTGGTCTCCTCATCAAATAGACTGCACTGTGTCCTCTCTTAGGCAATGATACTATGTGAGGGTGCACAATAAAAGAAGGAACATGAACACAGTGAGAAGGAAAGAGAGAGATAGCAAGAATCACAGGGAAGAGATCTACACTGATTGAAAATGAATGTTGAATACAAAGGGAGGACTGATTAGTCCCTGCACGCAGCCCGAGGCATTAGTGAGAGCACTAGATCAAGCTAGAAATGATGATGATAGCAATAGCAACACCAAAGACAAAGGAGGATGCCAAAGTTGAAGGAGCAACCTGCACACAATGATGGCCAAAGTGAAGAATGGCCAGCTATAAATAGCTGTAGACCACTAAATCTCACTGATCTACAAAAAAGGGCCCCAAAATTTGGCCGACTTGCTGCAAATAACCATGGGGCTGCAATAAATGCAGTCTAACTGCATAGGAAGATTCGACAAAATAGTTACATGACATCTTGGACAGTCTGGAAGTAGGTAGGCACTAGCAAGAGGTGTAAACCGACTAACAAACATATGAAAAGGGCCTAAAACATGAGAAAATCCAAGGCTCCCATGTCTCTGTCAAACTCTAACAAGACCTCACAACCGAGAGATAACAGACTAACAACTTTGAAATAGGCAAGCCTATTGTGCTAAGAAATGCACTTAGCCACTTAAACAGCCCCAAAACATGCTTATTTTAGGCTTATTTTAGCCAAAACCCTGAAAAGGGGAGTGGATCAAGAAAGTTAAGTGGGAGAGGATCTAGAACCCTAATTTTCTATAAATTGGCAGCCAGCCCTCCACTCTTTTATAATCTCGTTTTTGCAGGTTTCAGGTGTTACTAGCTTGCTGCCCACACCCCGGTCACAGAGGACATCTCAACCCTTGCTGTCCATCACTGTTCCCTACAGTTTGGCGCCTGTTTCCAGCCCTTTGCACGCTGATTGCTGCTGTTTCTGCTTGGCGACTGACTGTTGTTCATCTGCACTGTTGTCGTACAGCCTGCCATGCCAGCAAACTGCTGCGTTTGCAAGCTCCAACTGCTGCCCTGACAGTTTTCTCTCTCCTGTCTACAGTCGCTGCAGTCTTTCTCTCTCCTATAGGCTGTTCTACCTGCGTTTTCAATCTCTCTCCTGCAGGCTCCATTTTAAGTCTTTCTCTCTCCTGCAAGCTGTCCTGCCCACGTTTTTAGTTTTTCTCCTACAGGCCCCGTTTTTAGTCTTTCACTCTCCTCACTACTGTCTGCATCAGATCCAACTTCACACTTCTGCGTTTGTCGGTGTTCGACATCTGGAGGCTGCCTTGCTACGATTCGAGATCCATTCGGAGTACGACACACTCTCCAACTCATTACCCCTGCCCTGATCCTAGAGATACAGGAGTTCGAGGTTCAATATTCATTCACTGCATAGTGTGTTTGCTGCATGAGCATCGTATTATTAGTAGTCATATCATTCACTGTGTTCATTGTCTCTGAGTTACTCTAACCCTAACCCTAACTGTGTTCTTTTTATCAGTTTGTGCTTTGTTGTACGGTTTCTGTTTATGTTTCTGTGTTAGGGTATTTTTCTTTACAAAGCCAACAAAAGTCTACGTGGAGCGGCCACCTAGATTTTCTTTTGTTGACCGGAAAGATAAGGCCTTTCACTTGCGAAAGCTCTTTAAGGGCTGAAGCAAGCACCACAATCTTGATTCTAGAGGATGGATGAGTTCCTTCAAACTCATAGATACCATTCTATCCCTTATCACCCACGAACTTATATGTCCACATCACTTCAAAGGGGATCGACTATATCCTGCTATATATATATGATTCACTTATCACTAGCTCAAACTTTGCTGCCATAGCAGAGATTAAGTTTCAGCTTTGTGTTACTTTGAGATGACAAATCTTGGTTTGTTGTCTTATTTTTTGGGGATGGAAGTAGTTCGATCTAGAGAAAGTATTTATTTTTGTGTCACAACAAAAGTACACTCTTCAATTAGTAGACCAATATTGCGCAAATCAAACATGGCCTATGGCCATAACTCTTGATCCTACTATCCATCTTTCTAGGGATACCCTAAGTTAGCCCTTCGACAAGCACACCTATATATCTATCGTAGGAAAACTCCTTTGATTCATTCACGCTGGGCAAGATGTAGCTTCCTCAGTTAGTTTGCTTCATAGCAGCCAGAAACGTCAAAAACATTTAGAAACGAAATATCAAAAATGTGTTTCGTAAGTTTCTTCCAAGAGGAGGTAAAATAAAAAACACGAGTTTTTTAATATAGGGATTTTTAATAGTTTTGACTAGGGAAAGAGATTCTAAACCTCTATGGAACTCTCTCTTAAACAAAGAATGGCCAATTGAGCTCGAGTAATAGTAGAGTCAATTGAGAATAATACATTATGCGTTACATATCCATGATCCATTATTGACTTGTCACTTATGTCAAAGTTAGTCTAGACAATCTATACTATGGTTTAGAACTCAAACATTATGATTCATACATATCATACAAAGAAAATTAAAATTAACATGTAAATAGCCTATCTACAATATGGACTGAGTCAGTTACAAAATCATGATTTTCATTTCAAAACAAGTTGACAAAATATAAAAATCGAGAATGAATCATAATATATCATAAGTAACTCATAAATGAGACTAAAGTCGTATAATATTTAACTCTCAAGACAAGAATAGATGAATAGATACTAGATTAACAAAGTCCAATAACTAAATAAAATCACAAAAAAATCGATCTCTTGTTCAAAATCTTGAGCCCTCACGAGTCATTACACATCATCATCATCATGTTTAACATTGCCCAATAGTTTTTGTCAAAAAAAAAAACCATGTTTTGGGTTTCAATTCATCTTTTTTTTTTTAACGCCTATGTTTTTTACTCTTACAAACGTTTTGTAAGTTTCAAATTCAAAGAAACGTGTTTCTTAGCTACTATGGTTTGCTTAGTCAGTATTTCATTGTACCTTAGATATCACATTAGATTGCATGTCTTCCTGTTTTGAGATATTTGCGATGTACCTATTCTTATGGCCTAACGTATGATTCTAGTTTATGTTTGCAAGGATACATTGACTCTGACTGGGCAAGAGATCCAGACACATGGTATTCCCATAGCGACTCTCTCTTTACCTTGGGCACGACACCCCATCTCTTGGGCCAGCTGTAAGTAGGAGACGGTGGCGACTTCCACGGCCGAGGCTGAGTATAGGGTTCTCTTTGATGGTACCACCAAAGCTATCTACTTGAGGAGCTTACTAGCAACACTTTAGTTTCCATGCAACTCTCCTATCATTCTCTACTACGATAACTAGAGCGCCATTGCTCTTGCAGACAATCTAATAATTACACCACAAACACAACATATGGGAGTCCACTTCCAATTCAACAAAGTGTAGGTTGATGAGCTAAGTACCATCTGTCTAGAGTTTGTGCCTTCAATAGATAACTTGGTAAACATATTGACCAAGGCGATCAATTGGCCAATGCTTTAGTACTTACTACCCAAGATTGGCTTGGGTACACTCTTCCTTACTTCAGATTGACAGGGAAAGGGTGCTTCTCTCCAAATTAGAGAGGAGACATCTTTCTTCTCTAGGTGGTGATACAATATTGCCTACAATTTTTTTCAAACATTATTTATATTGTACTTTGTATCTTCATCCGTATCATCAAGCTAATATAATTGTGAAATGACACTTGGAAAAGTGAACAATTTTCCTATGAGGGCGCTGTTCAAGTGGCACTATTACATAGCATTTTACATGAGTATGACTTGAAGAGGAGGCATCTTTCTTCTCTTGGTGGTGACACAGTATTGCCTATAATTTTTGCAAACATTATTTATCTTGTACTTTGTATCTTCATCCGTAACATCAAGCTAATATGATTGTATAAGGACACTTGGGCAAGTGAACAATTTGTCCAAGTGGCACTGTTACATAGCATTTTGCATGAGTATGATATCACCTATATTACCTCTTGCATAACTCTAGTGCATTGGCATTCTGTTTTTGTAAACATGCATCTATGCACATTTACCCATTTTTTATCTTTTGAAGTGGTCAACTCTGGATCCACCATATTCATGTCAAAGTGCAGCGGAGCGGAAGCGTAGGACTGAGAGAGAGAGAACGCAGAGAGAGAAGAGAGAGAAAGAGACAGTGGAAGATGAAGATCTGCTGTATAAAGTGTGCTGAATACAAAGATATGCAGATATATACACAGGCGCAGTGCGCTAGACTGCGTGTCTCCACCTCGACGATGCAACCTGCTGTTCACCTCGAAGTCCGCTGCAGTCTGCACTGTCTCCTGTCTGAAATCTGCGAACAGAGATGGAATCTGCACATTTCACCGGTCTGTAATCTGCGAGCAGAGAAGTGTAGGAGACTGCTGGGGATGTCGGCTATTTATAGCCAGAATCTGCCAAAAACAGGGCGCCAGAAATACCGTCGGCTGCTGCCTGCACAGATCGGACTGTCACGTGGCAGTCCGACTGTGCAGTCCGACTGCACCTGCCCTGCTGCCCCTGATCAGGCTGTGATCTCTCTAACATGCAGCCGACTGCCTGCACAGGTCGGACTGCCACGTGGCAGTCCGACTGCACACTGCTGCAGCAGTCCGACTGCACCTGCCCTGCTGCCCCTCATCAGGCTGTGATCTCTCTAACACCCCCTCTCAGAGCTTGGGCAAGGCAAAAGCCTGAGGGATCTGGAATGTCGCAGAAGTAGAGCCTGGGGAAGTGCCTTCGTAAACAAATCCGCAAGATTGTCCTCCGTCTTGCAGTACTCCACAGTGATGGTCTCATCCAGAAGCTTCTCTCTGATGAAGTGATACTCGATCTCTATGTGCTTCGTCCGGGCATGAAAAACAGGGTTCCGTGCCAAGGCAATGCAACTCTCATTGTCACATTGCAACAAAGTAGGACGAGTCTAGGGGCACCCAAGCTCCTCCAATAATCTCTGAAGCCACACAGCCTCACATGTGGTGGAAGACGCGGCCCGATACTCTGCCTCAATAGACGAAAGGGCTACCGTGGGCTACTTCTTGCTACTCCATGAGATAACACCTACACCCAAGGTAAAACAGTAACCTGTAGTAGACCGCCTGTGGTCCACATTACCCACCCAATCCGAGTTGCTCCAACCTGCAAGTACAAGAACTGAACCATCTGTCCCTGCGGGGTAATGAATCCCTAAATCAGACATCCACCTTAAATACCGAAGTATCCTCTGAGCAGCCTGCCAATGCACCATCTTAGGTTCACTCATGAACCCTGCCAAGAGCCCAATAGCAAAACAAAGATCAACCCTAGTATTGAGAAGCCAAATCAAGGACCCAATCAACCGACGATAGCGAGAAGCATCCACCAAAGGAGAAGCTGAATGGGAAGTGGCCTTCCAGTTCGGATCCATAGGAGTAGAAAGGGCCCGACAATCCTCCATCTCAAAAGACACCAAGAGCTCCTGTACATATCACTGTTGAGAGAGAAAGATCCCCCTCTGAGACTGATAAATCTCATGGCCCAAAAAGAAATGGAGTAGACCCAAGTCCGTCATCTGGAACGTCCGATGTAAAGCTGACTTCGTCTCTTGGACCTGCTGTGCATGATCACCTGTGACAATTAAATCATCAACATACAACACAAAAAGCACACAACCATCCTCGGAAGTGTGAACATACAGCTGCGGATCGGCCTTGGAACGCCGATATCCCAACTAAGACTGGAGGAACGAATCAATCTTCTCGTTCCATGCACGCGGAGCCTGCTTGAGGCCATACAAGGCCTTCTTCAACCTGTAGACTTTCCCATCTGAAGATCCAAAGCCAGGAGGCTGCTCAACATAGATCTCCTCCTTCAAATCACCATTGAGGAAGGCCGACTTCACATCCAACTCGTAAACAGGCCATCGCCTATGGCCAGCTAAGGCAAGAACAGCTCTAATGGTCGCCATACGAGCTGTGGGGGCAAAAGTATCATGACAATCAATCCCAGGGTGCTGTGCAAAACCTTTAGCAACAAGGCGAGCCTTGTGCTTATCCAAAGAACCATCGCTGAGGTATTTGGTCTTGAAGACCCACTTGACGCCAATCACCTTCTTATGCGGGGGGCGGGGCACGAGTGACCAAGTGTCATTCCTCTCAATAGCCTCCAACTCGGCTTCCATAGCTTTCTTCCATGGTGTGGACTGTAAAGCCTCCTTCACGGAGGTGGGCTCTCGATCCTGCATAACACGGGTCATCAAACAATAGTTAGAGCAAACAAGCTCCATAGAATGTGCCTGGTGCCTACGTGACCGCCGCGGACCATCCTGCGGTCCCCACTCCTCAGGAACCCCCTCCATTCCTGAATCATGGAGTGTGTCACGGGCCCATCGAGGAGGAGGCCGAACCTCCCCTCGTCTTTCTCCATCAGCGGAAGACTCCGGAATATCCACCAGTGGTAACTCCTCAAGGGTGACCGGTGGAACAGTAGACTCTGTGTCAGAAACAGAATCATAATCAAAAGGCACAGGCTCCAGTGGAACTGTAGAAGGAACCCAACTCTCCCCTGGATCTCCAAGAACGGGATGCTCCTCACCCGTTGAAATAGCCGGAACCTCCACAAACCGCACATCGCGGCTAGTGTACACATCCCGCTTGACGGGATCATACAATCGATAGGCTGGGGACTGGGAGCTGTAGCCAACAAATACCTGTCTTCGGGAAGCTGCTTCAAATTTATCACGGTGAGCCTTGGGAATGTGAACATAGGCATCACACCCAAAGACCCGGAAGTAAGAAACATCTGGCTTCGTCCCAAAATAAGCCTCAAACGGGGTCATCCCTTCCACGGCCGGAGTAGAGGATCGATTAAGGATGTGGACTGCAGTAGCCACAGCCTCGACCCACAGAACCTGAGGGGTCTGTCGGTGCTCCATCATGGTGCGCGCCCTCTCAATCACACTGCGGTTCTTCCGTTCAAGAATGCCATTTTCTTGAGGAGTATTGGTATTGGCAAACTCCTGGTGAATTCCTTTATCTGCACAAAACCGAGCAAACTCATTAGAAACAAATTCACCGCCCTTGTCGGAACGCAAGGTCTTCAACGTCCGGCCCGATCGGTTCTCCTCAAAGAGAAGCCAATCCTTGAAGTGGGAGAAAGCTTCTGACTTTAATGCCAAAAAGTAGGCCCATGTCATCCTGCTATAGTCATCTACGATCAGCATGAAGTACGAGCTCCCACGTAAGGACTCATTCCTCATAGGGCCACATAGATCCGTAGATACAAGCTCCATCGGTGAAGTAGACCGCCGCGAAGCTGTGTGGGGAATGTCATCTCTATGCTGCTTTCCCCGAATGCAGGAGACACATGGCTGCTGGCTCACCACTATATCCGGCAACCCTCGAACAAGCTGTCCACGTGACGCCCTCCGAAGATAATCATAGTTCAGGTGACCAAACCGAGCATGCCATAACTCTAACTGTGACTGAGAGGTAAGAAGAAGAGTAGAGAGGGCGGTGGAAGACTTCAATTTATAAATGCCGTTCTCCTCATATCCGGATGATAGAACCTTCCTCGATCCACGATCAAGGACTGGCACCGTAGTACTGTCAAACTCCACCAAAAGGCCAAGAGAGCAAATCTTATGAACTGACAGGAGATAGTACCCTAAGCCTGGTACATGCAAAACCTCTGAGGTATGGGTATCACCTCGTCCATCTGGAATAAGCTGCATCTTACCCCGACCTGCTATAGATACTGAAGAGCTATCTCCAATGAGAATCTGCCCACGCGAGGGTCGCAACTGGGCAACACCATCTGATGAAGAAGTCATGTGCCGGGAGGCACCACTATCAACGATCCACTCTCGAGCCTGGGGAGCCGTCATCGCAGCATCAGAAGCATTCGGTGAAGCGTCCTCAATGACAGCTAGATGAAGAAATGCAGTTGATGAGGGTGCAGCCACCGCTCCAGAATCCTTGGTGTCCTTCTTGTTGGTGTCCTTCTTGTCTTTGTCAGGGCAATCCTTCTTCCAATGGCCAGTCTTTCCACAAATATGGCATGTGGATTCTTAGTCCTTGTCCTTCTTGGACTTGTTATCCCCCTTCTTCTTCTTTTGGTCCTTCCCCTTCTTCTGAGAGGCTTGACCTGTCAACGCCTCCGACTTGGAAGCATTCTGTCCCTTTAGCTGTTCCTCTTGGTCCAAGACCATAGGAACCAACTCTTCCCACCGAAGAGTAGACTCTCGCCCTGAAGCAATAAGGGCAGAGTAGAATGTACCGAATCGTGGCGGCAACTAGGACAATAGTGTGATCGCCATGTCTTCGGAGGAAATCGGCTTCCCCGCATTCTGAACCTGCATCTGAAGCTGCCTTAGCTTGTTGATATGCTCCCGCAGCGAAGAAGACTTGTTTACGGACAGAGTCCGCATCTGAACCTCCAAAGAAACCCTCTTTATAAGGGTCATCCGATTGTACATCTGATCAAGCTCCAGCCATATCTCCCGAGCCACCGTCAAGTGCTCGATGTGAGCGATCACGGCTGTAGTACATGATAGAAACAGAAAGGAACGAATCCTTGCATTCAGTTTGTCCCAATGAGACTGAGCCTTGGCCAACTCCGCCCGAGCATCGAAAGAGAGTTTGGACTCATCTCTTACCGAGGGCCGGTCGATCTCCTGTACCAGCTCCACCAAATCATAGGACTCAAGAATGGCCAACATCATGACACGCCAAATGCGGTAGTTGTCGCCGTCGAGCTTCTGATCTGCAAGAAGAGCCGGTAAGACAAGCACCTTCCGGTCCATAATCGACTGGAACTCCAAGTCAATCTCTGTAGATATCTTCACCTGTAATGCCTTCAAAAACACAAAAGCAGCCCCCTCTGACTGTGAAAACTCAGTCTACTAAGGCTCTTCCGCGTCCTGAACCTTCTTCACTTGCCGGAGGCAATGAAAAAGTAAAACCTGCACTTGTAGACTGAAAACTCAAACTTCCTCCGCGTTAAACAGCAGTAAACAACAGCAAATCCACCACCTGGACTCCTTTCCTGCGCGCCCACACTCGCTTCAGTCTTGTTCCAAGGCGCAGCCCTCCTGTCTGCCCTCAAACGCAAAAAACGCAAATTTGTGTCGCGATAGAAACTCCTCTTCGGGTTGATTCTACGCTCAGTCAGCCCTCAAACACTGCTCTGATACCATGTCAGAGTGCAGCGGTGCGGAAGCGTAGGACTGAGAGAGAGAGAACGCAGAGAGAGAAGAGAGAGAAAGAGACAGTGGAAGATGAAGATCTGCTGTATAAAGTGTGCTGAATACAAAGATATGCAGATATATACACGGGCGCAGTGCGCTGGACTGCGTGTCTCCACCTCGACGATGCAACTTGCTGTTCACCTCGAAGTCCGTTGCAGTCTGCACTGTCTCCTGTCTGAAATCTACGAACAGAGACGGAATCTGCGTGTGTCACCGGTCTATAATCTACGAGCAGAGAAGTGTAGGAGACTGCTGGGGATGTCGGCTATTTATAGCCAGAATCTGCCAAAAACAGGGCACCAGAAATACCCTGTCGGCTGCATTAAATGCAGCCGACTGCCTGCACAGGTCGGACTGCCACGTGGCAATCCCGCAGTCTGACTCTGCAGTCCGACTGCACCTACCCTACTGCCCCTGATCAGGCTGTGATCTCTCTAACAATTCATAGCATTGCACATGGCAATCTCCCTTGCTTGCTTAGCTTCGCTAGCTTGCTTTCCACAAATCTTTTTTGTCTCTCCACATACCCACCATATTTGCTTCATACACCCTTGGCCTATTCTTTCATCATCAATACCCAGTAGTGGTAGGAATAGCTTGCTTATTTTGTGAAGATCTTGGGTCTTACCATTAGTCTCCCATCTGTTACATAATTGACCACAACCTATCTTTTACACAAACACTCAAAAAAGCAAACAAACAAAACAAAAGAGAAAAAGTTCACTGTGATTCCATCTGCCTTTGCAGAACTTTATAGGCCACTGGACAACTGACATGCACCCTTTGTCCAATACCTTGGCCTCTTTAGGATGCCATCGCCTCTATAGCCGCAGTACACCACTGGGCAACCACCGTGCACTCTTCGTCCCATGTCCTGACTGCCTTGGGGTAAAAAAACCAAAACCACAAAAACAAACAAAACTTTGGGTTGGCCTTCCTTTCTAGCTCAATTTTTGGGCGTGAGAGGGGGTATTGAGCTAAAATATACATTACATACTAAATTAGCCTCTTGAACAGCCCCAAAAACACTTAATTAATGAAAATCCCAAAACGGGACACAATTCAAGAGGCTTTAAAGCAAGGAGAGGTTCGAGATCCTAAAACTTCCTATAAATAAGTAGGCTGCCCTCCCTTCATTTCAATCT
This sequence comes from Lygodium microphyllum, assembly GCF_053477565.2. NCBI lineage: Eukaryota > Viridiplantae > Streptophyta > Polypodiopsida > Schizaeales > Lygodiaceae > Lygodium > Lygodium microphyllum. The sequence continues at coordinate 30,489,070 of NC_141163.1, read as the reverse complement.
CCTTTTTTAGGTTTCATGTCTTCTAGCTTCATTGCCTACACCCCGATCACAAAGGATATCTAAGCCAAAGTTGCTTGACCTTGTCTACACCCATTTGGGCCCGTTTCCAACCTTCATCACATAGTCCACATCTCTCACAGCTACTGTCTCAGCCATGACTGCTACTACTGTTTACTAACCTGCTATTGCCAACTGCCACATAGCACATCTATTGTTGCGTTTGTACTTGCTGGCTACTATCCTGCCCAGACAGCTGCAAAATTTATTGTGTTTGCCATAGCAAGCTACCAGGTCATCATCTTGATCTACGTTTTTATGTAGCTTGTCGTACAGGCTACAGTATCATCAGCATTCATTTATTCATGTAGATCTTCGTTGTGTTCATTGCCTATGAGTTACCCTAACCCTAACTGTGTTTTGTTGAGTTTATGCTTTGTCATACACTCTCATTTATGTTTCTGCATTAGGGTATTTTTTCACAATATGCACAAGAGGATACAATAGATCATTGCTCTTAATCTACTACTTGTATTGTTTATCTCCAAGCACTTGTAACTTATGGTCTCATAGGTCATTTTGGCCTCTTGGGGAGGTTAATCTCTCTCTCTCTCTCTCTCTCTCTCTCTCTCTCTCTCTTTTTCGTAAATCTCTCTCTCTCTCTCTCTCTCTCTCTCTCTCTCTCTCTCTCTCAACGAAAAAAAAGAGAGGTGGAAGCTGACCTTTCCAGCTGATTTTGATCCAAGACTGGGGATTGCATTATTCAAATGCGTCTCAGATAAACAGTTTCCCAGCTCTTGGGAAATCGCGGAAACCACCTCCGGGCGTGATGCTTTAAGGTTGAGCGCTGCTGCCGAAGATGAGGCAGACGCCATGGGAGGACGCATTCTCTGATAAGCGACTGCTGTGCGCCTTTCCAATGAAAGGGAGGGGAGGCATTGGAGGCCGTACATGAACGCCCGGTCCTTGCACGACAAGGAGCTTGCTCGCGCCATGATTACCCTCTCCCCCAGGGCTCCAATAATTTCACTGCGGTTAAAACCTTTGCTTTTGCTCTCGAACCCGCATTTCTCTGTTTACAGCCCCAATATTTTCACTACGCTCGAATTTATTTTTATTTTTATTTTTTACCTCTGTTCCTTTCTTTTAATGCGTATAAATAATTTGATATTTCTATCAGAGATAAATACATCGCATCGGTTACGCTACTGTGCGCAAAAGGAGCTTTGTTCTTGTTGGGCCTCCCCAAGCCCCACTACCGTGTAGTGTGTAGGGTTTACTCTCCTTAAGAAAAAGTAAAAATTAAAAATAAAATATTGTGCATGAACACAGATATAAAGTTAAAGACGAAAGAGGAAACAATTGCAATCCATAGCATCACAATGTGAGAGAGCATCACAATGAACACAGATATAAAGTTAAAGACAAAAGAGGAAACAATTGCAATCCATGGCATCACAATGTGAGAGAGCATGAATTTGTTTGCACCCTTAGAGTTCTTCTACATATGGTGTGTCTCACCCTCCTCTTGTTATCTCTTGATTTGGTCATGCCAAGAACCCCAAATTCACTACCCATTATAGGTCTTTCTACCTTCCATGTGTCCTAGCGAGCATGACACCTCTCCCCTTGAGGGGAAAGGTGTTGCAAAACAATCACCCCCCCTTGGTTCCCCTTTGGCATTCTAACCTTCTTCCGTTGGTTGCATGCCTCCTCTATCTAGGTCCAAATTTTCACCACTTATGTGGCAACATTGTCTTCTTCTTCTTTAACTTCGAGGTGTTGTGAGCTTATTGAATTTCTCTCAGTGTGAGAAAAGAGAACACAACAAAAGACAATAAATATTTTAGCAAGTGATGAACAAAGAATCTGAAAAATCAAAAACCTTTGATTATTATGTTCTCTAATTGGTCACGCTAATGGATTTTGGACTAAAGCTGTAAAGATAGTGGTACATTTGATCAATAGGTCTCCTAATGAGTCATTAGATGGTAAGATACTAGAGAACATACGGTCTAGTGAGAGACATAGTTATGATCATTATGTGTTTTTAGGTAGAAGGCATTTATGCATATATCTAGGGATAAGCAAAGTATGCTTAATCTTAAGTTTCAAAAATGCATTTTTCTTGGCTATGGAGAGTTAAGTGAAATGGGATATTGCTTGTGAAATCTTGCATCTAGAAGAGTAGCATGCAACCATGATGTCATCTTTAATGAGGATAGTATACATAAGTAGTCAATCAAAATGGTTGAGATCCACTAAGTGGTATTTCAAGAGAATGGACAGTTAGCACATGAGAAGATTATACAATCTATTCCACATAATGTAGGGCTTAGATAGCTAGCAAATGCTAAGGTGGAAGTGCCACGTGGGATGGTAGATAGCCTCGTGTCTTACAAAGTAAATAGGTGGGATAGCTAGAGGCTCATATTGAGCTAGTTTTATGTAGGTCTATGAGGGCTTCTAAATTATGTCTAGACTTTATCTATGAGTCACAAATTATAGTAAGTCTTATGCGAATGCTATGACTAGGGATGACAATCAGAAGCGGTAGAGGGCTATGCAATTGGAGATGGATCCTTTGAAATAAAATGTTACATGGGAGTTAGTCTCTTTGCATAAGCGCAAACATGCATTGCCATGTAAGTGGATCTATAAGCTAAAGGTATCTTCATCTGATGCATTGCCTAAGACAAGGCAAGATTGGTGGCCCAAGGATTTAAGTAGGAGAATGGGATTGATTTTGATGAGATATTCTCATCGGTAGTCAAGATGACCACCCTTCGTAGGATTCTTGTGATCCCATTCTTTTTCTTTTTTGAAGTGACATGTAGTGATAGTGGGATGGAGGCCTTTCCTTAATATATAGTGTAGATATGTTTATATATATGGTTGATGTGTTTTAATAGTATATGTGCATTTGTACGTGGTTTTTAGTATGTATATACATTGCATAAACATGTGCAACCATTAAAATTGGTATCTCATCTCATATGTTCATTAAAAAAAGAAATTTAACTCTCTTTTATGATGTATTGCTTGTAGTTGGTGGATAGCTTTATATTTGGTATTCCCTCCTATTTTGCCCTTGTTTTGATTGAGTTTGGGGACTGATTTGCAATTATTTATAGCAGCCCATTCTCTTGTACTTTGCATTGATATATCGTCATTATGGATGGTTCTTCAAATTATAGTACTATTTTTAATATTGAAAAGCTTGATGGTACAAATTTCACCTATTGGAAGACATTTGTATGGTAGCTATTGATCCAAAAGAGATAGATTAGGCCATTAAAAATCAAGAGTGTAAAGCCCAAAGGCATGGATTAGGATGATTGGGATAAGTTGGATGAGATATGTAAATTCACCTCTTGTTGTCATTATCTAAACATATTCACTTCAATGTTGTTGCATTTGAGGATAATACCTAATAGTTATGGAAAAAGATATGCAATCTTTATGACAAGCAAAATCCTCTATCTCCAAATGTATTGGTTGAAAGAGCTTATGGACCTCGCAATGTGTGATTGGCCTTTCCATAATTCAAATGTCATTGAAAAATAAAGAATAAAGTGGGCGCCCACTACCTGTAGGGTACATGTGTGCGAGTAACCAATACACCGTGCGGATACTGTCAATGTAAATAATACATGGGCAAATAGGCACATGCACCTTTACCCCTAATAACCTCCCAATTAAAGGTGAATGTGCTCCTAGTGAGGAGAGAATAATAATAATAAGTGATAAAGTACAAGTGCACATAGAGTATAATAGAATGAGAAAAGACATCATCTCATCTAATGCCCATCAACTTCCTAATAAGGAAGGCAAAATGCTCTACTGAGAGATGGGCGGATTTACAGGATTTTGGTTAGTTGAGATCTTGACAAGCTCAATGGACTTGGTCCAATAACCTCTCTAATAAAGTGGTAATGCACCTCAATGTGCTTCATTTTCACATGAAAGACCAAATTCTTGGCTAATGGAATAGTACTCATAGAATTCAAATGCAGTGTAGGGACCACATCAATAATGCCAAGGTCTACCATTCTAACCAGAGAGCCTCCTTGCAAGCCTCAATGGTGGTTACAATATACCGTGCCTTTGTAGCAGATAGGGCCGTGAATTTTTGCACCCTAGACATCCAAGAAATTCCAGCAAAGGTGAAGACATAGCAAGAGATGGGTTCCCTACTGTCCTCATGTCTTGCATAATTAGAGTTAGTGTGCTCCATGACTCCTGTATCTTGGCCACAATAACAGATGCACATAGCTAATGTACCCTTTAAGTATCTCATGATACCCTTGACAACATCCCAATGCCATCTACCAGGTGTAACCATATAGTGTGCCACAACTCCCACTGCAAATGCTATGTCACGATGAGTGGCTATCATGGTATATATCAAACTGCCCACTGTGGATGCATAAGAGAACTTAGCCATCTTGGATTGTTGCTCATCAAATTGCAGACAATTGGTCTAACTAACCTTCACATGAGAAGGTAAAGGACAACTAGTAGGCTTAATATCATGCAAATGAAACCACTCAAGGACCTTTTGGATGTACTTCTTTTGTGACAAGTAAAGGAGCCCATTAGAGTGATTGTGCATAATGTGCATCCCAAGAATATGTGAGGCATGTCCCATGTCCTTCATCTCAAAGATCTTCTTAAGATGACCTTTCAAGGCATCCAGTGCATCATGAGCACTCCTAGCAATGCATTGAGTATCAAAATCATAAGGTTGCCATCATGAGCCTTCTTTGTGTATAAACACAGATCCATTGTCAAGATTGTGGGAGAGAAGGAAGGAGTCTCACTTGTAGCTTTCTTGCTTGCACAATGGGGGAATACACACAAGGGTGGAGGCTGAAAACAGTTTTCCTCTTCTTAGTTGTGTAAGCCAAAAAGAACTCTTGTACAAAGAAATAGAAGAACCCTATAAATGGGTCTCAAACCAAACTCAACTAACTAAGGTGGCATACTAACTGAGCCACGAACTAGAGTAGATAAGGATAGCTGTCATGTAGCTATTATTCATCGGCGGTGTACCAACCGCGTCTACAACTGACAAGTCGGTGACATAAATGCACAACGGTCACCCTGGCATATCACGAGTGGAGCTCGATATCTCAACACTCCCCCTCGAGCTCAATCCCAATTCCTGCACACCAAGCAGGTCTCTGAACTTGCGCAGCTTCTTTGCGCCCAATGCCTTCGTGAATATGTCAGTTACCTGATCCTCTGTGCTAACATAAACTAGATCAATAAGACCTAGTAAAACCCTCTCTCGCACATAGTGATAATGCACCTCAATGTGCTTTGTTCTAGCATGATAGACTGGGTTATTTGCCAAGTGTATACTACTCATGTTGTCACAATAAATGACAACTGGCCCATCTGTAGACTGATGCATATCATAAAGTAGCTTATGCAACCAAGCTACCTCACATGCAGCCATTGTTGCACCCCTGTACTCAGCCTCTGTGCTCGACAAGGCAATTGTAGGCTGTTTCTTGCTGCTCCAAGTGACTGCAACACTCCCAAAAGAGAACACATATCCACTGGTAGATCGTCTATCAGAAATACTACCAGCCCAATCAGCATCAGTGTATCCATGCAACTGTATCTGAACCCCAGTCTCATAAAATAGTCCATACTGCAATGTGGACTTCACATACCTGAGTATGCGTCTAGCCGCATCCAAATGTGGTTTCCTTGGAGCCTGCATAAACTGACTTACCAATCCAATAGCATAGCTCAAATCTGGCCTGGTAATAGTCATATAAATCAAACTTCCTACTATGCGTCTGTACATAGTAGGGTCTTCTAGAAGCTCACCTGCATCTGTGCTCAGCTTCACATTCTGCTCCAAAGGAACTGAAATAGGCTTACAGCCTGTCATCCCATATTTGGACAGCATGTCCAATCCATACTGCCTCTGCAAGAGTTGTATCCCACTTGGTGATCTAATCACCTCAATGCCCAAGAAATAACGCAGCTCTCCCAAATCCTTCATCTCAAACTTTTGCTTCAATAGCATTTTCACATGAAGGATATCTTCATCACTATCACCTGTCATAATCAAATCATCAACATAAATGACAAGTAGCATAATACATTTCTCTGTTTTTCTCACATAAAGTGAGAAATCTGCCTTGGAAATCTGAAAGCCAATAGTGACAAGATACTGTCCTATCTTGTCAGACCATGCTCTAGGTGCTTGCTTCAAGCCATACAAGGCTTTCTTCAACCTGCAAACAAGCTCAGGATGAACAGCATGCACATAACCTGGTGGCTGCTCCATATAGACCTCTTCTTGCAAATCACCATGCAAGAAGGCATTCTTTACATCCATCTGATATAAAGACCATCCCTTTGATGCAGCCATAGCAATGACTGCTCTTACGGTTGCCATCCTTGCAACCGGACTGAATGTTTCTTCATAGTCAATGCCATATGTTTGTGCATACCCCTTGACTACTGATCTTGCCTTGTATCTGTTCACAGAACCATCTGCATTGTGCTTTACCTTATAAACCCACTTACAACCAATTGCAATCTTACCTTTAGGCAAAGGTACCAATTCCCATGTAGCATTTTCTTCCAAGGCATCCATTTCTTCATCCATGGCTTTCTTCCATTTTTCTTTTCCCATGGCTTGCTCAAAAGAAGTGGGTTCTGGTTCCTGTATCACTTTGACCATATATGCATAGTGAATGGCTGTAAATCCATCATATTTCAGCCTATCCACAGGATACCTAGCTCTCGTAGACCTGCGCAAAGTAGGTTCACTCCCAGGTGCTCTCAAAACATCCCTGGTCTTCCTTACTCCAGGTGTAACAATAGAAGGAATACCCAACTCATCATCAATGCTCTGTTCTGAGCCACTAGATTCACCATCCACATAAGAGTGACCTGCATTCACATCAAACATGGGCTGATCAACCTTCTCTTTTCCTTTTCATGATACCTTCATATCACTATCTGCATTGCTTTGAGAAGATTCTCCTGATCTCAATCTGCCTGTCCATGGCGAAGAATGTGAACCACTGCTAGAGGACGCTCCAGGTCTACTAATATTTTGTGACTGCTGCTGTGAATTCTGTGCAGCATTACCATTTTGTGCATCTACATCATCAATCACATTTACTGGTTTATACCAGCTACTCATCTCATCAAAAACAATATCTCTGCTCACTGTAAACTTACGAGTAGAAGGGTTATAGCATCTATACCCTTTTTGCTGCAGAGAGTAACCAATAAAGATGCACTTCTCAGCTTTTGGATCCAACTTGGATCTCAACTCATCTGGCACATGTACATAGGCAATGCAGCCAAAAATTTTCAAATGAGAAATATCTGGTTTCCTACCAGTATACCTCTCCTCTGGAGTCATTCCATGTATTGCTGCAGTGGGAGTCTTGTTCATTATGTAGAGTGCTGTAGCAACTGCTTCAGCCCAATAAAAATCTGGCAGGTCTTTTTCATTGAGCATGGCACGAGATACCTCTCCAATATGCCTGTTTTTTCTTTCTGCAATTCCATTTTGCTGTGGGGTATGACTGCATGAATATTGCTGCTTTATGCCATGCTCCTGCAGGAATCTTGCAAACTCATTTGAGAGGTACTCTCCCCCTCCATCTGACCTTAGGCATTTTATCTGCAGGCCTGTTTCTTTTTCAACCATAGCTTTAAGAGTTTTGAAATGCCCAAAAACTTCACTTTTCTTTTTCATAAAATACACCCAAACTTTTCTACTATAGTCATAAATAAAAATGACAAAATAATGACAGCCTCCAAGAGATGCAGCTTTAGTAGTCCACACATCAGACTGGATTAATTCCAATGGCTTCTCACTCTCTTGAACATGTCTAGGAAATGGTTTCCTTGCCTGTTTTCCAAACTGACAGGCTTCACATACCTTATGCATTTCTGCAACCTTGAATTTGGGCAATCCTGCAACAATATTTTGGGCCTGCATTGATTTAAGTCGCTGTACATTAACATGACCAATGCGTTTATGCCAGATATCAATATCTGCAACTACATCGGTCCCATGTGCAAACATTGCTGCACTCAATTCAGACATGTCTGCATCCAATGTAAACATTCTGCCCTTCTTCTTTCCTTTTGCTATCAAGCGACCTTTATTTTTCATATCCTCAACAAAGTATCCATGAGGATTAAATCTGACCTACAAGCCCTGCTCAACCATTTGACCAACAGAAACCAGATTCTTGGTAATATTTGGGACATGAAATACATCGGACATGTATTTCTTTTTTCCATCTTGCATAGACAAAGGAATTTTTCCAATCTGCACAATAGGATGTGCAGTATCATCACTAGTCTCCACAAATCCTGGTTTTTCCATTTTCCTTGCATCCTCCATCCATTCTGCATGACCTGTCATGTGGTTTGATGCACCTGAGTCAACATACCATACATCATTGCTTTCTTCTGCACTTGTTACAGAATTGTTCATGTGCTGCACCATAAACAAATGCTCATTTCTGTCATCACCCTGTCTACTAGAAGATGCATAATTCCCTTGTTGCAGTTTCCCATTCATGATGTCATTCTGCTTTTTATAGCAGTCTTTAGCCATATGACCCATTTTACCACAGTAGTAGCATTCAACATTACTATTTGCATTTTGGCCTCTTTGCCATTCACCATGACCTCTTTGGCTCCCCCTGCCTCTAGAGTTACCACGTCCTCCTCCATAGGATTGGTTTTCTTGAGTTTGCTGCATATTCTGATTTCTGCCACGGCCTCCAAATCGGCCTCCTCTACCTCTGCCTCTACCTCTTCCAGCATTTGAGTAGAAGACAGCTTCTTTTGAAGTTCCTCCTGAAGAAGATGCACCACCATTTCTCTGCTCCTCAGAAATTAGAAGAGCAATCAACTCCTCAAAATCAGGAAATCTTTCACTGACGGAAATGGATGTTCGGAACTGTGCATAATCCTTTCCTAGACCATTCAAGGTCACTGAGACTAAATCATCATCTTCCACTGGCGACCCAATGGAAGCAAGTGCATCTGCAATCTTCTTCACCTTCATGTGGTAGTCATTGATGCTCATACTTTCTCTTTGCACATTGTGCAACTCTTGCTTGAGCTGCATTTTCCTGGCTTGCGTATTTGTGCTATACATTTTTGACAAAGTATCCCATGCCTCCTTTGGCGTACTTGCATCTTGAATATGCACAATCATAGAGTCTGAAATGCTGATAGACAGCCAGTACATAACTTTCCTGGCTCTCTCATGCCATGCTTTAAATGCCTGCATTTGCTGTTGATTGGGAACATCAGGAAGAACTGGTTATTCTTCATTTCCTGCAACAAATTCCCAATATCCTTTTCCCATAAGGAAATTCGTCATTCTAAACTTCCATGCTTGGAAGTTATTCTTGTCAAGCTTTTAAGTGACAATCTGTGAAAGAGAATCAGATGCCATTACAGAACACTACAAAAAATTCTGTCACTGCAAAAAACACAGCTTCACCCTCACAAGGGAAAATCTGCAAAACTGGCGAAAGTGGTATTTGACCACACAGTCACTTCCTAGTGACGATTTTGCATCAACAGGCAACATGGATGATTCTGTAACTCCCAATGTCTCTGCGCACAAGCATACGATGCAATTTCTACAGTAACTTTTCACCGACCTGTAGAACAGTTGGCTGCACAGCATAAAACTGGGCCTTTTCCTGAGTGCGTGCAGAAAACTTCCACCTCCAAAACAGGCCCCGAAATGGCCTCAAATCAAAAAATACTGCCCTTTTGCTTCACCGCGAAGGGCGTCTCAACCTGAGACAATGCACTCTTGCAATTTCCGACTGTGCTACCTGTAGAGATTTGCTCCCAAAACAGAAAATGAAAGCACCACTGCTCCTCTTACCAGAACACCGCGAGCTTGGCTTGCTTTCTTGAGCTTCTTACCACGAATAAGGCTCTGATACCATGTCAAGATTGTGGGAGAGAAGGAAGGAGTCTCACTTGTAGCTTTCTTGCTTGCACAATGGGGGAATACACACAAGGGTGGAGGCTGAAAACAATTTTCCTCTTCTTAGTTGTGTAAGCCAAAAAGAACTCTTGTACAAAGAAATAGAAGAATCCTATAAATGGGTCTCAAACCAAACTCAACTAACTAAGGTGGCATACTAACTGAGCCACGAACTAGAGTAGATAAGGATAGCTGTCATGTAGCTATTATTCATGGGCGGTGTACCAACCGCGTCTACAACTGACAAGTCGGTGACATAAATGCACAACGGTCACCCTGGCATGTCACAAGTGGAGCTCGATATCTCAACATCCATGTCATTGCAAGAATATCTTCGTGAATGCATAAAATCATCAAACTTGCAATACCATTCATGAGGTGCATACTTAAGGCCATAAAGGCTCGTTCTCAATCGGCATACTAGGTGGTCCCTATACCAGGTTTTGCAAAGCCCTTAGGTTGCTCCATGTAGATCTCATCATGCAAGTCCCGAGGCAGAAAAGCCATCTTGATATCAATTTTGATAAAGATCCAAGTCAAGCTAAGCAACCAAAGCCAATACCAAGCATAGGGTAGTCATCTTCACAATAGGAGAAAAGACTTCATCAAAGTCTATATCATACTCTTGCTTGAAGCCCTTAGAAATCAATCTAGCCTTATATGTCAACTTAGGGCATCCAAGGGTACTTTTTAGCTTATACACCCACTTGCATGGCAAAGCATGCTTTCCACTAGGCAAAGAAACCAAATCCCACGTATGATTTTTCTACAATGAGTTATACTTTGATTGCATGGCCCTGTCCCAAGAGTGACTATCACCTTTACGCATGGCCTTATCATAGGTAAGAGGCTCACCAACATCTGTCACCATAACATAATCCATAGAGGGTGCAAACCACTCAGTCTATCTCTAGTAGACCGCTGTGGGACCTATACATCCTGTGGAGCATCAGGGACATGGGCCATTGGAGCATGAGTCGTTGCTACAAGCTCTCTCTAGCTGGCTGTACAGTAGTAACATGCTCCTCCTAAAATATGACCCTACGTACCTTAATGACATGCTCACGTTGCTTATACATTTTCTCATTATGCAAAACAATATCATGGTTGCAAATAACCTTCCGAGCATGTGGATTTCATAGGAAATAGCCCATCTCACCTGTATCCCCATAACCAAGAAAGGTACATTTCATAGACTTAAGATCCATCTTATTATGCTTGTCCTTGGAAACATGGTCAAAAGCTTTACAACCAAAGATATGAAAATGAGCATATAAGGGAAGTTTTCCAGACCATACATCCTCTGCAACTTGATAGTCAAGATTAGTACATGGGGACTGATTAATTAAGTGTATGGTAGTAGTAACTGCCTCAACCCAAAAATGTTGTGGTAAGCTTGCTTGGCTAAGCATACTATTGACTCACTCTTGAATTGTCCTATGCATGCGCTCAGCTATACCATTTTGGGGTGGGTGTATGAGGCGGTCAACTGATGCTCAATACCCCTCTTTTCATCACAAAACTACTCAAAGGCTTTAGAGATATACTCATCCCTATTATCTGACCTTCGACATTTTAGCTTATACATAAACTGGTTCTCAACAAGACCAAGCCAATGCTGAAATGTAGCCAAGACTTCAGATTTTTGCTTAATAGGGTATACCCAGACCTTATGTGTAAAGTCATCAATGAAGGTAACGAAATACTTCATGCCACCTAATGACTTGCAGGGCATGGGACCGCATATATTTGAATGAACAAGAGCCAAAAGCTAACCCATGTGTGTCATACCAAACTTTTTATGCATATTACGTCTACTTACCATATAAAGAATGATAAAAAAAGACTCAAAACACTTATAGTCAAGGAGCAGAAGATACTGCAAACAAGTAAACATTTACATTCCTTTCAACTACATGTGCCCAAGGCGATGATGCCAAAGAGATACATATGGAACTATATCCATTGCTAAAACATGGTCAATTGACCCCGATAAAAGCAAGGGCTAGAGAGTATTGAACTTAGCACTACGTGCAATGACAAGATTCCCACGAGTAACCTCCCATGAGGAATCACCAAAGAGACAACATAACTTGCATCATCCAAGGTGCTAACAGAGATATGGCTCTTCGTGAGAGCCAGTACATGACGTACATCATGAAGAGTGAACATTCTACCTGAACCAACACCAATACCAACTATCTCTAATACTAGATCATTATCCAAATGGACAGATCCAATCATACTATGACAGGGGTGAAACCACTATTTATGAGGGGTCACATGAAAAGAAGCCCCTAAACCTATCAACCAACACAGAGTATATCCTGACAAGGCATCAGTTAGCTCTAAAGTATCAAGAGAAGAAGTTGCAAGTATGAAATCATCATTGTGCATTTTATGACATTGTGGCTGAATATGTCCTACTTTCCCACAATAATAACAAGTCAACAGGGACTTACGACCACGATACTTATTGTAAGACTGTCCATGTGACTGAGAACGAGACTATTGAGAGTCTCTCCTACGACGACTACCACTCCTACCATTATTGCCTCTAACTATCAAAGCATGAGAGGTGTGGAAAGCATTGACATTATTTTTGTTAACCTCTTCATTCAAGAGTGCACCCTCTACATCTTGCAACTTTAACCCTTCAGTAGAGGCATGTTTACACACATAGCATTAAAAAATGTATCCCATGATTCATGCAGTATAACCAAGAGGAACAAGGGAGGAAGATTACCCTTGAATTCAATCCCCTATGAAAACAAATGGCTAAGAATGGAATGGAACTCATTTAAGTGGGCTAACATGGAAGTGCTCTCCTTTACGTGAAGGTCCATGAGTTGCTTTAGCCAATATATCTAAGAAGCAGGGCTCTACTTGTTATAGATGTTGTGAATCGTATTCCATAAGTCCCATGCGAACAGTGCATCAAAGACAACATTATAGAAAACCTGCTTGGAGAGGGACAAAACAATCGTAGACTTACATAGCTCATCTAATTCATCCCAATCATCTGTATCAATATATGTTTGGGCTAAATACCCTCATGTTTCAAAGGCTTAATCTACATTTTCTACACTAAAATGTGATAGTTTTGGGCCTTTCAATAGCGGTAGCTAGTGCCATTTGGCTTATCAATATTACAGATAGCATTGTCATGTTGAGAACCACTAGCCATAATGGGTCCAAGCAAGTGCATAGAAAGGACAAAGAAGGCTGCTATAATAACTTGCAAATCATCCCCAAAACCACTCCCAAATCAAGTTGAAAATAAGGGAACTACCAAAATAATGAGATGTCTACAAATTGTAGGCAAGAAACTCTCAAATCCAAGTAATTGTCCTCAAATAGAATGCATAGAACTGAAATGACAAGTTGATGCAATAAGTTGCAGCAATATGCAAACAATCAGTTGTGAACAACCAAGAAAAGAAAAAGCCAAGAACAACCGACACTAAAGACAATCACAACTATAGTGTGTCAATAACCATTCATGCAAGAGGCATTGACGTCATATGTAGGGTAGGTCTTAAGATAAATGAAGAGAATTGCCAAATACATAACCGAGTGAGAGCAAGGCTCAATGCATAACCCAAAGGTATATAAATACCACTGACAATACAGACATACATGTGAGGTCCAAGACAAAAAGATCAAATCAGCTCATGATAGGGTAACTGCATCCGATGAGAATCAAGAGAGCATGTACACGTCACAGCGAGTCCCACTGTCTCATTGTAATGAGCTCAAGCTCGATTCTATAACCAGATGCTATATAGTACATCCAAGTGTCAAGTAGTGGGTCCCACTGAAACAAAAGTCAGATGCTAGATGAGCGCTAGACGAGCAAGAAAAGCTCAAAACCTCATGTGAGTGGCATCCATACATCCAATATCAAAGAAACACCAATATCCAAGTAATAGACATTAGGAGCATCAAACCCAATGTAGTTGGCAAAGCACTTATTGTAGAATCCAAAGAGGTGAATGACAACTAATGTGAAGTGTCCAAGCTCCAAGATAGCTCAAGTTCAAGTCAAATGTAAAGCTCATTGTCCATCATGACACAACCAAGAATGTAGCATCCATATTAGAATACATCTAACAAATGTTGCATGTATCATCCAATGATAAGAGACATGACATCTCAAATGAATGCTTGCTGTGAGAAAGACGGCCAAAGTCAATGGACTGAACTTCAATCTTATCCCAAGAGCATTCCAGAAGCATAACCAAGTATGTGGCATCAACCATAGACATTAGTGTAGCATGTCGAGTAGTCGATAAGCATCAACAAGCAATAGGCATGAAGTTTCTCTGATAAAATAGCTCTCCCTCATATGTGCATATTAGAGTCTTTGGATGTGAGGCTTTTTGCCATGTACCCAAGGACAAAATCATGCTTAGTTTTGGCCTTGGTTATGCAGTTAGATCTAGACCTTTATTAGATGGATGTGAAAATGACTTTTTTGCATGGGGACTTGCATGAGGATATCTATATGCAGCGGCCTAAGGGCTTTGTGTAAAAGGGCAAGGAACACCTATAATGTGCAAGTTGAGAAAGAGCCTTTATGGCCTTAAGCATGTACCTAGGGAAATGGTACCATAAGTTTGAGAAAGAGCCTTTATGGCCTTAAGCAGGCACCTAGGAAAATGGTACCATAAGTTTGATGCTTTCATGCATTCATAGGGATATACTCATAGTGATATAGATCTGTGTTTATACACAAAGAAGATCTATGATGGTAGCCTTATTATCTTGGTACTTTATGTCGATGATACATTGATTGCTGGGAGAGCTCATGATGAGCTAGATGCTTTCAAGACTCAGCTCAAGAAGAGTTTTGAGATGAAGGACATACCTCACATACCCTTAGTATTCATATCATGCACCATCACTCTAATGGGCTCCTTTACCTGACACAATAGGTGTACGTATAGAAGGTGCTTAAGTGATTTCGTATGTAGGATGTTAAGCCTATTTGTTATCCTTTAACTTTCCATGTGAAGGTTAGCAAGGCCAATTGTATCTAGTTAGATGAGTAGAAGATCGAGATGGTCAATCCCTCATGCATCTGTAGTGGGTAGTTTAATATATTCCATGATAGCCACTTATCTTAACATAGCATTTGCAATGGGAGTTATGGCATGCTATATGGCTACACCTAGCCGGCAACATTGAGACTCCATGAAGAGTATCATGAGATACCTAAAAGAAATTGTAGATATGTGCATTTGCTATGGTAGCCAAGATACTACAGTCCTAGTTTACATTGACTTTGAGTATATAGGGCATGTAGATAGTCCACATCTATTATGTCTTCACCTTTAGTAGAGATATTGTTTCTTGGATGTCCAGGGTGTAGAATATGAACATCAACAATTTGGTCAATGATGGTATTTCTTGTGGGATAGTTCGGATTTTGA
Source organism: Lygodium microphyllum (assembly GCF_053477565.2). NCBI lineage: Eukaryota > Viridiplantae > Streptophyta > Polypodiopsida > Schizaeales > Lygodiaceae > Lygodium > Lygodium microphyllum. The sequence continues at coordinate 30,473,623 of NC_141163.1, read as the reverse complement.
ACTTGATCTGTTATCATATTCTTGCTTATCCAGGGCTTCGAGCTATAGGCTCTAGGGTTGCGTGTCATTCACTGATTTGGAGATCATTGATGAGACACTAGGGTTGCAAGTCAATGTTAATTTTCAAAAACTCCTCTTCTTCATAATCACTTAATCCTTTGACCATATTGATTGTTTCAACAATAGTTGGTTGGTGATGTGGGGTAGGTAGGGTAACATTAGTCAAGTAGACCGTTACCTTGTGCTTATTTCTCTAGATAGTTAGTTGATCCCTATCTCAATTTTGATTGAGTAGCCAAGGTCTTTCCAATAGAAGCAATAATCTTCACTAGCATGCTCCATGTTCAGAACTACTAGAGGTACTAAAAACTGTAGTGTGGCAATTTCCAAAAGTACCAAGCTAATGATGCCGAGATGGTATACTCTTTGCTATTACACAAAAAAAGGGGCAGGTTTCCAATCCAACAATCCTAGTTATTGGTAAGTGGCCATTGAGATGATATTTGAAGGGAGTGAGCCCTGAAGTGGAAGCACAGAGCAGAAGCAAGAGGTATGGTGGAAGGGGCAAGAGCAAGAGAAAGATAGGCACACAATATGGGAACTCCAACAGTCACAATGTGTGACAAGCCTTCTCTTAATGTCATTGAAAGAATAAAGAATGAAGTGATAGTGATGGGCATCTGCTACCTGTAGTATACAAGTGTGTGGGATGCTATCAGTATAACTAACACATAGGTGGTTAGGCACAAATGCCTTTACCCCCAACAACCTCCCACTTAAAGGTGAATGTGCCCCTAGTGAGGAGAGAACAAGAAAAGGTGACAAAGTACAAATATGCATAAATACAATAGGATGAGGAACGACGTCATCTCATCCAACTCCCAACAGTTTTTTAAGGAATGAAAAATATGTTGATGAGAGACTTTAGTGAGAGCAGATCTGTAGGATTTTGAACACTTGAGATCTTGACAAGCTCAATGGACTTGTCCTCAATGACCTCTCGAATAATGTGGTAACACACCTCAACGTGCTTCGTCTGCACATGGAAGACTAACAACGGATTCTTGGCCAACTAAATAGCATTCATAGAATCCAAATGTAGTCTAGGGACCGCATTGGTAATACCAAGGTATGCCACTAGACAGCCTAACCAAAGAGCCTCCTTGCAAGCCTCAGTGGAGCTGCAACATATTCTGCCTTTGTAGTAGATATGACTATGTATTTTTGCACCCTGGACATCTAAGAAACAACATCTCCAACAAAGGTGAAGACTTAGCAAGATGTGGGCTTGCTACTGTCTGTATGTCCTACATAATTAGAGTCAATGTATCACACAACTCCTATATCCTGGCCACCATAACAGATGCATATAGCTATTGTGCCCTTTAGGTACCTCATGATACCCTTGAAAACATCCCAATGCCATCTGCCAAGTAGCCATATAACGTGATACAACTCCCACTACAAATGCTATACAGGATGAGTGGCTATCATGGCATACATCAAATTGCCCAAGTGCAGATGCATAAGGAATCTTGGCCGTCTTGGACTTTTTCTCATTAGATTGTGGACAATCCGCTTGACTAACCTTCACTTGAGAAGGTAAAGGACAGCCAATAGGCTTAACATCCTGTAGATGAAACCACTCAAGGATCTTCTGGATATACTTCTTCTGTGATGATAAGTAGAGAGTCCCTTTAAGCGATTGTGTGTAATGCATATCCCTGAATATGTGAGACCTACCGTCATCTCAAAGCTTCTCTTGAGCTAATCTTTCAAGGCATCTAGCTCATCATGAGCACTCCAATAAAATCAACATATCATCCACATAGAGGATCAAAATCAGAGCAAAATCATAAGGTTTCCATCACAAGCCTTCTTCATGTATAAACACGGATCTATATCACTACAAGAGTATCCATCTGAATGCATAAAAGCATCAAACTTGTGGTACCATTCCCTAGGTATCTAGTTAAGGCCATAAAGGCTCTTCCTCAATCTGCACACTAGGTATTCCTTGCCATGTTCTACAAATCCCTTAGGCTGCTCCATGTAAATCTCATCATGTAAGTCCCCATGAAGAAAAGCCTTCTTGACATCTATCTGCTAATGAAGATCTAAGTCAAGTTGAACAACCAAAGCCAGTACCAAGCATAGGGCAGTCATCTTCACAACAGGAGAAAAAACTTCATCAAAGTTCATACCATGTTCATGCTTAAAGTCCTTAGTAACCAATCTAGCCTTATATGTCGGTTTGGAGCATCCAAGGATACTTTTCAACTCGTACACCCACTTCATGGCAAAGCACACTTTCCATTAGGTAAAGAAACCAAATTTCACGTATGATTTTTCTACAATGAGTCATACTCTGACTGCATTGCCCTCTCCCAAGAGTGATTATCACTTCTACACATGGCCTCATCAAAAGTAAGAGGATCACTAGCATCTGTTACCATAACATAATCCATAGAGGGCTCTAACCCTATTGGATGTCATCTATCTCTAGTAGACCACCTCAAAACTAGCTATGGATCCTGTACATCTTGTGGAGCATCAGGGACCTAGGCAAAAATGATGTGGAAAGTCTTTCTAGCTAAGCATACTACAAACTCACTCATGAATTATCCTATTCATGTGCTCAATCATACCATTTTGGGGTGGGGTATGACACGGCAATCAACTAATGCTTAATACCCCTCTCATCACAAAATCGCTCATAGGCTTTAGAGACACATTCACCCCCATTATCTGACCTTAAGAATTTCAACCTATACCTAGACTGGTTCTCAAACAACAAGAGCAAGCCTCTTTGAAATGTAGCTTCAGATTTTTGCTTAATAGGGTATACTTAGACCTTATGTGTATAGTCATCAATGAAGGTAACAAAATATTTCGTGCCACCTAATGACTTGCAGGGCATGGGACCACATACGTCTGAATGAACAAGAGCCAAAGGCTCACCTATGCATGACATATTAGAACTTTTATACATATTTCGTTGTCTGCTTACCACTTAAACAATGATTGCAAGGCTCAAAGCACTTATAGTCAAGGGGTAGAAGATACTGAAAACGAGTAAGCATTTTCATGCCTTTCAAGGACATGTGCCCAAGACCACAATGCCAAAGAGATACATGTGGAAATACATCCATGACCAAAATATGGTCAACTGACCCAAATATTAGCAAGGATAGAGAGTATTGGACTTAGCACCATGTGCAACGACAAGATTCCCATGGGTAATCTTCCATGAGGAATCACCAAAAGAAACTAGATAACTTGCATCATCCAAAGTGCTAGTAGAGATAAGGCTCTTCATGAGAGTTAGTGCATGACATACATCATAGATAGTAAACATGCAACATGAAGGAAACTGCAATTGGATATCAACAATACCAACTATCTCTAATGCTAGGTCATTACCAAACGATTAGATCTAGTCAAACTACGATGAGAGTGAAACCACTCTCTATGAGGGGTCATATGAAAAGAAGCCCTTGAATCTATCAACCAACACTGAGTATACATTGACAAAGCATTAGTCAGCTCTATGAAGTATCAAGAGAAGAAGCTGCAATATGAAATCATCATCATAATCAGTCTGTACAACATTAATCTCTTCAATCATTAATAGTGCACTTGCTAGGGACAATGTTGTGATCATTATTTTTGTCCTATGCTTTACCCTTTCCCTTTTCTGTACTCTTGTCCTCGTGCATCTTATGGCAATGTGTTTGAATATACCATGCTTTTCCATAGTAATGACAAGTCAATGAGGACTTATAACCATAGGACTTACAACGAGACTATCCACGTGGCTGAAAGTGAGATTGCTGAGAGTCTCTACCATGGAGATCATTACCGCTCCTACCATTATTGCCTCTAACTATTAAAGCATGAGAGGTGTGGAAAGCATTGACATTTTTCTCGTTAACCTCTTCAATCACATCAAGAGTGCACCCTCTATATCTTGCAATTGTAATCCATCAATAGGTATGTTGGCACATAACAGTGCAAAAGGTATCCTATGATTCAGGCAGTGTAACTAAGAGAAAAAAGGAAAGAAGAGTGCCCTTGTTCTTCTTGACCTTTCACAACTCATTTGGCACATGAACATATACAATATAGTCAAACACTTTCAAGTGTAACACATCAGACTTCTTGCCTATAAAGTATTCTTTAGGGGTCATCCAATGAACTACAGATGTGGGAGTTTTGTTCATAATATAGACAACAGTATGAATAGCTTCAAACCAAAAATATTTTGGCATATTTCAGTCACCATCAATGCTTGTGTAACTTCTGCAATATGCCTATTTTTTCTTTCTGCAATCCCATTTTGCTGTGGGGTATACTTGCAACAAGTAAACTATCTCTATTTAAATTTACTATTATCATAAAACATACTATTGTCATATGACTTGATTGTACTCTTGTTTAGTTCAAGGCTAGATTAACAGTTGAAAAGTTCTGAACCTCTTCCTTTGGGAATTTACTTAAAGGTCTACAGACTCATTACTTTAGTATCTTAAGTACAAAATGATGTTTAGTACAAAAGGTTTCAAAACTCCCTTTTTTTCTCTAGCAAAATTTACTTATAATCGAAGTAGTAGTTATTGTTATTGTCAACAATGATAACAAGTGTTAAGAGTTGTCAACACTTGTGGTCTTGTAAATGCAGACTAGGTCATTACCTAGCTCATTACCTAACATTTTCTTGTGGATAGATGGATGTAATCAAACTCTAAACTAGCAAGACTTGTAGTTTCTATAAAAACTACCTATTTTTTAAAAGAATAAACATACTTTCAGTTGTCTCATTTTTATTATATTTGCATACTATTTTTAAATACACATGTTTAAAAAAAGGAGATTTTATATTGAACACACACTCTCACCCATTTTAGCTGGGCTAAAACCATATGTATTTAAGATTAAAGTATGTTCTTTATTACTTATTCTAATTAGTAACCCTCGGTCTTTCAAAATACTTGGTTACCATCACTTGTTAAGTTGGGATACATGACTATCTCAACTCAATTGGAACCTCCTTCGATTGCCATTCAATATATCCTTGCATGTTTCAAAGGATTAGATTTTCACAAATGGCTTCTAGATTATGAAGTCCAAACTTTAGAGAACCAATCCCTTTTTTTCTCTCAAGCTTGCCTTAATTAACAATTAGATTGTTCTCCTAGTCAAAAGCTTGAAAGGGACCCAATTCTACTATGGATCATCTCACAAGGTTGCTAGTTTGTGAAGATGCTTGCAATCTTGAGTTTTATGTATCCTCCCTATTTGGCATAGTTAATTAATTATATTAGGTTAATTCTCTCCCTTTAGTACCTCTACCATCTACTACTATTGAAAATCATGATTTCTCCCTCATTGACCTCGATTTGTTTGATCTAGAAGAAGAACCCCCCCCCCCCCCCCCACCACCACTGGAAAAGTATCTCAAAAAGACTCCAACAAGATTGTACCTCTTACCTTTGCAAATGTGGTTCCACTCTTACCCCTTAGACAAATAGAATTGGATTCCATTAGGCTTGAACATAAATTGTGGGACTTTGAGGCCATAAATCACTATAGCCCCTTCTCAATTGAATCCTTAGCTCTCATATGTAATCCATCACAAAAAGCGACAGTTGACCAATGTAAATCCTCAGCCATAAAAGCCAAACAACCTTTGTCCAGATTTCCCATTTGATTTAGATTTAGTCATATTATCTAAATTAGACTGCACCAAATGTGCTAGCCATCATCTAGTTGCTTGAATAAAAGGTGCATTGAGTTTTGATAAAACTACTAAGCTTGAAAAAATTTTAAATAGTCGTTGGAACACATACAGATTTTTCATTAATTGTTTCAGATTCCTCACCACCAAAAATAACAAATTATTCTCTTTCCATAAGAAATGAAAGAAAATAAAAAAATTCATACATATTGATATGTTTACAAACAAGGGCTTTGATTTTTTAAAGCCAAAATACATATTTTTGGAAGTAGCCTCTAATTTCAATTCGTAGTATGTTTTTCTCAATAGAGAATAGCTTTTCGTGGGAAATATGGAGGCAACATCAATAAAATAGCATGCATACCTAAAGAAGTGTTTGAAGAAACATATCTAGATAGTCTCTCTAACCCCTTTCAACTTGATAGAATAACTTTGGGTTGGATGGCAATCCCTATGTCAAGTATTAAATAGTAACATGTGCTAAGAATAAAAATCTACCTCAAAGGTACTTTTCTCACAACTTTCAAAAAGAAATTCCCTAGACATAGACAAAATAAAAAACCATGGTAAAGAATCATGGATGAACTAAATATGTTGCCAAACATATTCTTATTTTTGGAATGGACAAAGAAGCCCAACATCATTGTTCATGTGCAAGAAATTAATTTGATTAGTAGCTTTAAAAATACCAATTGGCCTTGGATTTACTAAAAATGTTTGGATGAGAAAGACATTTTCACTAATTGGATCTCAATTCACTATGAGGTAAAATTATCTATTCCAATTGTCTCCTCTATTCTCATAATCATGGGTATTTATAAAATTCATAAGAGCTCGTATAGATGGATCACGAATTCCCACAACTGTCTATTTTCACCAATAACTTTGTTTTTAGCCAAAGCCTTATAAGGCTCGGATAAAGTTGTTCAAGAATTTACTAAGAGTTTACATAGGGCCTACCCACCTTTTCCAAAATCTATACAAATGCTTACTAGATTATACAAAACCATACAACTTTCTCATAAATCTACCACAAGTGAATATTCTCTATCCATACCTTTGATGTCACCTCAACTTATGAGGCAATGCCACATGAAGGTCATCTTAGCTTTGATAGAATCAATCATTGGCTTGATAGGATTTGCTAATAAACTCGAGTATAATGGATTTAAAAATGGTAGAACTATATGAAAATGGTCAAGAAAGCTGAAGGCATCTAGTTAATACTAGAAAATTTTATTGAGTTCAATTACGATGTCTTGACTAATTGCTTCATAAGGGTTGGGGAAATGATTAAGCAAGAAACCAAAGGTGTTCCTATGTGATACTCACGTTCTCCATTATGGTGTAAACTATACCTTAGTTCTTTTGGAATTAAGTTTAAAAAAAAAATTGTCTAGGAAGAAAAAGTTTGACATGATGAACATTTTAAGTTGTAATTTTGATATATGGATGATTTGTGTTTTATTAATGACCCATTTATAATTGAATGTACCAATAGAATTCTATTGATGATGATCCCACGAGCATATGTCATGTATATATCATATCTATAGGACCACATATGACACATATGGTGCCACCTATCTAAACATATACATGTGGCTTAACAGGCCATACATTGGAAATTTTGTCATTAGTACAACATGGAAGAAAGACAATCTACCTAGCCAAAGTCTAAGTTTTATCCATGCATTCACTAAAATAGATGAAATGGTATATCCCAAAAGGATATGCATTTAGTAATAGACCAAAGGTAATGGCCCAAAAGGTATGCATTTCTTGGATTCTACATACCATTTATAACACTTCATTAGCATTTGTTGCATATTTGAATTTACTATATCTAATATATCTCTTTCAAAAAAACACGTTTTGTGCCAAAACAATTATAAACCACATCAAGAGATTCCTTGAGAAATGTAAATTTCATAGTATTTGTATAAACATTCAAGAAGTCATTTACTACTTTGTGGGGAGTAGGGCAACTTAGGTTGGCCCTACTCCCCAACTTGTGACCCCCTGCTCCCCCGCTCCCCCCCCCCCCCCCCCCCCACACACACACACATAGTGAGGTGTCCACCAGTCTCAATCCATGGCACATCTTTTAGTAGTCCATTGGTAGGTTTTCAAAAAACGATGTCGCCCAACACTCCCTTGGAACGTCATGGGGTTTGTCACTTAGACTCTACTGAGTCTACTTTGCAACGGGAGAGTTCTGGCCAAACCCATTAGGATCGGCTTGAATTTTCGAGTTCTCAGAATATGTCTCCTAACAACCAGCTAGTGTAAAAAATTCCGAGTTTCCACTTCCTACAAGATTACTCGAACTGAAGCAGACTTGCCATTGTACTTGGTTCAAAGAGAATGGGAGATGGAGGGGAGTGCAATACGTCAACCCTCCTGCCCATAAGGTAAAATCCCATTCTGGCCCCCTAAAACAATGCAAGTCGGTTCTACCTAGGATGGACCCGTCAGGGGTTATACCCACCCGCTTTCCTTTGATAACGAAATCATCTTTAGTTTTTTAATTACCTATAGTACATTTATTGGAACATATACAACCAACTTCCTTAATTAGTTCGTTAAATCACAGGTTCCTTCACGTAATTTATCTCACGGACATGCATACAATCAAACAACCCTTGAGTAAAATAAATTTCTTTATTATATTGGAAGTTTATTACAATTTCCATCTTTTCGACCCTGCAGAAGATATACACAACTCCATGAGGGTATTCTGCCCATCAAGATTCCATGCTTATAACTAGTATTTAGGGTTCCATGATCCCATCTTGGGTCATGAAGGGGCTCATCAGATTCTAGGAATAATGCAAAATTTACGGCCAAAGCCCCCTTGGCACCCACATTTCCTATTGCCCGAGACTATCCCTATGGATAGACCTTTTGGTATATAGAGCCAGTCTAAGCCTCTCGAAGTGATAACCATGACCCCCTTGGAGTAGGTTCCCGTAGCTAGCTTGGGGGCAGCCTAGCGCGACCTTTCCTTTTATCCTGTTTGCTAATTTTAATCAGAGATCTAGATTCTAGCAAACACAAATAGTCCTTTCAAACGTATATCAAATGATGCAATGACAATCACACCATCGTGTAGCTCACAACTTCCATAGCCAAGGTAGACCTTATCCTAAGGTAATCTTACATTCTAATGAGGATTCTCCTCCCCATGAAGAAGTGTTGAGTACATCTCTTACAACATGTTAAGCAAGATATGAATTTTCCGTTTGGAATTAAATTACCAAACATAAGCGAATTTCCTTTAGAAAAAATATTGCGACTGCAATTTAACGAGATGATTTACAAGACCCTTAAATAGACATTCACTTTTCATAATAAGCATTAATCAACCGTAACCTTGTCACGTTTGACCATAACTATATCGAGTGTGTATAAAGACATATGTGCAATAACATCTGGCAACTATTTTCAGCATGATTCTATGATTTAGAATCTCAATTAATCTAGTTGCAATTCATAGTGATTAATTGTTTATGCATGTATTAGTATGCTTTCTAGATAAAGTTGTCAATTCGTGTAAGTGAAAAATATGAAAGCTAATATTTTATGCAAAATTTTGGCAAAAACCTTAGTATTTTAAGTGGCAAAATAAGAACCTAGTAGTGAATAACTTGGTTTGGCACGATGACATTGAGAATATTGTCTTTGCTCGCACTCGCGTTTGCCACTTCTGATGTTCCATTTGGTAGTGGCAACTTTGGCAACCTCGGGCACTCCCATATTTTCTGCATTACCCTTGATCAGTTGCACTAGTTCCCATGGTCCTTCCAGCTTGTCACTTTGGAGCCATCGTCCGTAAGCGTGTTTGAGAGAGATTGGGAAGGTAGAATAAATTCGAGATGGGAGAGCGTAAGAGATAGGGAGGATTGAGCTAACTCTCTCCCTCGCAACCTCTCGGGGTAACTCCTCTCTTTGTCTTTCTCTCTCTCTCAAGCTTCTTCTCACATGCTCTTGGAGGGGTATCCTTCTACCTCCCTCCCTCTACCTCTCTCTTGGAGCCTCTCGGGGTATCCTTGTGCTTCTCTAAACTGCTCTCCATGCCTCTTATTTATAGCCGAATTAGAGAAGAAGCACTACAAGATACAGGCCTCATATTGACATTCAAAGCGACGAAAATGTTCATAAATTTTTTTTACCCCCATTGTTGCTAAACGTGTTGATATTAGCATCTCCGTGAAATCGTCGCTATTGGTGTTAGTATTTGCATTGCAAAATCGACACAAATACCGATGCCAATACCGATTGTTTGCGATGTGTATTGTGACGCCAATAGTGACACATGGAGTAAATTTATGACGTTAATAGCTATAGTTAACAGATAATTTTTTTTTGGGTGACAGGGTAGCAAGCTACTCTGCCATATGTAGCACTATATGCTGTATTTATATTCTATAACTGGATTACATGTTAAGTGTGCAATGGTCGTCAAAATGAGTGCAAAATATACTTGAACCCACAAGACTGGTACATAGAATAAATACAAGATCGCTGATGAAAACTCATGGAATGGGTGGCAAGATATAAAGGATGATAATAACATAGTACGTAGAAGATGTATGCATAAATCTCAGGACAAAAAAGGAAAAGGATGTGCAATTCCACGAATCCAAGCAAGCACGAGCTATAAATCCTCCCCATCTAAAAGCTCGTCTCGATACAAAGAAGCATTGAATGGAGTCTGTATTAGAAAAACAACTACACATAAGTCCATATGGGAGCCTTCGCTCAACTGCCAAGACCCATGGACCGCTTATTGTTTCAAGCGTTCCAAGCCGAGCACTAATGGCTACCTCTCACATAGCCGACGCGCCATCCATATCTACGGGTGTAGTGAGCTTACCTCCATGCCATTCGAGTTACCTCCTCTCCCGCGCACTCCGGTAGCTCCACGATCCAAGTGCAAGCTTCAAGCAAGCTCGATCCTCCCACTCCAAGCTCCAAGCTCCATCGCTGCGAGCAAGAGAAGATAAGAGAAGAGAAGAGAAGAGAAGAAGAGAGGAGAAGATGGAGAGCTTCTCCAACCCACGGTCCCTCACCCTCACACTCACTCCCTCACACTCTCACACTCCCTCTCTCAAGCACAAGCTCAAGCAAGCAAGAATAAGAAGAAGAAGAAGAAGAAGAAGAAGAGGAGAGCTACTTTCGGCCACACACAAGAATGAGCTTCTCATTCACTTTTCAACTTTATATACAAAACCCTAAATCCCTTTTGGGCGGTCATCCCTTTTCCCCTTTTTTACATGGCCCTTTTTCCCATTGTCATTCTATCTTCCTAGCTTCCTTTCCACCGCCCGTCTACATTTACAAATTGCACGGCGGGTGAGAGCCCGGCGCTCCTTGAATTAAACCATGATGCGCTTGCGCTTTTTTTCAAAAGTTTTGACTTGCGCTTTTCCTTGTGCGCCTTTGTCTTCCGTTTCTCTTTGCCTTGGCCTTTGTCTTTGTCTTTTGTTTTAGCTTTCTGGATTTTCCACTGCCTCGCACTCTTTTACAAGATTTCAGGGTGCGCCTTTGTATTTTAAAATGCACCTTTCCCCTTTTGTAGTTGCCTTGGACTTTTAAGGTTGCCCTTGCGCTTTTGGCCTCTTCTCCTCTTCTTTCTTCAGTCAAGCTATCTTCTTTTCCGCCTTTGCCCTGCATCTTTTTTATTTCCTTTTGCTTTCTTCGTGTTGGGGTTAACATTACCCCCCTCCTAGACAAGTGCTAGTCCCATGGCACTCACTGTCGTAGGTAGCATGTGGAGCTTGCACCAAAGACGTAGGTGGAAGGGACTGTTGTAGCTTGCCTTGGAGGAGTTCTGATGTTGGTGCGGATGAAGGTCGTTGGTGACACTTTGCTGTTCTGATTGGCTAGTGATATGATTGTTGTAGGTGGCGATAGGGCTACTCTTTGTTGGGAATGGTCACTCATAGCTGGCATGGGTGTTGGTGTTCTTGGGATGCTCATGGTGGATTCTGCTCGTAATGATTCTCTGGTGGTCTTGCATGATGAAGTAAAGGACAAGAGTTCATAGTTGAGTGTTGATGTAGAGGTGACTGCGCTTTCGTTGCAGTCTTTAATACCTGCAATTGGAAAACCTCTCAGGTGGTCTCTCCCTAAGGGGTAGTGCTAGTCTTCTTTATCGTGCACAAGACATATTTTGATTAGTTTGGGAGACAGGTCAAACTCTAAGCAAGCCTGGAGTATTGTCCTGCACTTGAGGACCCAAACCGTGTATAGGTTATAGTGTGAATATTAAGTGAGTACACGTGCGTATTTAGGTATTCGGTCTAGTTCCTTGTATAGCAATGGGTCAGTGAAGTAAGGGGCTAAGTTGATGGAAAGATTTGTCGATGAAGATGGGGAGTACACTTGAAGATTGCTTGAGAAATCATTATGGTCTTGTCAAGGCAATGTAGCATAATTGAGCTCCTTGATGTCTTAGCTTTTGGTGGCTAGTGGCTACTTGTAGTGCTTGAAAAGTATGGTGTACTTTTCCATTGTCTTTCATGCCTTGCTTACCACTATTGATTGTAATGGCATCAAGATGGAGTGCAAAAGAATTTTGCAAGTGGTTCAGGGTGACAGGTCTAACCATAGGCGAGGCGAGCTCCCTAGGTATGTCCTGCCCTTAATGTGCCCTAAACAATTGTGGGGGATGTACAAAGGGCTAGGGGATTAGGGACAGAGCCAGCCAACCAAGGTCACTGGACGTACCTAATTTGAGGACCCCTAGGTGCGGTGCTGTGATCGTGTGTGCTTTTTTTTCTTGGTTCTTTTTTTTTTCCTTTTCTTTTCTTTTCTTTTCTTTCTTTCTTTTTTTTTGGTGGAAAAAATGAATACAATCAATGCCATATATTGAGGCTGTTAGCCTTTCATTTGGATTGAGAAATGTTGGGATCTAAAGGCTATGAAGAATGGATAGTACAGAGATGATTGTGTCACCAGCCTTGATGCTAGAGGAACTGTTGTTGAGATGAAGAGATACACTTGAGATTTTGCAAACCTCTTTGTAACATGTGAGACATCGAACAATTGAGGTAGCACTTGGAGTGAGCTGTGCATGGACAAGGGCAGAGCATCTTGTGAATTGAATCCTGGATGATGAAGAGACGTTCGCCCTTGTTGAGAGTGTGGCTCCTGCCTGAATATAAAGTTTAGCCAAGAAGGAGGAGGTAATCGATGATTATGCTTTGGCCATGCTTAGTTGCAATATTTGCTTTCTGCAGAGGTGTCCTTGGGTTCTCATCCAGTGGCATTTCCGTCATGGCTTTTGTTTCTTGGTATTCCTGTCACTTCCTCCATAATGGTTCTTTGTGGGGTTGGTGGTCTTGTGGTGGCTTGGATATTAAACGCTTCTAGGCATTGACTGGTGTCATTCTGCATTCACTTGGAAAGGCGTGAGAGTACATGCAAGTCACATGCTTCAACCATAATGAAAATGTCCAGCTAAACAAGACATCGCCAACCTGAATCCCTTAGTTTTGACTTGATGCATATCACCTGCACTTGGTCATCATTGCGGATGGGGTGTGTTGGCCTTTGCTTCTTTTGGTATTATTTACACAGTCACAAAACACGTTGTTTATTTATGTACATGTTCATGAAACCATGTCACTCCGTGAGGATAAAAACCAATTGTAGAACTCAAGATTGTACTCGAGTGTGGCACACATATCTAGCTTCTGTGGTAGCCTAATTAGCAATAATAAATATTTGGCAACATCGAGTAGCATGGTGCCTTGTCTGAGTCTACTAGAAACATGTAGCTCCTCCTCAGTGAGAACTTTATCAATCAAAGGGCTCTCTAGGCTAATTCCAGCTAGGTCCATACCTCGAACTGTAGCTAGAACTCGAAATGAAGTTGGTGCCACATAGGTCGGGTCTCTTTGGGACCACCATTTGGCTAGTCGCTCCTCTGAGACTGTCATGATTTGGGCTCCAAGTTCGGCCATTATAGCGTGGTTTTTAAACCAACGTTTTTCAAATTGGCTTCTACCCTCTGATTGTCGCTTTAGTTGCTCTATCTTTAAGAGATTTGGCTGGCAAAGCATTTCATTAAATGTCATAGTTAAGCGTGGTTCGTCAGCCTCCTCGTCAGAGATGAGTCGCATGTATTCATGTAAGAGCTTGTCATAATATCAGTCAAGATATTCTTGCTCTTCCCACGATAGCGGATAAGGCAAATGTTCATCAAGCTGCTCCCTAGGGAATGTGCCCATGTCTGCATGAATATAGACACGTGCGAATAATTTCAGTTTAGTGTCCCACTCGGTCAAGCACTCTGCGACATCTCTATGTTCTATGAGGGCTTGTTCGGTTGCTATCTCATGCAAAGCTCTAAGGGTTTCCTTAGGCTTTAGCATAGCTAGGGGCTCATGCCTAGATGAGCAAGATTGATCAATGCCAGGATTGCTTATGCCTTCGAGGTTTTCATATTTCTCCTAAGGCTTTATGTTTGTTGTGTCATGGTTCTCCTCGGATGTGACCGGCGTGGTTATAGCATGCTGTTGTGACAGTGTTGTATCCACTCTTGATTGATCAATGCGAGTTTCTCTATCGGTGGATTGAGTGTCGCAAGCAATAGTTGACTGTAATTGTTGCTTTGATTTATCAGAACACATGGATGTGTCTGAGATTTCACCGCTGTTAGGAGAGATGGCAATGGGTTTATCTATGGATGAACCAGACGCTTTGTTCATCATCTCTTCAGTACTCTTGGTCCCAATCTTCTTGTCGTTTGCAGTAGCTTGCAATTGTTGTTGTTTTTGTTGTTTTCTTCTCTTTCTCTTGGGCACTAGAGGTGTATCCTTTGAGGACTCAGGATCCTGAACTAGGTCAGTAGTTGATGTGCTTGGTTGGGCCTTAGCATTCTCTTTCTATGGCATGTCGTCATGGGATTTTGCCACGGCCTCCCTAGGTTGAATAGCCTTGCTAGGTTGCGAGGGTTTAACTACCTCTCTTTTTGGAGTGTCTAGCTCTTCCCTTCTATTTAACTTCTTCAGTCTAGGCTTTAGGCACTTTGGAATTGCTAGAGTTGTTAATGAAGTTGGTTGCAACACCTCCTCCATAGGTAAACTACTAAGGACACGTTCCGCAAGGGGCATTGTCACGGCCAAGGGCTGTGACTGCTGTGATCCCTGATTCGAAGTAGTAGTAGCTAGTTCAGTGGACTTGCTACTATTGGTGGATTGCGGTGTCAAGTCCTTAGGGCGATTGGAAGTGGTCGTGTCTTTTGTTGCCCTTAGAGCATTCACTTGTGTAGATCGAGTATTAGTTGAGCTAGCCACAGTGGATTGCACAGGCATATCCTTAGGTTGATAGCTAAGGGTGGTGTCGTGTCCTGCCTCTTGGACATTTGGAAGCTCTGATGTAGGTAGAGATTGGGATTGAGTAGCCGCACTTGATGAGTGTTGTGCTTCCTGTGTCCGTTTAGGAGAAGAGGGTGTAGGAGACTTGGGACTCATAAGTGGCTTTGACACTGGCTAAGAGATTTGCTCGTGGCTGTTAGATGATTTTGCTATTTGCTTTGTTGAGCATTTAACCTTGCCATGAGCAATGTTGTGCCTATGATGCCTGCTATCCTCTTGGAAAATCAAAGGCTCCTTAGGCACTAGTGGCTTTTGCGTATCCTCAATGATTACATCTGATGTCTGTTTGTCAAGCACGCCAGGCTGAGGGTCTACCCTCCAATTGGTCCCGTTGGGTTTCTTGATTTCGACCATGAGGGGCTTGGTCACTCCACTGTTTTTGACTTGAGACTTGGTTTTTCGTTTAGATCTCCTTCTACGCTTCTTTGCTCTTGATACGATCTGGCCTTCAGTCGACAAAGGAGGTTTAACAGGGGGTTTTGGTACCCAAATCCATCGGTTACCTGGATAATACCCTTGAGCACGTAGCAACGCTTTGGATATCCATCGTGGCATTGTGCTAGCTCTCCATCGATGCCTTCGTCTATAAGGCTTGGGCTTCTTTCATGGTCTTCTACGATATTTGTAAGTCCAAAGCCCGTCCTTGGCATTGTCTCTTGACCTTATTGTTTCAAGCATGGCCTCACTCACTGGTTCTCGTTGTTCGACTTGTGCTTGTATCAGTTTTTCCAACAAATCCTTGCTCTCGTTAGTAGGCTTGACTGTTACGTCAACACCTTCCTTGCCTTTCCCTTGAGGTTTGATGAGGTCACCCTTGCTAAAGGCTGTGACTATCCTCACACCCGGTAGTGTCAGGTGTATCCTCTGTGCTACATAGTCGGCCTCACACTTGGTCGCCCTTTTGAAGGGTCTTCCTAGGAGGGTTTCTTTCCCGTAGCTAGCACTATTTGGAGGAACATGAAATAGGATAGGCAAGCTTTCCGTTTCAATTGTCGCAAGGATTTTGCACTTCCCTATGAGTGCTTGTGGGTGTCCCCCATAAGGGCTAAGTGTTGCACTAGTCGGTGTGACCTTTGGTTGGTCTAGTAGGGTCCATGATTCATAGGTCAAGATGTTAAAATTTGCTCCTTCATCAATCAGAGCATCGATAGTATGCTCTCTTTTCGTGGTGAGTTTGACCCTAAGATAAGCAGGTGGTACCATGTCTTCATCTTTCGGGTCTTGGCTTGTAAATTTAAGGCTTCTGACAAATGCCCTTGAGTCCCCAACTGCACGACCAGATATGGATTCTCCACTGATGTCTTGGCTCGTCAGTGCAGTGCTATTCAAGGAGCATCTATTGTCAGGACTATCATATCTAGTCATTCTTGCTATTGTAGCTTGACTAGATGCAGTCCGAATGCAACACGTATGTGTTTTTGCAGTGCGGCCTTTTTGCCCTTGCTGGCTAGATTGGCCCATTGAGGTTCTAGGGCCTCTGTTTCTCTTGGTCCGGGTATGGGCTTTTGGTTGCTCTTTCGTTAGTGAGAATCCATGTTCATGTAGAGGTATTACTATACTAGGGTCGAATTTGGAGGACCTGTCACGGCGCACGCTTTCTCTCCAACCTACTTGGGAGGTGCAGAGGGGGGCAAATCCCCCTCTGCGGGGGTCTAGGGGGGGCAGTCCCCCCGGCCCGCAGGGCCGTTACAGTAAATGCCATATGTGATTTAAAGGACCGTCTACTATAGACAATTTTGAACTACTTGCTTCTAGATTTCAGCCCAGTGATCGATCTATGAGGTGGTTTCGGCTCTATATGGTCTCTCGGTCAGTTTCAAGGTCTACAGATTAAAATTTGAAAAAATCTAAATTCGGCCTAACAGGTCCGAATTGCAGGGTCCGAGTGGGTCACTTGGATGGACCGAGGTACATGGGTCGAGGGCTGAATTCGTGACTCGGATAGGGTAGACTCGGACGGGCCGAGGGCCGAATATGACACGTGGCCGAGGGCCAAATCCTATGGCTCAAACAGTTTGGCTTGGATGGGCCGAGTAGGTCTGGGCCGAGTCAGTGGTTCGAGTGGTAGTGGGCCGAGGGCCGATTCTGGGACTCGGCCCAGAATCATCGTCACTCGGACACGCCGAGCGCGGAGCGTTTTTTGCCGGTGCAACGATAAATCGCCCGAATCACACGATTCAGGTCACGGCTTGTCATACACACCTCCTAGTCAAAGCTATGGGTGAGGGGGAAGAGTTATATATACCTGGAATAGCCAATAAACTCTAAAATGCAAATCGGCAAACGAATCAAACCCTCATGCCCTGTTATGATAGCAGAAACCCTAATGCTTGTTTTTCTTGTTTTTCTTTGTTTTTTCCTACCCCAATGCATCCAAATCACAAAGTAAATACCTACACTACTCCATCTCACAACATAAATCTCAAAAAAACAAAAAACCTACTTGCCAAGGAGATCGAATACCATCTTCAAACCCCTCACTTCCTACCTATCTCAAGCATCGGTTCGGGAAAAACCCTTACTTCGATACTCGATTCGAAGCGCACAAGCGCTCAAGGCTTGAATCAGTTGGTCTCAGTGAAAGGTGAGAAGGATCGAAGCTTGCACGCGAGCTATGACGGGAGAGCAAGAGCAAGAAAGAGAGAGACAAGAAATGGGAACTCCAACAGTCACAATGTGTGACCGGGCCTTCCTTTATTTACTAGTCACTAAAATGAATGTAAAGAATAAAGTGACGTGACGGGCGCCCGCCACTTGCAGTGTGCAGTGGCGGGTACTGTCAGTGTAGTAATACATGGGGCGGCACGGCGGAGGCGCCTTTACCCCAACAACCTCCCACTTAAAGGCGAATCTGCCCCAGTGAGAGAGAAAAGGAAAGAAAAAAGACAGTACAATTGTACATAGGTACAAGGGATGAGGAAAGGCAACATCTCATCCAACGCCCATCAATCGCCTGAGGAAGGCAAAGCGCTCAGTAGTGAGGCTTTTCGTGAGCAGATCTGTAGGATTCTCGTCAGTGGAGATCTTGACAAGATCAACAGACTTGTCCTCCACGACACCATGTATGAAGTGATACCTCACCTCAATGTGTTTCGTCTTCGCATGGAAGATCGGATTCTTAGCCAACTGAATGGCACTCATAGAATCCGAATGCAGTTTAGGTATAGCATCAATCCCAAGGTCAGCAACTAGACGGCCTAGCCATATGGCCTCCTTGCAAGCCTCAGTGGCTGCAACATACTCGGCCTCAGTGGTAGACAAAGCCGTACACTTCTGAACCCGGGACATCCAAGAGACAGCACATTCAGAAGCAGGATACTCTGATAACCTCATAGTCCGGAGTCCAGGCAATGACCCATAGCAGCAAAAGCTGGAAGCATCCACCATAGCACTCCCAATGATGCCCCTGTCTGTGTACTATGACACCTATGTGGCTGAACTCCTAGCCCCAACTAGAGAGGGCCAAGGAAGAGAAGAAGGCCACTAGTGTGGAGCTAGAGGCCAAAAGATAGGTCATCGTAGCCCTACGACTAGAGATGACGCGACAAGCCTCTAAGCATCAGAAAGAAATTCGAAGCTTGAAAGAACAACTCAGTGCCCAAGAAAAGAAGGCTCAAGAAAATGAATATCGCCTGAGGCAAAGACTAGAGAATGAAGCCCAAGACTTGGTGGTGGCAGAGTAGTGGGACCACAAGTGGCTCATCCAGTAATATGCTGAGCTCTAACATAGCGAATGGCATGGGTGGAAGCTATGCATGCAAAACTACGTGGAAGCTTGCAAGAAGGAGACTAGGCACCAAAAGAACGATGCCAAGAACAGGAGGATGCCCTGGTATTCTAGCTATGGACGGCAATGGAAGAGCAAGGAAGGATGGAGAGAAAAATAGAAGCCGTGTCAAAAATGATGGACAAGGCCATCGACAAAGGAACATTAGCCTGCAAGACAACCTGAAGAGCACTCGGGAGGAGGTGGAGGCACTAATGGCCATGACCATGACCAAAAGGAAGCTGCACCGGGCAGAGCTTGAAAGTTACACACAAACCACTTAAAATCTATCAAAACGGATCGCAGAAGCCTACCAATAGTACTCTGTGGTGGCTGAGCAAGGTAGGAGGATAATAGAGGAGCAGTTGAACCGTCGAGATAAAGAGAACACCCACATGATGGAAATCTGGAGCAAGCAGCAACAAGTGGTAATGATGTTATCTCAGGAGATGGAGAGGGGCAAGGAAAACATGCAAGAAAAGGCATAGCAGTGGGAGGAATGCAACCTTGAAAGAGTGCAGGGACTTACAGAGTGCCTGGCAATATCAGAATGTGAGAGGGTGCTTGTAGAGTCCAGAGCTAATGCCACTAAAGCGTGCTCCAACACAAAAGGGCAAGCCTTTTTTAGCACTGTGCTTCATGTCACACAAGTTGAAAGCAAGGAATCAGTGGAGAGAATGAGGAGGAAGCTGGAACTGACAACCAGAGCTTTAAGATATGGCATGCAAGAGCACACACTTCCAACCGGCATGGGCATAACCAAGGAGCAGCAACATAGCTACTTGCGACAAGGTGGCCTCTCCACCGATGAGCTCAGGGAACTTGGATTCGAGGAACAAGAGCAGCCCCACCCACCCCCAATCCAACTCTCTATGGAACAAGACACCGAGGAAGGACCTAACCTTGAGCAAGCATTAGAACTGAAGAAGAACCGCAAATCATGGAGGCCAGTCTACCCTTACCTAATCTACCCCCAGAAGATCCTGAGGGTACCCAGGTTCCCGAGCGCGTTATTGCTGCAAGAAGAAGAAGACAAAAACTTGTGGAGCAAGCCCAACAAAGGGCACATGCATGGCCACAGCAGCTTCCTAATGACGAGCCCATGTCGCCACATGAGGATCACCACCCCACTAACTAGTCGCAGGAGCTGATTATATGGCAACAACAAGAGCTCCAATCCCAACCCTTTGAGTTCTCCTTCCTCTACCCATGGGCCTTAAATTGGGTCTTACCCCTAGAAGTAGTGGAACGAATCATTTTTTTGGGAAATACTCTAGCAAACTAATGGGTCAAGGAGCAGAACATCATCATCACACAATGGAGGCGGGAGCCCACAGACTACTAGCAAGACAAGGTCTATCAAAATCATCCAAGGCTACAAGGCGCATCCAAAGTGGCGGAGGAGGATTTGGGACACCAATTTTGATGCATGGATGGCCTTCTATGGCACGCTACAGGAAGAATGGAATGATCCCGCCTACATGCCCTACCCTCGTAGACATGGAGTGGATTACCATAGGGGGGTGCATGGCAAGTATGACTTTCCAAAGATCTACAATGTCAATGCAACAACTCCCGAGGAATGCATGACCTTTAGAGTAGGAGACTTGTGCCTCTCTATTAACCGCTTCCTCGAGGATTTCTCTTCCTGCCCAAACCCAGCCTTCATAACCACAAAACTTGTAATTACCTTAGGATCATTAGATTTCTACTTAGACAAAACCTAGTAGCTAAGGAAGCCCACCTTCCCCCACTCTTTTTTGACATTAACCTAGGAATAGATAGTTGTGCTATGGCTAGGCTCATGATGAGGGAAACCCTGCTTCCCTCATTTTTCATGAGGATCCTTGAAGACATGAATGATAGCCACTTTACGAGGTGCAACCACCCTTTTTTGTCAACCACACATCTCAATGTAAGGGCTAACATCAAGGAATACCTACAGACCCACACCTTCTTGACTAAATCCCTAAGACCACCTCACGACTCATCTAAGGAAGATCAAGGTAGAGTCTGAGAGCACCCTAGGTATCCAAAAAAAAAAAGCACTTTACATGCCATAAATCACTGCACCTAGCATTTTCATACCTAGCCCCAACCCCCCATGACACATGCTTAGGGCACAACAAGGGCAGGACAAACCTAGGGAGATACCACTTGCCTATGGTTAGACCTGTCACCCTAAGCTACATGCACCGCACCCTCTGTCTATGCCAACTAGGTCCTCAAGTGTGGGACAACACCAAGGGCTTGCCCAAGGTAGACCCATCTCCCAGTTCCACAAGCATTGGCACCACACACTCTACAGTCAGGCAGCCACATCCCAGGTGGTGCACCTTCTTTTCTTTCCAAGTACAAGCAAAGGCCCCACCACCGACTTTAGATACCCCATCATCCATGCAATGCACTCCCCATCCCACACCCTATGCCATCTGGCAAAGTGCACCCAAGCAAGGGGCGGATGCGACAACCCCGATCCGAAAGTGAATGAAGAAGCTCATTTGCAAAAATGCATGCGAACTTAGCCACGGAGAGTTAAATGACGGATCTGTATAACATCATCTTAAATTTCAAACAAGGATATGTCCACATGCCATCCTCCAAGCGCGGATCCATCTAACACCATTTTGAATTTCAAAGATGGACCCGCCCCTCAACATCCCTCCAACACCAAGGATCATACCCAACACCAATGCCTTTCAATTCCATAAATCCCTCCAACATGTCCATAAATCCCTCCAATACCAGTGCTTATTCCAATGTCAAGAGCCTTCCAGTTCCAGAAATCCCTCCAATACACCCTCAACATAGTATGTCCACAACCTCAAGGCGCCCCTGGCCACCCAGCACCACTGTCCCCCTCATCAGCCGCAAGTGCCATGGGACTGGCACTCGTCTAGGAGGAGGGTAATGTTAAAACAAGGTGGAAAATTAGGAAACTCTAAAGTAGAGGACAAGGCCAAGGCAAATGTGAAAGGGAAGACGAAGGCACGCCAAGAAAAATATGGAAACACAAGAAGTGCTAAAAAGTCCTAAATCAAGAAGAAAGGAGCACAAGAAAAAGTGCAAAGTCAATACTTTTGTAAAAGAGCACAAGGCACGTCATGATTTATTTTAAGAGTGCCAATGCAAATTGTAAAAGTAGATGGCAGTAAGAAGGAAGCTAGGAAGATAGGAGGACAATGGGAAAAAAGACCTAGGCCACGATCGGCCATGTAAAAAAGGGGGATAAGGGGATGACTGGGATTTAGGGCTTTGTATATAAAGTTCAAAAGATGAATGAAAGCTCATTCTTTCATGTGTGGCAAAGTGGAGTCTTCTTCTTCTCTCCTTCTCTTCTCTTTGTTTGCTTGTGTGTGCTTGAGGGAGGGAGTGTGAGAGTGTGAGGGAGTGAGTGTGTGAGGGTGAGGGATCAAGGAGGTGAAGCTCTCCACCATCTCCTCTCTTCTTCTTCTATCCTCTTTGTTGAGAATCAGAGTTTGCAGCAATAGAATGTGTGCACAAGAGGGAGAAGAGAGCTCAAAGTACAAGAATGAAATCTTGCTTACTAAGTTTCTTAGAGTACAACTTGGGTACACTCTCTCACTCTTTGATAGTGACCCATAGGCTATTTATATAGCCCTTTGCCAGCTAGAGTTAGGGTTTCCCCTGCCCCTAGGGCTATTCACACTCATCTGCCCTTATACTCCCTTGATTACAGTGGGTTTCTATGCCCATCTTCTAACACCCCCCCTCAATGCCAGGGTGGCATTGGATTACAAGGCATGTAAAAGATTCCCCCCCTTTTTGGGATGCCTTTATAAATCAGGCTTACAAGGTTGTTTTAGGTAGATGATTTAAATAGTCAAAACAGTCGATCTTCAGATGAATTGGAGACATAGTTGCCACCAATTCTTTGGGTATTTCAGGAGTGTTGGGGCATTTACTTGTTATACCCTGTCTTCTTGCATTTGTTACATTTCATCTTCTCGGGATACTTCTTCCAGCACTTGTTTACAAGATGTCCTTTTTTCTTACAGACAGAACATTTAGTGAGAACTGTATGAACCAATACTTGTTCATGAGAGTTTGAAGTTGCCTGACTGTTCCTGCTTTCTTTGTGGTTCCTCTTTTCTTCATCCAAACGGGATTGAATAGTACTTGCCAAAGTAGGGTCTGGAATATTGGTGAGAGTGGTTACAAGAGTAGAAAACACCTGTTTTACAGCTTTTAGGAGAATAGCAATAGCATCTTCTTCAAGTATTGGAGATTGTACAGAAGCAAGCTGTGCCATAAGTCCCTTCATATGAGAAATGAATTTTCCCAAATCTTCTCCTGAACGATATTCCAAGCTAAAGAATTCAATTTTAAGGAAGATTTTAGTATTCTTGCCAGTGGCTCCATAGAGCTTTTCAAGCTCATCCCATTTTTCTTTAGTAGTGTTTAGTTGATCAACATGATGAATCAGGGATTCATATAAGTGTAGCATTATGATTGCTTGAGCACGTTGGTCATCCTCTATATCAATCATATTTGCAGAGTTTACAACTCTGCTGCCTTGAATAAGAGGCCAATACCCTGTCTCCATCATTTTATATTTTATAAGTACCTGCCATGGATGGAAATCCTTACCATCAAACTTTCGAATTTGAGGACGGACATCAACATATGTTGTGGTCATTGGGAAGGTCTTACCACTTGTTAGGACAAGGGCAGTGTCTAGTCCCTTACAAACCTTTCACTGAATGCGGAAGCAAATTAGACAAGGTGAAGTCAAAGTTGCAATGAAGAGAAAGGCTGAAAATCATATAAGTGTAATATTTCCAGGTATGACTTTGGTGGTCCTTTCTTATGTGCAAGCTTCTTCCGTGATTTAATAGTCTTTTTAGGTTTTAATGAAGTAAACCTAGACTGGACTTCAGGCTCCTCCTTGTGGTACGGCTTAGTGGATGAAGCTTGTGTTGGACACGGTTTGTCTATGATCTCAATGCTTGTTGTTGATGATTCCGAGGAGAGTACGATGACACTCATGCTATTGATTTCACTGACCAATGTACTTGAGACAAATTCACTCACGGTATGCACTACACTTCTTGTGCATGATGGTCTATGTGTTAATTTTACACATCACCTTACAACAATATATGAAGAGGAATAAAAAACTCACTGGGTTTTAATGAATGCCCAGCAAGCAATTAACCTGACGACTTATGATTAGTGTTAAAAGAACACTATTGTCAAGCTTAGTGAAGTGCTTGAATGGAACCCGGTTGGAAGTCGGCTTCCCGATGCTTGGGGATGTCCATTGAGCATGCCCAAGAGCTTTAGACTCTAGAATAGGGTTCAGAGACTCTGCTTCAGTGATTAGAATCACTGTTAATGAAGCTCTGAGTGTAAAAATGCCAAAATGTCAAGCTTGGAGCTTGTTGGCTATAGCTGCCCAAAAAGACACAGTTAGGGTTTGGCTTGAACCAGCCAGCAGAGGATGAATTTCTCAGAGCCCTCTTAGCTGAGGATAGCCCACTTGGGGGGCTATCAAAGTCCTATGGTGATGGATGAGATTGCGCCACCTACTGCCCGCGTTTCAGCACGAGGTAGTCGCCTACCCAGAACTGCACCGTTTCTGCAATCCATGCAATGCTGCTCACGACATCGACCAATCCCGGGGTTTATCACTCCAGCTTGATTCGCCCTGAGGTAGGGAAGAAGTTCCTAGAAGAAAATAGGAGCTGATATGGCCTCCTTTGTCCTCCCCAAGTCCTCCAATGGAGGTAGGTTGCAGGCAGCTATGGAGGAAAGAAGGATAGGATGAAGAAAATGACAGTTCATGTGCACTTAGTGAGAATTGATGCTGAGGGAAGCTGAGGAGATCAGAGATGGCTCTGATACCATGTTGAGAATCAGAGTTTGCAGCAATAGAATGTGTGCACAAGAGGGAGAAGAGAGCTCAAAGTACAAGAATGAAATCTTGCTTACTAAGTTGCTTAGAGTACAACTCACTCTCTCAATGTTGATTTCCAAGTTCTCAATGACTCCCAAACATTTCACTTTTGAGTTGTTTGCCATTTTAACCTTAAATAATGACTTCCCTATCATTTTAAGATGCATTTGTAGCATTTCTTCTTCCGTGATTACACAAACTTGTGCACCACCATCAACATAAACTTGATCAATTTTTCTTCCGTGTATCCATGCATCCATGACAGATATAAGGTCTTTCACATTTGATAGGTATACCACTCCAACATGCCCAGTTTGGGTTTTTCCTTTCCTGATGCTAACCAAACCATGCCATTGCCTCCTCAGAGATGAGTTCATTTGCAATAGCTGACCATATGTAACATCAATCTTTTTACCTTTTAAATCATCAAGCAAGTTGTAAGAAACTTGATTGACTCCCAAAGAAAAGTCCCCCATTTGAATCTTCATTCGTTGTTGTCTAGCTTTCCTGCTAGTTTTTGGATCGTCTACAACTTGTTTTTCCTTTTTAATCCTTGCAATCTGTTTTCCCTTTTTAATATTTGTTGCCCTTTGAGTTTTAGTTTTAGTATCCCTCTCTCTGACTCTCTTGTTAGTGAAAACATCTGCATTTTCCCCATCATCAAACATATTGGTTTTGATCAAATTCATACCCAATGCACCTCCACTAGGTCTTCTTTCCAACTGCTGCCTAGCTGGTTCAAGTGACCTTTGTTCCTCTTGAGGTCTAGCATCTTGCCTAGCATTCCATTGTGGCATGGGATACATCTCCTTTCCTAGTCTTCTTGGATAAGGGCAATCAGGAGCAATATGACCTCTCTCCCTACAATTAAAGCATTCAAAGTTTTCCCATCTATTTCTTGGAGGTCCTCTAAATCTAGGTTGCATTTGAGGTTGCCTTGCCTGCAATAGGCTCATATTTGAATTCAAATTTACCAGTTGTTCCTGCAGGTTACCAATCACATCATCATCAGGTTTCATATGGCCTTGTTGAGTTCCATTCTCCGCTCTTTCAAATGCCCCATGAAGATTCATAGCTTGTTGTCCTGCATTTCTTGCAACAGTGTCAACTTGATTAGGCCATAAAAATGCATGCACAGCAATACCCCCTCAATCGTATTTTCATTTTCTTTTCTTTAGCTATTTTGACTGCATCTTCATATGTATCAGGGTCTTTGATCAGAATCTTTTCTCTAATTTCAAGTTTGAACAATGAAACAAACTTGTCCTTTTTCAAGAACGTCATCGGAGGTTGCTCCATACTCTGTGCAATTTCTATCCATTTTGCTTCAAATCTCGCAGCAAATTTAGACACTTCCTCATTTTCTCTCTAAAACATCCTTTCCAAATATTTCCATAAACTCTCAGGAGTTTGCGTAGTTGCAAATCTTGTAAGGAACTCATTTTTTACTTCATTCCAATTTGCGGTTTTAAGACTTGACCTTAGGTAAGTCAACACTCAGCTCTACCTAGTTTTTCCTAATTAACATTTCATTCAATCTCTTAAGAGAAGCTCCCAGCTTACCAGGACCACCCATCCGTAGGACGGATCCATCAGGGATCTCACCCACCCGCTTCCCACAAATGGTTTTCTTTAGTTTTCTATTTACCTATCACATTAAGTTATGACATATAAAAGCAAATTCGTTAATTAACCCATTATCACAGGTTCATTTGCGTAATTTTAGGGCACAACACAAAGACAGAGAAAATAGTCTTTTGGCAAAATATATTTCGCAAAGTTATTTACAATGATTTTTCCCTTCTACCTATGCAGAAGATAAAACTCCGTTCACCGGAAAATCCCTTTTGTTTGTGCAAAAAAAAAAGAAACCCTTCAAGATTTCCATCCCTTCACTAGTACCGGGGACTCTAGGATCCCATCCTGATTCGTGTGAGGGTCAAGCAGTTCCTAGGAGTGATCGAGAGATTTACGGCTAGAGTCCCCCCTGGCACTCCCACCTCCTCCTGCCTAATCGATTCCTCATCATCGAGCGACCTCTCGCCATCAGGGCCGGCGGTCCAAAGCTCCTCGCGGCAATACAAAACAATCCCCCTTGGAGCAAGGTTCCATGTCTAGTCGTGGGGGATGCATAGCACGATCTTTTCTCTTATTATCTTGATTATATATTTACAATCAGATCTAACTATTGCAAGCATAATCAATCTTTCATGTGCAACCACCATCGATGCGTGCACAAATCAAAAAGAAACAATACCAAGTGTTTTTAGCATAGGAAGCAACCCCACCCAAATCTAGGGTTCCTCTTTTAAGGTCCCACCTTATTCTTAGGATTTTGCTTCCTACTTGAAACTCTTTTTCGAGATCTACAAGTTATTTCGTGAATTTGATTAATTATGAGAAGTCTATTTTATCCTTAAGAAAAAATTGTTATTTCCAACCCAAAAGATAATATGGGCATTTATGCCTATGGCAGGCAATTCATGTGCTGCCCTGCCCTAACCCGCGCTTAGTAGTATTTCAAATGTTTTTCCGTTTGTTTAGACTTTAGCGACAAATTCTTATCAATGTCCAACAAGTCCTACAAACTTCTGATATTTATTTAATTTCCTGATACTGATAGTTTTAGGGTTGTCGAGTATTTCATAGTTGTTTTCTCTTTAACATTTTTGATCTTTTAGGTTAGGTTTTCTCGTCTCGCTGATTCATACATGGATCAACTCATGATATTGACGATCTTGCTAATATATTCATAAATATTAACATTGTGTATGTTTTTAGTAGGAAAATAATTTTTATTTTATTCTACTCATATTCTATGGTTTAATTGATGATGTCTGACCATTTGCCGAACTTTCAACGTTATCTAGAAAGATCGATTTTCTTTTACCTATATCATAAGTGCAATGTTGATTGTTTTTCTGAAAACTTTATTCCAGGCAATGCAAAAATCATAAGTGTAATTTTTCTTTCATCTTTCGAATATCGAATTATATTTTCACGCACTTAATTTATGCGCGTCTAGCATATATTTTCCTATGCAATTTTTCGTTGATTTAATGCATTGATTATTTCATGATATTATCTAAATGATTTTCTATACATTATTATAAAATTCATGTGCATCCATTTATCATTAGAAAAATGAAATAAAGATAGCCACTTTTAAGAAAAATTTATAAAATATTCCCTTCCCTAACAATGTCTACCATTTTTCTATTATTATGATCATATGCGTCATTAATGAAATAACAATAAATCTCGCAAAATAAACTATAATTAATGACAAGCATATAATCATTTTCTAAGTGAAAGAGTGTTTTTAGTAAATAGATAGCTATTATATTACTTAGATAATTTTTCTAAGCAGCTGTTTATATGCATTTTCATTAGAATACATTTATAATCGTTTAAAGCCAAATAAAGTAATAAGCTTATACAACATTAGTTTTTTCCAAACTGACAAGATGTTACCTCTCTCAAGTTTGTTGTAATGGGTGTCTCACCAATTCCTACCGCTTCATTTTCTCCATTGGCCATGTTTCTTGCTTCAAATGTGCTTTTTGAATTTCTACGACCTCGTGGAGCCATCGAATGTTAGGCGAAATTGACATGGTAGTTCATGGAGAGTTGATGGTCATCCAGAAAAATTTCACCAGTGTTTCGCTTAGCGGTATATTCGTATGGGGCAAAGGCATAGCAAGGGGTAGAGAAAATGAAAATGAGGTAGAAGGGAGGGGGGGGAAGGGAGGGGGGTTATTTTTCCTCTTTCAAGGCTCAAGCTTCAATAGATAAGAGAAGTAGATATTTTTTCCATCATCAAGAGGTCTTTCTTCTTGCTTTTTTTGTGAAGAAGAGGGGGTGTATTTATAGGCATAAGGAGGAGTATGCAATGGACTGATTCTTTTGGCTACTTGTCAAGAGCCAATTAAGCTTTGTTAAATTCTCATTTTGATTTCCTACCTATTGGATGGTGGCATGGGGATGATTTTTACATATATTTTGGTCTTTTTTTTTACGTCTTTTTTTCTTCAAAACGACTTCATATGATTTTTGGCCAAGTTACTTCATGACTTATATAGCTTATAAAGTCATGTCATACTCTTTGATACTTAACTTACTCAATATCATGCTCATTCTTACGCATTCTTCATCTACCAATTGAGGCTTTTGCAAATTGTCTTGCAGTTACGAAATCAATGTGATCCTCGATGCATTAAATGGAATCGGGAATGCCAAATCAAATATAATGCATGAAAATTTATATGATCAAGCAATCATAATATTATTTACGAGGTGTCTTTGCTTTTTGTTGGTTGGGAACATTGATGTGTCTTCTTATGTCGGATTACGGAATTGATTTAATGTGAGACTCGATATTAAGAAATTTATATGCGGTCACTTATGTGACAGCTCGACGAGTAATTTTTAAAACGCCTCAAGCCCGAATTCATTTCTTGATATGAAGCGATGTGGCGAGAATATTACAGCACCATATCAAAATGCTAGCTCATCAAATACCACATCATGGTTGATCAAAGTCTTATGAGTAGATGGAACATAGCACTAATAAGCCTTCTGTGCTTATGAGTAACCAATAAAAACAGCCTTCACTACTTTTAGATCAAGTTTCTTCCATTTTTCATCAAGTGCATACACATATGCAATGTTGTCAAATACTTTCAAGTGTCTAATGTCAAGCTTATAACCATAAACCTACTCATATGGTGCCTTCTCATATATGCCTAGGTATTTGATTCATGACATAAATATTAGTTAGAACTGCTTCAACCCAGTAAGAAAGAGGCATATCTTTCTCATATAGCATTGCCCTACTACTAGTAGCTTCCATAATGACCTTGTTTTTCCGTTTAGCTACTCTATTTTGTTGTGGAGTATAGCTACATGTCAACTGTCTCTTGATCCCATCCTTACTCAAGTACTTGTCAAACTCCTTTGACAGATATTCACCACCACCATCAGATTGTAAGCATGATACATAACAGTTGAAATCTTTCTCTACATGACATTTGAAATCCTTAAAGATATCCAAAACTTCATCTTTATGCTTCAAAATGTATACCCAAATATACCTACTGAAATCATCGACAAAGGTCACATAATACTAAGACTCTCCAAGAGATACATTATGTGTGGGTTCCCATATATCTGAGTGAATAAGCTGTAGGGTCTACTATTGTTCCTTGTATGTCTAATAAAGGGAAATTGGGCTTGTTTCCCAAACTAACATGTTGAGCATACCTGTCCCAAATCAGCATATTTGAATTTTGGCAAACTCAAAACAATCTCCTTATGCTATATAACTTTCAGCCTTTGAACGTTGATGTGTCCAATGCATTTATGCCAGATATATATGTCTCTGTCACTTCCATCATCATGAGTAAACATTGCAACTTTTTAACTCAAGAATATCTACATACAATGTAAACATTCTGCCATGTCTTTTTCCCTTTGCAATTAGTGTGTAACCTTTGCCATATTCCTCTATAAAATAGCCATCTTTGTTAAAGTGTACCTACAAGTTTTGTTCAGCTATCTAGCCAACAGATAATAAATTCTTCGTGATTGACGGAACATGCAAAACATCATATAGTTTCTTCTTCTTACCATCAGGCATAACCAATGGAACAATACCTATATGAGCTATGTCATGCTAAGCGTCATCTCTTCTACGTAGGTAGCCATTTGTACCTACCGTCATTTCATCAAACCACTCTCCATGTGGTGTCATGTGATTTGTTGCTCCTGGATCAATATACGATATGTCATCTGATTTCTCCTACTAATAAGTAGCCTTGTTCTATACATAAGTCATGGCAAATAATGTGTCACCACTCTCATGCTCTACATGATTGGACAAGGCATAGTGACCCTGCTATCTATCTCTTTGATTGGATTTCTTTTTCCAACATTCTTTAGCAATGTGGCCATATTTCCCATCGTTTAACCGTCCTTATCCTTTTTTGCATTATCATGCATACTCTATGACAGTAAGATTCTCTGCCTCTAAAGTTGGACCTCCCCCTTTCTCAAGAGTATCCACCACCTCTAGCATTATGACCTTGTTGATTTTCCATATGCTGAGATGCATTATGCTAAGTCCCTTCACCACGGAAGAAACCACTACCACGACTACCACGGCCTCTTTAATTTGATTAAAATGTTGCATCTCTGCCTTTTGAGTTAGTAGCTAAATCCAGTTTTGAATAAGCAATGATACTAACTCATTAAATTTTGTCATTCCAAATCTCACTGAGATAGGCGTGTCAAATGACTTGTATTCAAGTCCTAAACCATTCAAAGTCACTGTAACCAAATACTCATCCTCTACTTTAGTTTTGATAGTTGCCAATTGATCTGCAGTTTCTGTTACATACTCTTGAATAGAGTGTCCTTTCATGTCCATAGTATTGAGCTTTTGTTTTAGTTATATCTTTCTTGCACTAGTGGTAGTACCATAGTATTGCATCAAGATAGTCCATGCATCTTTTGGTGACTTGCGATTCATAATCTACATTACCATGGCATCTGAAATACATAGGACTGTCAGTGTAAAACTCTGCATGCTCTCTCCATCCAAGCACAATGTGCTCTTAGTTGTTCAACAGTTGGTTGAGTCTTTTAAGGAAGCTTGGGCTCAGCTTTAGCACATGTAACTAAATCCCAATAGCGTTTCCCGAATGAGAAAGTTCTCCATACGAAATTTCCAAATAGCATAGTCGTTATTCTCACCCACTATTTGAGTGGTATTGTCTAACCTTTCAGCATTTGCAATAATGACAACTCTATGTATTCACTGCACTCTTAAATAGTTAGTGCCTAACTCCCTGCAAACAAAGTAAATATTCCACTGATCAAGATGCTTGTATAGCATCCAAACAAGACAAGTACATTAGTTTATACCTTGCACTAGTTTAGTCCAACTCATCTAAGCATATTGCAGACATAGGAGTTCCAAAAGCTTCATCCAAGTTGCATATATAGTTCACTATTAAAGTAGGATAGTTTTAGTCCACTATTTTGATGATAGTAAAACTCTACAATAACCAATAAATTTCAACTCAAGAACATGCCATATATTTCCTAACATATGTCATAATCTCTGGGAACAATAACAGTGCATGCAAGTCTCATTGATTGCATAATAATAAATGTATGTATACTCCAGATTCACCGACATCTAATAGTCTATAATTATCAGTGGTGTGAACTCTGCACAAACTTGAGCATTCTCATCTCAAACCCCTCTTAAATCATAGTAGGCATAGGCTAGTACATTCGGGGATCAACACATAACCATACAATCATCAATGCTTGCTTAGTATTCAAGTAACAGTGATAGATAGTTTCCAACCAATTCCCTATTATAACCAGCAATATTTCAGTCTAGATCTAAGCATTTTATGCTCATTGCATCCACAAAGTATCCCCAACTCATGTGGCAAAGATCTAAGCATTTGTGGATACTAAAACTGAGCTTCTTTGAGCTTCAAGAATTCAAGTATGAGCTATCATAAATTTAGGACAGCGCTCTACCTATAAATAAACCTTCAGAATTGAGCTTCACGTCCACACATCATTGCCCAAAGTATACATAAATGATGCCACATTAGTTTTCAAGCATCTACGATGATTGAATATGCCCAAGACAAGCACTTTGTAGTGTTACCAATTTGATTCGTACCATAGGAAAAAACAATTGCATTTTTTTTTCCTGTCACGCTGATCTTAGCCTTGTTATGGCTACTACAATTCATATTGCCAAATGATGGACGTGATTGGTATCTCATTAAGCTACATAAACTCCAATATAAAGAGTCAAAATACCCACTATCACTTAGGCATAGCATGCTTGCCTTGATAGCCTAGTGCTGCCTCCTTCTTTCCATCAAAAAACTAGGCGCAATATGTCAAATCCATTTGATTTGTAGCAAAGATTTTTGGTCCTAAATGAACTCATCAACAAGCTCTAATGCATGCCATTGACCCTCTTGAAAGCCTCACATGCTCTACCAAAATACCAATCCACATATGAGCTATAGCTTCCACTGCCCTTCTGCAAGGATTCACTCTCCAGCTCCCACAATGCCAATGCTGAGCTCACAAGCTCTTAGGGTCTCATGCTCTGATACCGTGTTCGAGATTCAGAGAGGAAGAGAGAGACACAGACATTGAGCAAGCTCAAAGAGCAGAGTACTCCCAGGCTTCTTCTTCATTATTCATCGATCTAACATACACACCTTACACTAGTGACATAGCAAACGATAAGTCACTGTAGGCCTAACTTACCATCATACTCACTAGAGTTAAGTCTAGTCTTCCCAACTTATTTAACACACACACATGTAAGTGACAACTAAGGTCTACAACTATCATGTTGAGTATGACCAGATGAGCATGATTCTTCAAAATAAAGAGAGAGAAAAGGGAAAAGAAAGCTTAGAAAAGGAGAGAGAAAGACAAAAAGAGAGATAAAGGAGAGAAGGAACCCATGGAAGCTTGGTGAAGGTGAAGAGATTGTTCTTTGATAATTTGTGGATGCCCTAAACTGGGTCTCTTACATCTTTTATACCTTGATCGATGTAACTGGGTATTTACCTATAGTTCTCGTGTGATCTCATTCTTTACACTCCAATCCCAAAGGTTTTGACCCTCAAAAACAAAAGCAAATGAGGGGGGACTTACTACAATGGCTAGGGGGGGTGGGGGTTGTAGAGTACTACTCTAATTAGCATTAGAATGAGAGGATCTGATGGATGGAAAGCTCATATCTAAGAGGAATTGAGAGGTATGGATTTATAGAGAGGATATACATGAAATGGGTATTGGCACATGAACTAGGCCATCAATTCCTCATAAATGAGGTCTTGAAGAGTATAGAGAGCATGATATCCAACATAGGTCTATTGGAGTAAAGCTATCATGACTTTTGATAAGCTAACCCAAATGGGGCATGCCACATGTCAAAATGGAACTTATGATGACTACTTTCAATCATGTATGAAGCTCTTATAACTAATGTAGATACAATTTTTTTCTAAAACCAAGTGCTGTTTGCATGCAATTTAGGGTCAAAACAAGGCATGTCCATTTAGTTTTTAGCCCATTGAGCCTCTCCTAAGTGGGGAAAGTCCTCTAAAATGGTGACTGGTCACCAAGAGGCTTCTTCCAAGGGTAGGCCTTGCCATTT
Source organism: Lygodium microphyllum (assembly GCF_053477565.2). Classification (NCBI taxonomy): domain Eukaryota; kingdom Viridiplantae; phylum Streptophyta; class Polypodiopsida; order Schizaeales; family Lygodiaceae; genus Lygodium; species Lygodium microphyllum. Next base: position 30,439,600 of record NC_141163.1, on the reverse strand, counting down.
GATCAAGTATTTTTTGATGGAGTGATACCTCAAATGCTTATGGCAATGCCCAATGATTTCCTCAAGTATATATTGAATGATGCCTTCTTTGTCTATGGGGGTTTAACTCCTCCATGTAGTCCATTGAGGTACCAATGATGAGCTTCAACTAGCTGACATGAAACATGAAACATGTTGTGAATCTTAGTTGAGGAGTGAAGTTCTAAGCAATAAACCTAGTCACCAACTCTCTTTATGATTCGGTATGGGCCATAGTACCTATGGGCCAGCTTGTTATTGCTACCATCCTTAGCAATGTACCATGCCCCTTTTAGCCCATCAAGTCATCAATCCTGGGAATAGGATATCAATTCTTAGGTGTGATTTTGTTCAAGTTTTTTTAGTCAATGCACATACAAAAAGAGCCATCTTTCTTCTTGACTGATAGGACAAGGGGATGCATAAAGGGAAGAACTCAGTTCAATAAACCCCATCTCAAGTAGCTCCCTAACTTACTTTGTGAGTTTTTTGCACTCACACTTGGAGATCTTGTAAGGTGGCTAGTTCATTGGCTTAGAGTGGGGCTTTAGATCAGTAGGGTGATCTACTTGCTTCTTAGGAGGAAGGTTTGTAGGCATCTGAAATAAATCCTCATACTCTTCTAGTAAAGCTTTCAATGATAAATTCTTAGCCGCTTTTGAGGATTGATCTATGTTATCCTTATTTAAGTTCAAGACAAATATCTTTGAGCATTTTTTTAATCCCCATTTGAGTTGCTTTGTTGTAATTAGTTGAATATAGTTTTTAGCCAAGCATAGGGAAACCTATGAGCATATATGTGTGTTGAGTTCTTCATTACTAGTTGCTTTGAAGGGGTATTGTAATTCCATAGGAAAACATTTCAGCCTATCAATGGCTAATTTATTGACAAAATTGTGTGTATTACCACCATCCACCAAGATAAATACATGCTTTCCATTAATTTTTTCTTAAATGTATAATGTGATGGGGCTCCTGGATCCTCTCCATGCATCTATAGAGATGGAGCAAATGGATGTGGAAACATGAGAAGGTCTAGTAGGAGTAAGCAAACCAATGTCATGAGGCAAATGTTTGGGTCAAAGAAAAACCCGTTCACTAGATTATAGAACCATTCTTATAGATTATACATGTACCAGTTATTTGTAGCACTTAGAGCATTTGATTTCTCATCTTCATTTTTCGAATTCTCCATAATATACATACTACGAACTTTGACCTTTGTTATTTTGTAGGGGCATTTTGAGGCATGGTCCATTGTGTGTACTTATCTCCACACTTTAAAACATAAGCCCTTTTTTTTCCTATATCTCAAAACATGCAATAAGATGAATTTTTTACCACTTGGACCACTCGGGACTAATTCCATCTCCATGTGGGCTAAGTATTGTCCCAAAACTACCATGTTTCCTTTTAGTATTGAAGGGGGGGGGATAAGTGGGAATTTGGGGCTGCTAATGGACATGGAATTTCCTCTATAAATACCATCATATTTACCCCATCTCATTGGAGTTCTTGGCTACCCAAAAGCTTATTAAAAACCCTCACTCTTGTGGTACTTCCTTGCATATCTTTTAGGCAATTCAATTGCATCAAATAGGGTTAGGAGGTTTTTGAACCATAACATCCATAAATAAGCTTGGTTCTAACCCGTAGATATATTTGTGTAATTTGACATTATCACTCATACTCTCAACGTACACTTCTTTTTCACAAGGGATACAAATGCTTAAATCATGTACATTTTGAAGTCTTCCCAATCAATGAACTGATGATTCTCTCTACTTATGTAGCACCATCATGTGTGGGTAAAACCTTCCAAGTGGAGAGATGCAAATATAATTTTTTGACCATCTGTGCATAGATAGATGTTGAAGTGTGAGTCCAATTTGAAAGTCCATTCTTTCAAATCTGATAGGGATGGTGATTGCCCATTGTACTTGGTAAGAATGATCTTATCTCACAAAAGTCATTGGGGCCTTGCTACCTATGAAAACCTTGCTTCCCATACATACCATGTTATGCCTTTATACCATGTTTCCCATGAATGCCATGTTGGACATTAATGCCATGCTGTCAAAGATTGCCATGTTGGCCATTAAAACCATGATTTCTAAACCACATAATTACCATTGGGTCTTCTAAGAATAGTAGGGGAGGAGCTTCTACCAATGGTGGTCAAGGGTCTTAGCTCACCAACCTCATAAGTACTCAATAGGATATCCTTAGCTCCAAGGATACCTATGGGCCATGTAGCCACTCCAATGGTGGAGGCCATCGTTCTTCACACCCGAACTCATTTGCCTTCTCTTGCACCAAAGTGGTGGCTAACTGGGCAACAAGATTGGTGAGCTACTCCAATGTCTATTGAATCCTAGAGTTGGAGAGAGCCATTTTCTTGATCACTAACTCAATTTTAGAGAACATTTGATGATCGTTGGTAACCGTGTCATTGTGCCTCTCCATATGACAAAGTTCATGCTGACATAAAGTGTAATTTAGCATGTTGTAGGGATCCCTATCTAGCACGTCTTCTTGCATTTTACCATTATAATCTTGGTTTGAGCCAGGTTCATCATTCATTGATGCTCGATATTCTTTGATCTCCCTCTGGACCTCGTCCTTGGCCTTTTCTTTGCATTTATGCCTTGCTATTTTAGTGTGGTCCACAAGACCTTGGCTGCACAAGAATGGGCATAACTTTTAGCTCATAACTCCAAACTGAAAAAAAAAATTATTCAAATAAAAGATGTAAAGATTTTTATGGCATAAAATATTCAGAATTTTCTATAGCTCACTTTCCGTGACTATAGAAGGGCTATCTGTACCATGTCCCATTGGACCACATTGCACAAAAATTGCAATATCTTCCCAATCATAGCTTGATCAAGGAGGTTTTTGTTCAAAACAAAGAGGAATTTTCCATCTTTGAGATGAGCTATAGGGTTTTCGCTCAATATTAAGAGTCAATTTTTTGTAAATGGATTATTGTAGCAATCTTGAAATTCCTAAAGTTAGTGCACTGCCTGTCTTGACCCAAACTTGCACTATTTGTATACCGTAGGGCTGAAAAGAATATTTCATGTCATGATCAGCATAAAATACATGCTCAACACCATGTACATCCATGTGAGGCCTACATCAATGAGTCAACCTATGTGTTTAATCTTAGCAAAGATTATGGATGACATATATTTCCCATTCACTACACATATCCCAAGAGCATAACATACATGTCTTGTTAATATATTTGCCTTGTGCCAAGTATATTTCCTTCAAGATTTGGGCTTGTTGCTGAACATACACACACCTACACACAAGTATCAAGCTTTGGATCACCAAGAGGTGGGCAAAGTGTCCTCGCACCACTAGGTGGTACATCCCTTTAGCATCTTTAGTGGCAAGGAAGGGTCAACTCATTCTTGTCTTGTCACCTCACCTAGCATTAGCATTTTCCTCAGTGGTATGTATATATGACAGACATTTTTAATTAAGGCAATCAACATGAAATGCATATAAGAAAGGAAACCTTGGGCCTTTTCATGAAGTGCATGGAATAGACAATGGATTGGGTGGGAGAGGGCTTACCTTGTAGTCTAGTGACTTACTGGATGCCGACTTACCCTTTTACAATGGCTTAATAATTTCTTTCTAATTAATTCAACAAACATAGCACATGGGAATGTTAGGGTAATCATTAACCAAATGATAAAACTATCCATGACTAATCTCATTCCTCATGCAACAGTAAGAGCAATCAAGCTACTAATTTTAGTTGGACAGCATTCACTCAATGAAAAGACTATAATTAGAAGGCAAGATTCAATCCTTAGGTCTCTTTAGCAAGTGGATTCAACTCAACAAATAGACTAGAAGGAGAGACTAGGATTCAATTAGCATATCTCTTCAATTCTTTGAGTAGATAGATGAAACTTCACCGATCAAGCAGCCCAAATCCTTTATCAATTTAGCCTTCGATGTGTCTTCTTCAAGAATTGAAAGCTTTATGTGCAGATTTCATGGCTACCCATGAAGAATCCTTGCATTTGGAGATCCATATCTTCAATCTTGTACGTACTTGGTCAAAAATGGTTGCAAAAGGTTTTGGGGGCTAAGACTTCAAAGATTTTTGAGAGTTTGAGGGCTTGGAGATGAGTGGCTATGGCTACCCTTTGTTGTCCACAACAAGGTTTGCTCCAAGGGTTGAGGATTGCCAAGAAAAGGGTAGAAGAGATTCAAAGATAACTATGGAGAATGCTCTTTTGCTCAAGGAAGAGAAGGCTTCAAGCTTGATCAATTGGGGAGCTCAATGGGCTAAGAAGAAGATAAGAGAACCATCAGTGCAAAATGCGGCACATTTTGCTAGCTACTTGCTATGATGGCCAAGTGGCTCTGTTGCAAGCATCAAGGGTGCTTGACATGCTCTAGATCATGCAAGAAGTACTCTTGGAGGGTCATTAAGTCATAGGGAGGGCAAATGTAAGAGGAAAATGGAGATCTCTTGGCTAGGAATCCATGGCACCTTCAACAAGAAGAGAAAGAGAACTTGGGAGATCCACCTATAAGAAATCATATATATAATGTGTGTTCAAAAGATTTTAAGAAATACCCTTTATGTGCATGCTATAAGCCCTTAAAATGACCCCTTTTACTTTACTAAACTTACAGATTTTTTTCAAATTGTAATTAAAATTTTCCTTTTGTAAATATAATCCTATAAATTTTACTAAATAGAATACCTTTTCTTTTGAACTCACGTGGTATCTTACATGTTCTATAAGGTGGGCTCCCCAAGGAGAGAGAAGAACTTAAGCAAAAAGTAGCTAGGGTTTATTCCTTCTCTAACTCCAGTGGAGGTCTCTTTGTCTAAGAACGCCTAAAACTGAGCACAAAACTTAGTGACAGCCTGCTAACTTCACCGTTTTACCTCCTAATATATCAAAAACTCTAGCTCGAATGAGAAAAGAAAAGGGAGAAAGGTCAAAAGCACGATATAGCTCTGATTCCAATTGTAAAGAAGAAGACATGAGACAAAGAAGGGAAGAGAGAGAAAATTGCAGAGAGGAGAGAGAGGGAGAGCGAAAATGGGAGAGAAAGACAAAAAGAGAGAGAAAGGAGAGAAGAAAGCCATGGAAGCTTGGTGAAGGTGGAGACTGTCTTTTGATCATTTGTAGATGCTCTCAACTGGGTCTCTTACACCTTTTATACCTGGTTAGTGTGACTAAGTATTTACCAGTGATTCTTGTGCGATCTCAATTTTTACTTTTATGAGGCATGAAACAAACTACCCTTTTCATACGAATCAAGAATAATGTATTTTGATTCAAAAAGACATAGGTTTTATTGTGTTTCTCCAATATATAGAAGATTCTTCTTCAAAGAAAATGCAAGAGAAAAAGAGAGAAGATGTTCCATGCATACATCAAGAGATTAAAGTGAACACAAAGATATTTTAAGAATATTTTGAGAACCAATGGTGCGAGATTTTGATCCTATTATGTTTGAGTCAGAACATCACAAAGGTAGAAGACGAGGAGATGGAATTGAGTATAAAGATTGAAGAATGTCCTTTTCATTGTATCCCTACATTTCCTACCTACCTTATCAACAAGAAAAAGATATGTGTTGCTCAATGATATTCCATATCTTTTTTATCTTAGAGAAGGTTACTACCTAACCATCCTAGAAGCATGAGGTCAAATTGACAAGGATTTCATAAGTTATGAACCATGCCTACTAGCAATTATAGATGTTAAGGGGAAGGATTTTGAAGATAGCTCCATAGCCTTGCACACATGTATTAATCAGATAGTGAAATATCAAAAGAAGGGGCTAACACGGAAGAGTAGTTCTGAAAGGTCCAAAAATGACTTGGCATTAAGTGCATGGGATATGAAGACATATTGAAGCCTCCATCAATGGAGAAGCCAAAGAACTCAATAAATCTTTATGATGAGAGCCTTCATGAAGATTATGAAAACCCAAAGGTATGAAAGATATTTCTAAGATCCTCAAAGGCTTAATACTAGATTTTTGTTATGCTTAATAGATAAGTGACTTTAAGATTTCCATCTATTGATAAGGAAGAGTTTTTGTTTCTTATGTAGATTGAAATTGAAGACCATGATAACTTTCTTGGAAGAGCCAAGGGCTCTAGACCACTCAAGCTTGGAAAAAGTCAAGGACTTGGCCACTATATTGAAAACTTAAATAATCAAAATATTAAAATTTATCAAGTGATTCGGAAGCTCTCCAAGTTTACCAATGATGGCTTTGAAAGCTATTTTCTAAGTCATTAGATCTGAAGTTTTTAACAGAGGAGTGGAGAACATAATTTTGGTGGAGAAAAAAGAAACCATAAGGGGTTTTGGCTACATGCCAAGTTATTGTCGGTCTAGATACAAAAAGCAAAAGTCTTTGAAATGTGGATGCTTTATTGAGTGAGATAAAGCCAACAATTCCTCAACAACAAAAACAGATTAAATGATCTTAAATAGTCGAGGGTTTCTTGACACCCATCTTTTGCCTTCTCTTTATTTAGTTTATAATCATTCTAAAAATCTCTACTTTGCACAAGAGTTTACATATCTCTCTTTCCTCTTTTAGGTAATCATTTCTATGGTTTTTGTCAAAGATGATGTATTACATGATGTGCTTGCATCTTTAAGCTTGAATTTATGCCAAATTTTTCCATGAAATCATTGAAATGTCTCTAATAAACTATTCGCTTTGACTATTCCTCCTCCATATCTTGTATGTTTGAAGGTTTTTGTTCTTGCCTGATAATGTGATTTTTCCATACCTTGGGTTGGCCAAATAGATAGGCTTCAATATTTTTTATAAAATATGGAGCATGGTTGTACATAGTATGTTGCACAATTAAAAAATAAAGAGAGTTAGTTAAATATCTTATATGAGTTAGATAATGAAGAAACGTAACAACTTCTTACTATATAGTGAGTGAAGTGTTGATTACCCTACGCTTCTGTCATTGCCTTTTCAAAAAGGTTTGATTGGTCTTTGAAGTCTTTGAGATCATTATCTTTTTAAATCAATTTTATCACAATTTAAAAATATTTTACTAGTGTTTCCGAAACTTTGGCTTTTTAGTTCTGAGCCTATCCATTATCAACATGATCATTAACTACATTATGTAGGGATTTCCATTAATTATATTAATGGTTAATTTCCCATTACTCAAATCTCCCCTAATGCATAGTGTCTACTGACTTATAATGATATATATGTTTTAGTTTTTATTTGTTTTTCAAGATGCTAAGCCATGCATATATTGTGCAAATAGATTTGTTCACCTAACATTCATGATAGTCAATGGGTGAGGGACACAAGCACAAAAACACCATATATGATGCTTGCATCACTAATCTCATGAATGCATATTTTCAATGTACTCAATAGATGGATTTTCTTAAAGGCAAGTATATAATTCAAGTTGGCTTACAATTCTATTGGAGAGACCACTCTCATGGCAAACAAGTGCACATTTGCTAGGGGTTGTATCTAAGGCACTTCAGATGTCGTTGCAAGTACTATAATGTTTAGCACACATTTGCTAAGAGTTGCCTCCAAGGCACTTGAGATGTCATTACAAATACTCCAATGTTCAGCGATAAGCTTCTTCCAAGAGAGAAGAGGGCATGCTAAGTGAAATGCTGTCTTGATTGATCCAATGTAGCAAATTAAACATGCTATAATTATTTCCGAAAGTTATATACATGACTATAGACAAGCATCAAGAAGAAAATACTCAAGGTGCAACAAATCCTGTTGACAATAACATCACACAAGTGCAACAAGGTCTAGAGAGAGAGGTTCATCCCATGAAATAGGCTTTGAGAAGAGCTCCAATAGCCAATAGGGTCAAGTACAATCATTGGGCTTCAAGAAAGAAATGTGATGGTCTAGTTCATGTAAGGGAGTTGGCTCCGATCTTTTGGAGTGACTGTGAGTTAAGCTAATGGAAAAGGACAAGTTTTGCTACTTTTGTAAAAATGATGTGAGGCATTTCTAGAAAACTAGCAAGGTAGTGTTGCATTCTCGAACCGATGTTCCATCTATGTGGGCAATCAATATAGACACACACTTGGGTTGCAAAAGGTTAAAAAGTTGGTAGCTACAAGCATTGGTATTGGTGTCACACATGGAAAGATGGAGATGGCAGTTTGAGGACAAGGTGCAAATATGAACGTGGACTCTCCAATAAAACCCAAAAGGTTTCTCCACTCAATTGGTATTTCCAAAGCTACATATGACTAAACATCGCAAGCCCTTGAGTTATGTACTTCGTTTAGATGGTTTGGTTCACAAGGCAAAGATAAAAGAGATAAATTAGAAGTCTGCAATCACCAGCGTAGTAGACTTTACGGAAGCGCTCATTCCAAAGGCACCAGCACGTTCTTGCACAAAGTTTCAATAAAGCGTGAGGTCTCACAAGGTGTATGTACCATGTGAACATATATCCTTTGTTTTTCTTATTGTCCTTGGTCAAGATATGAAAAATAGTATGTAGATCCATCAAGCCAATATAGGGGAGAGTATATTGAAGGACACACCCACAATAGAGCTACTAGGGTTCCCTATGAGGCATTCCCATAGCTAATTTGGCAAATCTGATAGACTAGAATATAGATTTGTGCTCAATCCAATCCTTATATTGTGGCTTTTGCATATCTGGAAAAACATAGCACATATAGATATGTACCAATTTGTGAAATACCCTAAACATTGTGTGTGTGTGTGTGTGTGTGTGTGTGTGTGTGTGTGTGTGTGTGTGTGTGTGTGTGTGTGTGTGTGTGTGTGTGTGTGTGAAATACCCTATTCAAGAGGAAAAAGAGCAACGCTATCCTTGAACCAAGAGTGGAGTGGTTGACCTTGACTCCTATGGACTACCAAGTGACCTAGCTCAAATGACTATAGAGCTTGACCAATCATGGACAAGAGGCTCAATTACCTACTAAGAGGGGCCTCTAAATGGATTGTGAAGTAGACACCTCACAATCCTACATAAATAGACATGATGGAATGGTAAGTGAGACTATTTGAGCACGTGGTTGGTTACTAGACATACAACAATGTAAGTCCAAGCCCAAAATGAGTTTTTTCAAGGAGTCTAGAACTACTAACTCACAAGCTTGGATCTACATGTGATCATGAATGGATAGAGAACTCATTCAATGTTCCCATTATTTCTTGCATTCCCTTTAGTCACTAGAAGTAGATGGCTTGATCCTTGTTGCCTTTTTAATGTTTCTACTCAATCCAATGTCTTTGGAAGATAGATACCTTCTCTATTCCTCTATATACTATGTAGCTTGAGGTTGAGTTGTTTTGGTCCACCTTATGGGTTGTAGCTGACATTTTTTGCCTAACAAGTAAAAGGTTAGGCAGTCACATAAATCCTATGCACTCTCTGAACATAACCTTCTTATTCCTTCAACTTCTCACTTTAACATAAAACTATACATGTAATCTTCTTGTCCCTTCTACAACTTCTCACTTAACAATATCCTGCATCCTAGCCTATCAACGTATAAGGTTATGAAAACACACAAATACTACGGAATTCCTTTCCACAATCTTATATTACTTCTGACGTACTTACTCGTAACTGCGCCAAATTTTATATTAAGGTCGTCAGACAAATATGCGGGTGACATCTAATTTGAGTATGTACCACCGAGTCCCGGTTTTTCCACCATACCCAAGTGCTCCACCTATACTGAGTTGGTCGATATGATGCTATGTAGCTAGCTTACATTTTTACACGGATGGCTGCACACAGTCACATGCAGGAATTCTAAGAATATAGATTTCTAAAGAGAACTTGTTTGTCTAAATTAGAATTCAGGTTCATAAACAAAGACAGCATGATCCAACAATTTAAGCGACTAAACACAATTGTTTGCTTGGGAGTTTGATGCAGGGTGAATGGAAAGTAGCAAATTCTGCTGAAGAGGAGGTTTTTTCACTTATAAACACCATTTAGGATTTCCTAGACTCAAGATTATGAAAGCTCTTTAGAGTGGCATGTCTCTTAGAGCCTATCAGTTGATTTTAGAGTTTCCCTTGTGCTTGCATGCTTTGAACTGTTAATTGTAATCCTACTCTTCTGACACACAAAGAACAAACATTAGAGCAGGCTCTTCGTCTTGAGAATTAGTAGATAAATCAGGAAAGAATATGTGTGCATTATCAAGATAGACAGTCTAGAGGGCATGCAGAATTACTTCCCTCTCTGGTAGGCCAAATATGTACCTAGCAACTGTGGTTTATTTGCCATAATATTTGAAGTACCAAGCACATGAGAAGGACTTCAATATGGCGCAAATGGAAGTGATGACTCGATTTTGATGCAAATTCATGGGAAATACAAGAGAACTTAAATAATGTCAATTCAAAAATACAAGTGAACTTACATAATTTCATATGGGACAAGTTGCTGTTTCAGCAAGAGGATAATGATTGATGATTTCTGAGAACAATAGATTGCCATGAAATATTTCATTATTCAGCACCATATTCACATGGATCCTATAGGGATCCTTTCACTAGAGCCACATCACTGTATCCTCTCCTCTTTCTGCTAAGGAGGTAGATGATACCCTGTATGCTATACAATAAGGTTCAAATTTTTGTGTTGAATCATTGCAGCAAGTGAGCAAATCTTCCAATCCCAAAAGCAGACTATAAAACAGAAGCCAGAGATAATCAATATTCAGATGGTAAATCACTTCCTGAAAGTATACATTTTTAGCTCAGCTTGCAAGTTTGACGAAGATGGATGCCTCAATAGAGCTGAAGCTTCATAATGTAATCTTTAACAAGATAATGAAACCGATTGCTTGACCTGAACATGTCCAGAACTCAGAAGCAAAGAATCGGTTGAATTCCAACATGGGGAAATGGATCCTTGACTTCCATCAAAAGACCATGTATGAAGGCAAAATTGAACTTCACATCAGATGTCTACTGATGTGATGAACAATGCATGAGCTATTTGGATCAGAGTACACAAAGGACAAAGGATGATGGCACGCATTGTGCAGGCTTGGAATCCCAGTGTGCTATCTTGCATGTATCACAACAGGCATCCATATAGCCAGCACACAGACTTTCCATGTCCTACTCATGCCTGGGCTTCTTTTGACCTGAGAATGAGGGAGTGTTAGAGCCATCAGTGTCTGTATTTGATCGAGTTGTTGTAGTTGCGACTGCCTTGAACATCTCCCCATCTGTAGAATTCTCTGACATGGCCTGCACAAATTCTGCAGAGAGTTTTGCATAGAGCTCAACCACACGAGCAATGTTGTTATTGAGCTCACGGATAAGGCTAACATTCCTTGTCAAGTTTTCTGGTATTCTGCTTTCATGATTCTGGTTGATCTCTCTAATGAGCACTCTATTCTGATCCAAGATAGTCTGCACTTGACTGAAGCTCTTCTGGAAAGTCTCCCAAACTTTGCAATCAACAGCATTCCCGTTCGTGGGGCTTATAGCAGCATTACCCTCCTTCATCGAGAAGATCCAAAACAGTGCATAACCAGCGAGAGCTATTGATAGAGAGAAGCAACTACTGGTCACAAAGCTGGTCCATGAAGCCAAAACCTCAGCTCCCACTTGGTATGAGAGACTGACAAAGGCATCAAGTCGAACCTCCTGATCTTCTGCATACAGAAAACCAACCACTGAGCAGATCTAGCAAATTTCAGCTTCTACTTAAGCAAGAAAAGAGAGACCTGCAAGTCCTACCCCCAAGCCAAAGGCTAAGACAAAAACCAATATCAAATTGTCAATATGGATCATCAATAAACCTCAAACCACAGCAGAAGAGCTAAAACGAGCAACAAGTATCAAACTAGCCTAAACGCATTAAGTAATACACAGAGGCATCAATGACACGCCTGAAACCACAATTTTTACAAGAAACGGCTGAACATTTCCCATTTGAACATGCAGAAAAGAGGCGCTTGTAGTGGGGAAAACGACCTACAGTGTGAGCGTTTGCTGTGATCAGATCATCCCTGAAAAGAATTCGGCCACAAAGGCTTCATATGAGCTCACAGTCGCTCTTTTTTCTAAATAGAGAGCATGGATTAGAGAGTATTATGCTGCTGTGTTGCGACAACGGAGCACTGCTTCCGGTTTGGGTTGATGCGGAGCAGAGTGCTCTCTCTCTCTCTCTCTCTCTCTCTCTCTCTCTCTCTCTCTGTGCCAAGAGACTTCAAGAAACAGACGACTGCTCAGGATTCAGGAAACGTTCAATATCTCGGACTTTTTTTTCTTTACCAAGATTGTCTCTCACGGATTCAACATGGCAACAAATTTGATTTGCAGTCCGAGAATGCGGCAGGAGAAGGAAAATTCAGAGGCGGCAAGCAGCAAGACAGACACAGACACAGACGCAGAGAGGAAAACACACACACACACACACACACACACACACACACACACACAGAGTTACCGGCCTGAAGATGGGAACGAGATCGCCCTACGTCCCAGAAGAAGAAGAAGAAGAAGCAAGAGCAGAAGGAGAGGGAAGGAAGGAAGGAAACAAGCGAGCGAGGCAGAAGAAACGGCAGGCGAGAGAGACAGAGAGAGAAGAAGAAGAAGAGGAGGAATTCAAGAAGGAGAAGGAGAGAGAAAAGAGAGAAAGATAGAAAAAGACCGAGACCTCGCAAGGCCTCTCTCCGCCCAGAAAAAGATTTTCGAGCCCCAAGATCCTGCAACCTTTTGCTGCGCCCCCATTGGTCCACGTCGGCCGAAAGCCCACGTGACGACCAATCGTCTTGCTCCAAGCGATACGCCGCACCTGATTCGGTTCCGAGCCTCCCAGGCCTGGGGATCTTGCACCTCCCACCCAGCCGACCCACTCGATCACTGCAAAAGTGCACCGAATCCCTTTAACTCTCAGTTCCCCTAATCTCACGTGATATTTTTACTTAACCCTAAATCTCCTCCTTAGAGTCCGTTCACATGGGCCAGCGCCAGCTCACAAGCGCGCATCCCCTAAGAGCCAGGTCATGTGGTGCTTCGGTAGGGGGGGATTGGACATGGGTTCCTCGCCTCACACTCCCACACTGTCTCACACAAGGTAACAGAGTGAGGGTAGTGGGGACTCCTTCCCCCTCCATATGACCTTGCAAACCATTCAAAAAAAGAGTGTTCTTACCACAAAGCTAGCAACATCAGCGAATGAGACCATGAGAAAGATCAATGTTCGGATGTCCCAGTCAATGGAATAGCACCAAGGTTTAACGTTATCATTAATTTAAGCTTTCTCTTGCAAACCATCTTGTGCCGCCACATGATTGTCAATTCCACACTCATAAAATTGCAAGAAATGCCACTACCACCCAGAGCGAGATAAGGTAGGTCTATGGACTTTCACAAGTAGGCCATCTTCTATGGACTTGCACAAGTATGTGTATCTCCCCAATACTGCTTGCAAAAAGTGTTTTTCCCAACCAATCTAAATTAGGGCTAGCTTTTAACATAATCAATTTTGTAACTCAAATTCTATATGGAATGTTGTTTCATAAGCAAAATATTTAAAAATGTAAACCATGTTTAAGGGCATGAATAAATTTCTCAAATTCCATCCGGTAAGAAACACTAAAATGGTGTATTCTATGAGCATTGCTTCCATCCCTAAAGAAGACAATTCACAATGCAACCAGTTCTTCACAAACATGACTTATCAAAATATTTGACTTCTAAAGCAATATAACTTTCAAATATAGGTTGCACTACTTCTTCCTACAAATGGGAAGCATGTGCTTGGATAATCAAAGGGCCTCTAGATTGGAAATTTATCCCCATAGCATATGTTGAAGGTGAAGCAACAACAAAATCCCTTTATTGATGTTTATCTAGTGATCAATTATTTAACAAGTTACTATCAAATAGAATAGGAACACTCGCCTATTGTTAGGAGCCTGCTAGTAACGTAGCTAAGTTGACAAATTACCTTGTTCAATCACTCAAGTTAACCCCTTTGGAGAGTTAAAAAGAACCCAATGATAGGTTTGTAAATTAAAAATGATTGAAGACAAATGTAGATCCACAAAACTCCCATACACCAACACACACATATTCAATACCTACATTGAATGCACATGATATGGTAAGAACCTTGTATTGTACATTAGTTTTTAGATCCAAGCTCACTCTATGCGAATTGAAGTATATGTTGGAGTGAGGTATTGATGGCATGAGGCTTTGGCTCACTAAACTAGGAAGACTAGTTAATAATTAGAAGGTATACACAAAATAAGAGAAGCCCGGCTTTAGGCCAAAGAAAGGGTAAGATTTCCCAAAATCAAGTCCATGTATAAAACCCACAAAATGAATGGATAAGTGCATTCTTATGGTGTGTAATCTTGTGGAACTCTCTTCTTACTTCTTGATCCTCCATCTCACTTGAGAGAGAAAGGGAAATGGAGAGGGAGAGACCAATGCAAGTGAAACTCTTTGCTTCTTCGTCTCCTTCATGGAGCAAGTGTGGTGATTGAAACTATGCAAATGGAGCTTACTTAAGGAGCATCACTCGAGTCATGGAGCTATCGATAAGGCTTTGTGGATAGACTATGACAATAAGGTAAATCAATGAGTTCATTATAGCATTTGTGAGTATGTGCAATGGTTAAGTGAGAGATAGCCATAGTCATGTCACTCAAACCACTTGAATCAATAAACATTCCATCAAGTCCAGTATTCAAGCTTGCAAACGCTATGATATTTTGGTTCTGTTGTTAGGACGGATGGAATCAAATGACTAGGCATATGCTCTCCACACCAAACAACAGAATAGGAGCTTGCACTTCAATAATTGCATGCAATGTTTGGCCCTTATGAGCAAAGACCACGCATTAATCCATTGTTACACTTCCCATAATATTGACTTTGCACTCCGTCTCACCTTTGCCTTTGATATGCACCATGAATTGCACGTTGGATGCCTTGCAAAATGGCTCCTATATTATTAAGTGTGGAAACTTCATTTGTGGGCTTTAGACACTCCATAACTACCCCCACTATAAGGCGAATCTAAGTTAACCTAGAAGAGATCCCAAACTAGCCAAATAAGGATGTAGAAGTCATCTCAACCCCATATAAGTCACATTAACACGAAGAGGAACCCTATGTCAACTTTCTATCACTTAGGATGCTCTAGTATAAAAGGAAAAATGTTAAAGCCCCTTTATTTCTACTTCTCTTTTGTGTCCATCATTGTTCTATTATGCCCCAAGGGGACCAAGACATTGACCCCAATCCTATCTCATACCTAGAATCTACTAGGATCTCGCAAGGTAACAGATAGAATGTTCTTTTTCTTCATTCTAATCTTATTCCCCACATATATGTCTCGTCCCAAGGACAAGGCATTGGCCCCAAGCCTGGCTCAAATCTATGAACCACCTACCAAACCCTCACAAGGCAGCAAGTATCTTCTAGCCTTTTGTTTCTTTTTGCTTATTCATAATAGGACTTTAAATAGTTTTAGACTATAGGCAATTGCTCACACCCTGGCCCCTCACCCACTCTGGGACTTTATCATGACGACATGAAACTTGCCAGGAACTCACACCTAGGCTACTTGCTTTAGCCCCTCACCCACTATGCAACTTTATCATGATGACATGAAACTAGCCAGGAACTCACACCTAGGCTACTTGCCTTAGGGAAGAAAGGATAACACCTATTGACCATTAGCCTAGCTAAAATGACACTCATGTTCAACTTGTGAGCACCCTTAAGGGAGGGGAAAAGCAACAAATGCATCTCTCTCAGAGAGACCACTCAATCCCTATCCCAAATCTTTGGCATTAGATCCATGTAATACATCATAAATAATTCCCCACCCCTTACCTTAAACCAAAAAATAATAAACACAACAAGGGCAATGTGATAGAGACACTTGATGTCTAAAAGAATCCACATCACAACTATTGGAGCCCTCCTTGAATGCAAACCAAACAACTTGCACAACAAAAATCAACAACATCACACATGTCAAAAGCTCCCATACCCGAGAAGGGAAATGGAACATCCCTCTTGGCCTAATGAAGTATAATAAGATAGCATAACTTCAATAATGATGTGCTGAGAAACCCTTCCTCGGTCCCCCAAGAACTCTCACCACACACACAACATTGGGCCAAAGGATGGGCGGATGATATAAAGCATTTGTGTCTAGGGGCATTATCTTTCTGTGAGGTTAAGCTTAACATTCTATGATGTCATGATCTAATATCACAATTGGGTCTACATCTGTTTCTTTAAATACCTTACAAGGTTTTGCATTAGGTTGGACAACCCAGTCCTTAAACAATGATGCACTATCCCCCATTGGGTTCCTTTCATTAGCCGAGCCTTGAGACCAAGACACACTTTGTGTACCCACCAAGCCTACCCTTGGCTCACTATTGGAATCATTCATTATAACCCCATGCTCTCTAGCTAGGATTTTGGCCTCAAGTCATATTTAGGAAATGTCTTTTGTCTAGCAATAAACACAATCCCTTGTTTATCATTCGCATTCTCAATCACGAGTCAAAATAAATCCTCTTCTTCCTCTCCATTTTCCTTTTCCTTTTAAGTGCATAAAGGCATCTTACTTTAGACAAACTCCTTACATAGTTCCTCATTGTTTTAGTAGAAAAACCATTGGTACCTATGCCATGTGTCCCATGTGCTCTTACAATAGATTCCTTCAAATTGGTCTTATAAAATTTCTACCTTGGGAAGAAAATCACCTTCTCATGGGTTCTTCCAACCCATTTTCTCGATTAAAAGGCCTAGAAGGCTCTATAACATCTACAATTATGCATAGTAGAACTACGACCCCTGTTAGAATTGATGTCAGGAGGCATATTTCACGGTGGATTCCGTGCCACGGTGGATTCCGTGAGGTTTTACGGTGGATTCCATAAACTTTGATGACCGGGGCTCATACACAAAGTGGATTCTTTGTGCGAGAAGTTGATAGGGACGCCTGTCCTTTTCGGGCATTTCATTAATTTAGTGTGTACATGGGTGATTCCATAGCGGGTGATTCCGCAAAATGCATATTAAATTAATAAACGTTTATGAGTTTAGAGTGCGCACTCGTAATAAATTAAGGTTAGGATTGATTTCTAACCAGTTGATTTATTTATGTAGCTGAAGACTGCTAGGTATTCACTTTTGTCAGTTTAATTGTATTATTTTACTAACGATTGTGAATGCTTCAGTTGATGTGTAGAGATAGCAGCAGTGGCGGAGGAAAGCATTGGAGGATAGTGAGTATTCGATTTATCACTTATATTTTGATGGGTGCATACCTTAGGCATGGCGCCTATATTTTGTCACGCCTATTTATTGAGGTGTTGGATATTTATTATTATTTTGTATGCGTATGGGCGCACGATTATGTTATTTGTACTTGGACATTGTATTGGGTATGCCAGACTCTTTGGGCACCGTCCATTAGCTTTATTTCTATTTTGTGCTAAAGCAAACTCAAAAGCTAAAAGCTTGCTATTTTGTAATTTGGGCTATTATTTGAGCTTGAAGATGATTAATACAAAAAATACATGCTTTGTGGAGTGCTCACACAAGGCATGGGGGGAGATTGCACCCAATTGGTCTTTTGTTCATGTCGTTCATGCTTTTTACCTTGAATTTTGTGCAAAAAGTAGAGTTCTATTGTTCTTGGGGACCTTCCGGCATTCACTATGCGAGCATACAACATCCGATCTACGCACCAATGGTATCAGAGCAAAGCTGAGATCAAGAGCTTCCAATCGCTATCCATCTTGTGCGAAGGCGTAGCTCCTGGAACGATCGAGCTCTACGGTCAATCTCGTCGCGAACGGTCGATACGGGTGGATTCCTGGCGATCAAGAACCTCTGTTTCCATCATCAGATCGCGAAGGACCGGCCTGCAGCAGCGGAGGACCACTCCTACATCCTCACATAGAAGTCGCGGAGTTGCAAAGATAAGTTTCAATCTTCATATCTTCAAAGCTTTAAAAATTAAAGCTTAGAAACTTAGAGAAGCTTTAAGCTTCTAAAAATCTCATCGCGAGGTATCAGAATGTGCCGCGAATTTTTCGTCGCGTTGAAAAAACGGCCCCCTCCCCACGATTCGACGTTTTTTGTTATTAAGCTTAAAAGCTTAATCATTTAAGCCTCAATCAGATAAGTCATATCAAATATGCAAGTCACACACAAGCAATCAAGTTCTGCAAGTCTATCAAGTCGAAATTTTGCAAGTCAGATAAAGCAATCAAGTTCTGCAAGTCTTCAAACTCTGCAAGTCACATAAGTCTGCAACTCTGCAAGTCAGACAAGTCACCTGAAGTCAAAACTGACTTCTGTTCAAAACTCATAGAAGGGCTGTTCCTGCGCAGAAACTCCGAACTGCAAAGTTGTTCATTGGAAGGTACTCTACGCATACGCAGGTTTGCTGAAGCATTTTGAGCACACACAGAAGATTAAAATGCTGATTTTGCAAAAATTACAAATCCCACAATAGTCAAAGACGAAGATTGTGAAAGCCACACCCAAAAGTATATAAGCCTTGTATACCCGATCTTGAGCTACGCTCATCCCGCTAACTTGATTTTGAGAGTGAGAGGTCTTTTGAGTTTTACAGGATGACGGAACCACATATGGATGATTTAATGGCTAAAGGCGACCTACCTGAATCTACGATGGAGCAAAAGCTGGACTTAATTATGATGCAATTGGATGAAGAACGACGAGCTAGGCAAGCATTGCAAGTTCAATTGGCTAATTTACAAAGATCGACTACCGACAAAGAGGAACCTCAATCTGAAGATCTTATCCAACGTACCATCGACGCAACTCTCGAAGCTCAATCCATCTGCAAGGAAACAAAGATAAGTAAAAGAAATTTCAAATTTCGTACTTTCAATGGCACTCGAGAGGGAGAAACTGTTCTTGCATTCATTAGTCAGTTTGATGACTACTTTCATGAGGAAACCTATGCAGAACAAGATAAAATCAAGTGTGTCACTAATCATTTAGTGGATAGAGCATCTCTTTGGTGGACCGTGGTTCGTAAAAGTATAGATTGTCCCACTACTTGGGAGAATTTCAAGAAGAAGTTTATGCAGAATTTCCTTCCTCCACAATTCCATGAAAAAGCCATAAAGCAATGGGACCTTCTTCAGCAACATGATCGTGAGCCTATTCCTCAGTACACTGAACGCTTTTGGAATGCATTACTCCAGTTACGCATGCTTGAAGACGTACCTGAAGCAACACACAAGCGCAAGTATATGTCTGGACTACTTGGACATTACTACGCTGAAGTTAATATGTTCAAGCCTGCAACTCTTGAAGACGCAATTTCATTAGCTCACGACATTGAAGACAAGCTGCAAGGAAGAGACAGACGTCCACAGCAATTCCAACCCAATGGTAACTATGGATCTAAGCAATTCAACTCAAATTTTAGAAGATTTAATCCAGGTCGTTTTCCTTCATCATCTTTCCGTAAGAATTGGGCAAAACCACCTGCTTTACCATCCAATACCAACCAAAACCCCAAGCCTATTCCATAGCCAGATCCTAATATCCCTAGACTTCCTACCATTGCCAACAATGTAACCAAAGCCAAGCCTATAGTATGTTATAAATGCCACCAGCCTGGACATCTAGCAGCAAATTGCCATTCGAAGAAGCCACCTGTCCATATCAACTACCTTGGAGCAATGGAAGATGAAGAACATGAAGATATGCCTGATTTCACGGAAGATGAGGACGACACTACTACTCCTTCGGATACTTTACCAGGTATGCCAACTCCACATTCTTTATTGACAATGAAATGTTTAGTGCATGGAAAGGAAAAGATTATTTTGCATGATGATGATAGTACTCATGATTTTTGCAAAGCTAGTAAAAGAATTGAAGTTACAGACTGTACCTACGCATTATCGCATTAAAGCAGCATTCTTAGGCACTAGGTATAATGGTACACAGGAAGTGCATGACTTAGAAATTCAAATTGGTCAATACACTGAAAGAAGAAATTTTCTAGTTGTACCATTACAGTCCAGTGACATTATTTTAGGTATGCCTTGGCGTCATCAGCATAACCCAGATATAGATTATTCCACACATTCAATTAATATTAATTTTCAAGGAAAACATATTACATTGTATGGTATGCATGCATCTAATGCTTTCCCACTGCTTTCGCATACTCAAGCTAAACGTGCATTACACAAAAGTAGTAAATCTTATCTCATTTGGGTGAATGAACTGCAAGTTAAAGAAAATCATATGCACCCTAGGCATAAAGAATTTCTTGCACACTTTAAAGACTGTTTTGCCGAAGATCTACCACCTGGTTTACCTCCTTCACGTCCAGAAGACCATAAAATAGATTTGATTCCTGGTACACAACCACCTTGTAAAGCACCATATAGGCATAACTAGATAGAGCAAAAAGAAATTCAAACTCAAGTTGAGGAATTACTAAATAGAGGATTGATTAGACCTAGTAGTTCTCCATTTGGTGCACCTGTTTTATTAGTAAAGAAAAAGAATAATACCTATCGTATGTGCATTGACTATCGTGCTTTAAATAAGATCACAGTAAAGAATAGGTATCCAATTCCTGGAGTTGATGACCTTATGGATAAACTGCAAGGTTCTGCCATATTTAGTAAAATAGACCTTAAGTTTGGTTATCATCAGGTGAGACTAGATAACTTTGACATATTCAAGACTGCATTTAGGACACAGTTTGGTCATTATGAATTTTTAGTGATGCCTTTCGGATTGACTAATGCACCTGCTACATTTAGTAGAATGATGAACCGTATATTTTTAAAATATCAGTATTGTGTTATTGTCTTCTTTGATGATATTTTGGTGTTTAGTCAAAATGAGAAAGAACATTATGAGCATTTGTCCTTGGTTTTCCAGTTATTAAAAGATAATCAATTGTATGCAAATCCGAAAAAGAGTGAGTTCTTTAAAACAGAAATTGAATATTTAGGTCATATTGTATCATCTGATGGCATTAAAGTTGACCCTAAGAAAATAGATGCAATATTGAATTGGCATGTACCTAAAAATGTGCATGAGTTACGATCATTCCTAGGTCTTGCTAGTTTCTATAGGAAGTTTGTGCGTAATTTTTCATTACTTGCTTTACCATTAACTAAACTTCTGAAGAAAGGTATTGTTTCCTTTGACTTATTGAAACATGCATTAACCCATGCTCCTGTACTACAGTTGCCTGATATTAATAGACCATTCTTTCTAGTAGTGACTGATGCTAGTGGATCAGGAATAGGAGCCGTACTTATGCAGGACAATCATCCCATAGCCTATTCTAGTTGTAAGCTGAAACCCTCTGAACTGAAATATTCCACATATGACAAAGAATTATTAGCTGTCGTACAAGCCTCAAGACAGTGGAAACACTACTTAATGGGTTCAGAATTTATGACTAAGACCGATCAGCAAAGTATTAGACATTTACTTAGCCAACCTCAAATATCTGACCGACATATCAAATGGGCATCCTTTATTCAAATTTTTCATCCTATCATTCAATATCAACCCGGTAAAGAAAATGTAGTGTGGCTGATGCATTAAGTAGAAGACTTGCCATTCATAATATTTCTGTTATATCTTTTGATTCTTTAATTGCTATGAAAGAAACTTATCATCAAGATATTACTTTTCATGCTGATTGGAATAAATTAGTTCAAAATAACTTGATTCCTATTGATTCACTATCTTATAATGATGGATTTATGTTTAATGAAAAGAGATTATGTGTTACAGTTCCATTCAGATCTTTTGTTTTGAATGAGATTCATTGTCCTCCATATCAAGGTCATAGAGGTATCATATCTACTTTACGTACATTAACTAAAGATTTTTATTGGCCGCATATGGACACTGATGTATCTAACTTTGTTTCTGAATGTTTGATTTGTCAAAGAGTTAAGAGACATCATGGTAAACAATATGGATTACTTATGCCTTTATCTATTCCGTCAAGACCATGGGAACAAATTTCAATGGATTTCATTAATGGTCTACCTAATACTAAATCTAACTATGATATGATTTGGACAGTAGTGGACAGGTTTAGTAAACAAGCATATTTCATTCCATGTAAGAAAACTTTAACAGCATCACAGGCAGCACAATTGTTTTTGAAAACTGTTTTCACTAACCATGGATTACCAAAAGTTATTATTTCTGATCGTGATTCTAGATTTTGTAACAACTTTTGGATTACTTTGTTTGCTAACCTTGGCACAAAAATTGATTTACTATACTAGATCTTTTACGTGCTTACACTATTTCTAAACCACAGACATGGGATACACATTTGCATATATTACAGTTTGCATATAACAATACACCACACACATCTACAAAGAAAGCACCGTTTGAAGTGATTTATGGTTATAGATTGTCTACACCTGTTGCATCTTTGTCAAATAGAATTCAGAGTGCTGATGATATTGCTAGTATGCATAATACTATTTTTGATGAGGTTAAAGCCATGATTGCCAAAGCCCAACAATCATATAACAAACAAGCCAATAAGAAAAGACAAGCAATGAATTTCAAAGTTGATGACTATGTTTGGTTGAGAATAGAAAAACGTAGACTACAAAGTGTAGATAGACACCCAGTTGTGAAATTAGCCCCTAGATTCTATGGACCATTTAAGATCATTCACAAAATTAATGACAATGCATTTAAGTTAGAATTACCACCTCACTAGAAAATTCACAATACATTTCACATTAGTTTATTACGACCCTTTAGAGGCCAATTACCTGTACATCCTGTTTATGAAAACCCACCTTTGTTAGAGGAAGAGACTGAAATACTTGAACCTGAAGCTATCATAGATACTGATTTTATGACCACTAGAACTGGCCGAAGATATTCTAGATATCTAGTTAAATTTAAGAACCATCCTGTAGAAGAAGCACAATGGATGCATGCTAGAGACTTAAATGCTTTCCCCACTCTGTTAGCTCCACATTGAGCTAATAGCAATTGAGGTCAATTGCTATCCCACCCCGGGGGTATGATGCCAGGAGGCATATTTCACGGTGGATTCCATGCCACAGTGGATTCCGTGAGGTTTTACGGTGGATTCCGTAAACTTTGATGACCGGGGCTCATACACAAAGTGGATTCTTTGTGCGAGAAGTTGATAGGGACGCCTGTCCTTTTCGGGCGTTTCATTAATTTAGTGTGTACATGGGTGATTCCATAGCGGGTGATTCCGCAAAATGCATATTAAATTAATAAACGTTTATGAGTTTAGAGTGCGCACTCATAATAAATTAAGGTTAGGATTGATTTCTAACCAGTTGATTTATTTATGTAGCTGAAGACTGCTAGGTATTCACTTTTGTCGGTTTAATTGTATTATTTTACTAACGATTGTGAATGCTTCAGTTGATGTGTAGAGATAGCAGCAGTGGGCGGAGGAAAGCATTGGAGGATAGTGAGTATTCGATTTATCACTTATATTTTGATGGGCGCATACCTTAGGCATGGCGCCTATATTTTGTCACGCCTATTTATTGAGGCATTGGATATTTATTATTATTTTGTATGCGCATGGGCGCACGATTATGTTATTTGTACTTGGACATTGTATTGGGTATGCCAGACTCTTTGGGCACCGTCCATTAGCTTTATTTCTATTTTGTGCTAAAGCAAACTCAAAAGCTAAAAGCTTGCTATTTTGTAATTTGGGCTATTATTTGAGCTTGAAGATGATTAATACAAAAAATACATGCTTTGTGGAGCGCTCACACAAGGCATGGGGGGAGATTGCACCCAATTGGTCTCTTGTTCATGTCGTTCATGCTTTTTACCTTGAATTTTGTGCAAAAAGTAGAGTTCTATTGTTCTTGGGGACCTTCCGGCATTCACTACGCGAGCGTACATCATCCGATCTACGCACCAAGAATGCATAGGATCTCTATGATAATAAATATGAAATTTCTTAACTCCTCGATTGGATGTACATGATTTACTCCCTTCTCCTAGAATCTATAATCTTCAAGGGAAATATAAAATATTTTTAATGAAATAACTCATATCATGCAACCAGTAATGCAAAGATTTGTTGGGGCAAGTAGAAAAGATACATGTAATCAATTCTATCATTAGTAAGGAGTGCTTAAAATGGTTTAAATACTATCACAACAGGGTGATCAATGCATTAGACTACAAAATTCAATCAAGTTATAGATATAGCACACATGATTTAAAAGAAATCCTGAAGACCAAAGATTGGTAGTGATTAATCAAAAGAACGAACGTGAGATTTATTACAGTTTGAGCATTGGAGAGCAAAGGCAAAACTAATATTAGATCATTGAGGTATTTAGTCAACCTAGGAAGTCAAAGCTGTTGGTACTGCCATGGCCATGTTGGAGACAAAAATTTGGTGTGAATACAAACTTGGAAGGAGCATACAAAAACTGAGGATTGAAAGCTTGGATAAAATGGCTTTAATACTATCACAAGAGGATGACCAATGCATTAGACTACAAAATTCAATCAAATTATAGATATAGCACTCATGATTTAAAATAAATCCTTAAGACCAAAGACTAGTGGTGATTAATCAAAGGAATGAACATGAGATTTATTACAGTTTGAGCATTGCAGAGCAAAGGAAAAACTGATATTAGATCATTGAGGTATTTAGTCAACCTGAGAAGTCGAAGCTACTGCTACTGCCATGGCCATGTTAGAGACAAAGATTTGGTGTGAATACGAACTTCAAAGGAGCATACAAAAACTGAGGATTGAAAGCTTGGATCAATGTTTCTCAAACATCCAATGATGCCATGCATTTATAGCTGCAGAGCTAAAACTAGTAGTGGTGATGAACCTCCAATTTGGAGATTCTCAGCAATTAAGGTAGAGCATCTCCAATGTGGATACAAGGGAAAGAGGGAAAGAATGTTGAATTAGTAATCTCACTAAACAAGGGCAGGTTTTGCTATTATTATTTACTCATAAAAATAAGGGGTTTTTTCTATACTATTTGAAAAAGAGACTAAAAACATTGTGCATGTGAGCGGGTTAAGTGAATGTGTTACCCTAGATTGTGTGTTTAGAATAAGAAAGGACTGTGAAAAAGTACATGTGTGTGCATGCATGCATGCATGCATGTGTGTGTGTGTGTGTGTGTGTGTGTGTGTGTGTGTGTGTGTGTGTGTGCGTGCGTGCGTAATACTTCCACGCAATTAAAAGTTGGTTAGTTTGAAAGTTAGTTAGTCAATTAATAAGTTAGTAAGGTTACTAACTAAAGTTAAAACTAACTAATGTTAATAACTAACAATTTTTTAATTTAAAAAAACCGAGGATCGTAACAATATTTTTTTCGGGCATTGACAAGGACTGTAGCCACCCATCACGAAAGTTACCACGTGAATGAGAGTTATAAGCCAGTCATTAATGTTAATGTGTATAGTATGGATGGTCCAAAAATATTGGATTTTTGGACAAAACTAGCATATTTTTTATATTACTTATTGTAAATATCCTAAGAATTTTCTAGAATAGGGTGTCATGTAAAAAAAGTAAGTGGCTTTTTTAGCCAGTTTTAGAGATTTAATGAAAAAAAAAGAAGGATTGGTAAATCGGGCTCGTCACGATCACAGTTTACAGGTAGCAAACAGCACTCTGAACACAAAGAATGAGTGATTTGGAAGATTTCTATGCAAGTGTCTTATGTTTTTATCGCCCTTTCGAAGCCAGCAGAACCTTCAGATTTGTGATTTGAGCATCAAATTGCATCTTAGAAGTTTCAGATTACTGATTTGCCAAAATCCCCTCCATAAAGAGCTCTTCTCAACCGCCACAACCCTTCACTACAAGGATATAGGGGCATAGCGATGGGTGTTTGCGACGCAAATTAGTGGCATCGCTATTTGCAAATGCGACACAAATAGCAACGGTACTTAGAGAAAAAAAACGCGTGAAGCCCGAGCGCACCAGTTTGTCGCAAAGAGTTTGACAGAGAGCGAAAGAGATCATGGCTTTAGGAGGGAGAGGGAGAGGAAGAGGAAGAGAGAGAAGGAGAGCTTCTTACTGCGGCCACCACGCTGCCATCGTCATTCGCAAAGAAGAGGAGAAAGTGAAGAAGAGGGGCCATCGCAAAGAGGAGATGAAGAATCCATCCTCTTGGTTTGTTCTTGTTCTTTCTTCTTTTCTTTTGTTTGTTTTTCTTGAGAATGAGATGCATTGAGGGAGAAAGAGAGAAAATGAGAGAGGGAGAAGAAGAAAGGAAAGAAAGAGAGAACAAGAGAGAGAGAGAGAGAGAGAGAGAGAGAGAGAGAGAGAGAGAGAGAGAGAGAGAGAGAGAGAGAGAGAGAGAGAGAGAGAGAAAATAAACATGAAAGATAACAAAGAAAGAGAGAAAGAGAGAGAGGGAGAGAGAGAGAGAGAGGAGAATGAGTGAGAAAACACAAGGGGGTGAAGAGAAACAAAGAGAGGGTTTGTCGCAAAGAGGAGACGAAGAATCCATCCTTGTGAGGTGCCTCCTCCAACAGACCTAAAGGAGTCTTCTTAGTAGTCAACTGAAATTCATATCCATGCACATCACCATCCCATCTCCCCATTGAAAGGTAAGAAGGATCGAAGCTTCCACTCGAGAGCTATGGCGGGAGAGCAAGAGCAAGAAAGAGAGAGACAAGAAATGGAAACTCCAACAGTCACAATGTGTGACCGGGCCTTCCTTTATTCAAACTGTCACTAAAAGAATAAAGAATAAAGTGACGGTGACGGGCGCCCGCCACCTGCAGTGTGCAATGGTGGTGACTGTTAGTATAGTAATACATAGGCGGCTAGGCGGAGGCGCCTTTACCCCCAACAACCTCCCACTTAAAAGGTGAATCTGCCCTAGTGAGGAGTGAAAAGAAAAAGAAAAAGACAGTGTGACATGTACACATGTACAACAGAATGAGGAAAGACATCATCTCATCCCACGCCCATCAACCTCCTGAGGAAGGCAAAGCACTCTGTAGAGAGGCTTTTCGTGAGCAGATTTGCAGGACTCTGGTTAGTCAAGATCTTGACAAGTTCAACAGACTTGTCCTCAACGATCCCATGTATGAAGTGATACCTCACCTCAATGTGTTTTGTCTCTGCATGGAAGACCGGATTCTTAGCTAACTGAATAGCACTCATAGAATCCGAATGCAGTGTAGGGATAGCATCAATACCTAGGTCAGAAACCAAATGACCCAACCAAATGGCCTCCTTGGAAGCCTCAGTGGTGGCTGGAACATACTCGACCTCTGTAGTAGAAAGGGCCGTGCATTTCTGCACCCTGGATATCCAAGAAACAACACCCCCATCATATGTGAATACATAGCCGGAAGTGGACTTCCTACTATCTACATGTCCTGCATAATCAGAGTTAGTTTACCCCACGACTCCTATATCCTGGCTGCCATAGCATATGCACATATCTGCAATGCCCTTCAGGTACCTCATGATACCCTTCACGACATCCCAATGCTTCTTGCCAGGTGTAGCCATATAGCATGCCACAACACCAACTGCAAAGGCAATATCTGGACGAGTGGCTATCATGGCATACATAAGACTACCCACTGCGAATGCATAGGGAATATTGGCCATCTCATCCCTCTGCTCATCTGTCTGCGGGCAATCAGCCTGTGATACCTTCACATAAGAAGGCAATGGACAGCCAATAGGCTTTACGTCCTGCATGCGGAAGCGCTCAAGGACTTTATGAATGTACTCCCTTTGTGACAAGTAGAGGAGTCCTTGATGCTTGTCGCGTCTAATGTGCATACCAAGTATGTGAGCGGCCTGTCCCAAATCTTTCATCTCAAAGCTCTTCTTGAGCTGAGCCTTAAGAGCATCTAGCTCATCATGAGCTTTCCCTACTATCAGTATATCATCCACATAGAGGACCAAAATCAATAAAGAACCATCACGGACTTTCTTCATGTAAAGACACGGATCCATAGCACTCCTGTTGTAGCCCTGTGATTGCATAAAGGCATCAAACTTATGATACCACTTCCTAGGTACTTGCTTCAAGCCATAAAGACTTTTCTTCAATTTGCACACTAGGTGCTCCTTGCTAGGTTCTGCAAAGCCCTTAGGCTGCTCCATATAAATCTCATCATGCAAGTCCCCATGTAAGAAAGCTGTCTTGACATCCATCTGGTATAAATCCAAGTCAAGCTGAGCAACCAAAGCCAAGACTAAGCACAGGGTGGTCATCTTAACCACAGGAGAAAAGACCTCATCAAAGTCCACACCATGCTCCTGCTTAAAACCCTTTGCTACCAATCTAGCCTTGTATGCCGGCTTGGGGTGTCCAGGGATACTTTTCAGCTTGTACACCCACTTGCATGGCAAAGCCTTCTTGCCCTTAGGCAAGGAAACCAAATCCCAAGTCTCATTCTTATGCAAGGAGTCTATCTCAGACTGCATAGCCCTCTCCCAGGAGTGACTGTCACCTCTGCGCATAGCCTCATCATAAGTGAAAGACTCTCCTGCATCTGTAACCAAGACATAATGCATTGAGGGCTGAAATCTATGTCTCATGGTAGGCTCTGCTGCCTGTCCAACACTCTGACCATGAGCATCTGCTACAGCTGTAGGCTGTCCAACTGGCTGTGCGGGAGCTCTCGGCTCCTCCTGAAATATGACCTTGCGGATCTCAACAACTCTCTCAAGCTGCCTATGCATATTGTCTTCATGGAAACTACATTGTGACTACGGATGACTTTCTGCACCTACGGATCCTAGTGATGGTAACCCATCTCGCCTGCATCCCCATAACCAAGAAAAATGCATTTGACACTCTTAGGATCTAGCTTACTTCTCTTGTCCATGGGCACATGGCAAAATGCCTCACATCCAAAGACACGGAGATGTGCATAAGAGGGAGGTTTTCCAGTCTATACCTCCTCAGCAACCTGGAAATCCAAACCACTAGAAGGTGAACTGTTTATGATATGCACAGCTGTACTAACTGCCTCAGCCCAAAAGCTCTATGGTAGGCCTGCGTGGCTAAGCATACTACGTACACGCTCCTGGATGGTTCTATTCATCTGCTCAACCAAACCATTCTGGGGGGGGTGTAGGGGGCGATCAACTGACGCTTAATACCCCTCTCATCATATAACTGCTCAAAAGCACGTGAGACATACTCACCCCATTATCTGTCCTTAGGCATTTTAGCCTATACCCAAACTGGTTCTCAACCAATGCAAGCCATCTCAACAGATTTCAGCTTAATGGGATAAGCCCAAACTTTCCGTGAAAAATCGTCTATGAAAGTAATAAAATACTTAGCACCACCCATAGACTTACAAGGCATGGGCCCACTGACATTCGAATGTACCAATGCCAAGGGCTCACTCATGCGTGGCCTACCAGACTTTTTATGCGTAGACCTAGTATGCCTGCCATAAAGACAATGCTCACATGAATCAAAATATGCATAAACAAGGGGCGGTAAGTACCGCAAACCAGAAAGCATTTTCATTCCCTTCAAAGACATATGGCCCAAACGGGCATGCCAAAGAGATACATGTGGAATAGAACCCACAGACAAAACACGATCAAGGGAAGAAGTTGATACAATCAAGGGATAGAGGCTGCCAACCCTCTCGCAATCACAAGTCTGCCCCACGAGTGATCTTCCATGTAGAGTCTTCAAAAGATACATGATAACCTACGTCATCAACCTATCCAGCTGACATGAGACTGCATGTCAAAGCAGGTACATGACATACATCTTGCATAACAAAACTGCTGCCAGAAGGAAACTGCAGCCTAACATCACCAATGCCCACAATATCAAGAGAGTTGTCATCACCCAAGCGCACAGAATCCAAAACAGTACGGTATGAATGAAACCACTCTTGACAAGGTGTCACATGAAAGGACACACCTGAGTCCAAGAGCCAACATTGTGCATACATAGAGTGTATCTCTGTCATCTGCGAAGCACTAGAAGAAGCTGCAAAGATATAATCATCATCATCAATATCCTCAGGCTGCATAACATTGATCTCTTCAATTTTCACAATGGACTTTGCAGGCACTATGCTGCGATCAGAAGACTTATCCTGCACTTTGTCTTTCCCCTTATCTTTGCGCCTTTCATTGAGCAGTTCATGGCATTGTGGCCTAATATGGCCATTTTTTCCACAATGGTGACAAGTAACATTTGCATTCCTGCCACGGGATTTGCTACGTGACTTCCCACGAGACTTGGACCGAGATTTCTAAGAATCCCGTCCATGGCCCCACTGCCACTGCCATGCTTTCCATATCCATCATTCCTACCTCTAACTATCATAGCATGCAATATATGAGAGGCATCCAAATTCTTACGGTTAACCTCTTCCTACAGAAGAGCACTCTCAACATCAGATAATTTCAAGGTAGCAATAGAGGCACATTGTGCAGTGCGGAATACATCCCATGACTCATTAAGAGTACCAAGCAAGAAAAGAGGAGTGACATCCTCTGCAAAAGTGGTGTCATGTCAAGTTCTTGAGTATAGCATGGAATTGGCTCAAGTGAGCAGACATGGTCACATTCTCCTTCATGTGCAGATCCATAAGCTGCTTCAGCCAATGCATCTGACTCATTGGACTTTTCTTGTCATAGAGATTCTTGATTTTATCCCACAACTGCCATGCACTTTGTTCTTCCTCAAATACATTGTAATGAACCTATTCTATGAGAGATAATACAATAGTGGACTTGCATAACTCATCAAGCTCAATCCATTCCTCATCTGGCATAGTTGCAGGCGGATGCCCGCTCAACCTCAAAGGTTTGATCTGCAATTTCTACACCAATATGTGCCAAATTTGGCTCTTCCAATAAGATAAATTCGTACCATCAAACTTAGTGATGTTGAAAATAGCATGTTCAGTGGACGAACTCGCCATAATGCAGGCTAGAAGACTGTAGACAGTTCAAAACTGCTTGCTGTTTACTGCTAGAAAATGACCAAAAAATCACCAAAATCGAGAGAAAATGGCGAGAAAAGTGTAACCAAAGCTGCTACCCACCAAGTACTAGTGAAAGTACATCATTTCAAAATATTTCAGCATGAAAAATCCATGTCAATCCATACATAGATGCTTGCTGTAATAAATTACAGATTTCAGTAAATGAGAGCTAATAGTGCCAAAATCGGATCCCAAGTCAATCAGATACTACCAAGACCAAAGCCGGCATCATGCGGGCATAACATAGACATATGACAGTCGATAAGCATGAATCCAACACCCAAACATGTCATAAAAACATCTGCTAGTGAGTAGGCACACCCCCCAGTCAACGGGGCAAAGTGTTCCTGCCACTACCAAGACTTGACACAAGTGGGTGTCAGCTCACAAAGAGAGGGACCCAAAGCAAAGAGTCAACTCATAAGCATCAGAGGAACCAAGACATATGAACCATGCATTATCCTGAAGGGTAAAAGATCCCAAATAGTCTCAAAAGCTCAAAGAGCATAGACCACCTACTCAATGGCTGCCAAGCATCCAAAGACGCTCCCACTGGCACAAAAGCCGTAAATATCAAGCAACAAAGCTCGAACAAAGCATGTACAAGCACCAATGACAAGTGTCCAAGATCAAGCATCAATGATACATCCCAGACATGTAGGCGGTAGAGCATCCGTATGTAGCATCCATAAGCATGTAAGACATCAAGTACATCCCAAGATACAACTCTGGCAAGCCAATAAATAGCTCAAGTAAGCTCGGGAATCCAAGGTCAAGCCAAGACTGAGCTCCAGTAGCAATAGGCTCCAAACAATGTAACTAGCATGTAGTAATGGCATATGCTAAGCATGTCAAGGCATGTCAGACATAAGCAACATACATGCCATAAGTACACCCAAGACCGAGCATCCAAATGCTTTGCAAATCGAGCTCAAGGTCAACCAACAATCCTGAATCAAAACCAAGCTCTATGTCGAGCCCCAAGTGTCAATACATCACCATATATGCCCGAAACATAGCCCAAAAAGCATAGGCATAAGCATACATGAGTAAAATGACTTCAGTCCAACTCTGTACAGTAGTGATTTACTATTCAAAACTGAGAATTTTAGCACCAAAATCAGCTCCAAATGGTTGCCAAACAATAGGCATACATTCCCCTAATATCCGAGCATCAAACGGGACCAACCGGGCATCAAATGACAATGCCAAACAAGCTGTAGCATCAAATGTCAATGTAACACTGTCATAAACTACCTGTGGACTGTTATGACAGTCCCAAAACAGTGTTAAATCATTCCAAATGCTATGCCAACACATCAACCATCAAAACAAGCATCAAAGCATGTTCATATGCCCGAAATGGAGCCTTTCCAAGTGCCAATGGAGGGGGAGAGCTGTTGTTGTGACTGTCAATGCTGAGGACACATATGAGAGGGCTGTGTGATTGCGCCAATTGTAAATGCTGATCCTGGGGCTGCAAAAAATAGTAGCCAAGCTTTGGAGGGGTCCGGTTAAAGCCAAGGAAGGCCTCAAACAAGCTCCAGCAAGGGGAGAGCAGCCCACATATGAAATGAGAGCTGGGAGTGTAATGGCTGCCTTGTTTCAAGAGGGCTAAAAACTGAGGTAAACCCTATAAAGAGTGAAGCAATACCTCTGTGTGAATACCTTGAGGGTGCCCAAAGGGGCTGGGAAGGTGCTCGGGAAGCCGGGGAGTGACGGGAGCTCGAAGGAGTCGGATATGGCTGCCGGGAAGGAGACCCAATGCGAGTGGGTAGTCGATGGGAAGCTGAGAATGCCACGAACCAAGCTCAAGAGTCGAGAAGCCGAGCTCTAATACCAGTTAAAAGGTGAGAAAGATTGAAGCTTGCACTCGAGAGCTATGGTGGGAGAGCAAGAGCAAGAAAGAGAGAGACAAGAAATGGGAACTCCAACAGTCACAATGTGTGACCGGGCCTTCCTTTATTCAAACTATTACTAAAAGAATAAGGAATAAAGTGACGGTGACGGGCGCCCGCCACCTGTCGTGTGCAGTGGCGGTGACTGTTAGTGTAGTAATACACGGGTGGCTATGCGAAGGCGCCTTTACCCCCAACACCCATTGGAAACCTTGGACTTAGCTGAACATGGGAATCTCAATTCTACTTCACAGGGGAAGCGTGGACAAGTCACCCCTAACATCAATCTACACTTTGTAATCAATCAAAGGTAGAAGTAAGGTTAAACTTGCACTTGGTTCAAAGAGAGTGAGAGATGGGGGAGAGTGTAACTCAATCCCCCTACCCATAAAGTTAAATCTTAGCTCCTACCACCTAAAACAATGTCAAACCTGGTAACTAATCCTACCGATATTGGGAGGGTCACGATTTAATCAGCTTTTTCTAATGTCAAAAAGCTACCCGACTTATCGGGTCCACCCAGCCATAGGCGTTTGATTGTCAAGATCAAAGCCTCCCACTTTCCTTGATGGGGTTTGCTTAGTTTTCTAATTAGCAAAGCATACTATCATGCTGTTTAGGACATATAAAATCAGCTTCCTTTTATTACTCCATTAAACTGGGTTCGTTAAACTCAATCTTTAGCACATAACAAACAATTCGAAAAACCAGATACTTTATTTCATAGTAACATCCAGAATCATCACTCCGCAGAGTGGTACAAAACCGTCTTTCTGCAGAAAGACACCGTCCAACCTAGGATAGGACCTTCCAATCCCTCAGGATTGGGTTGTATGTGATTGCACTCTGTCCGTGGTCAACGGGGAATTTACTGGCTCAGAGCCCCTCTAAGCTTCCCTGAGCCTCAGGAGCCGTCCTACATAACAGGGGTATTTACCACTCGGCCCTTTGCCCTCTCAAGTGCTTGAGTGATCAAAATCAAAAACACCTACCTCCCTCGGGAGCATAGGACCCCCACCCGCATGTGAGTTTTTCCATACTCCACAAAGTGTTAAGAAGCATTGGGTTAGGGGTCCCAACGTCCTGGACCACCATAATCCGCTATTTGTCCGTCTGTGCAAGCACAAAATCATAAGAGCCATAATTCATCATTCACAAATCCAAAAGCAATCATAACCATAAGACTTTTTGAACACACTTGTCAATGTATGCGATGCATGGAATCTATCCCCTCCATCAATTCACGTGTTCCTTCCCAAAAAGCAATTGATAATACTAACATATTTTTGTAAGTTTAAGTACCTTCTAACTGATCGTAATCTGTGTAATGGACTAGCTTATCCCTCATTAGGAAATTGTAAAGTTAATAGCTTTAAAAGTAATCCTTTTCTTATATACTAAACATGATTATCTCGGTTCGGCCATCTATCATGATTATGGGTTATGGCTGCAACCTCGATTTGTTGTGGGATGGCTAGTTCTTCAATTTGAATGGGTTTGGGGTTAACTTCCGCTTATGCCTCAACATCATGTTGAGTTCCCTCAGCAATGTCCACTTCCTCACATTGGGGAGCTCTCTGAGCATGACCTCGCTTAGCACCTTGACGTCTCTTGGGAGCCATGGAAGAAGCTAATGGATTCGAGCAGCGCTTCCGTGTAGGTGTGAAGAGAGAGAGAGAGAGACAGAGAGAGGTTTGACTGGTTACAATAGAGCTTCGTCACATCTATAGCAAAGAGACTTTTGCAAGGTTCGTTTTGTGTGTGTGTGTGTGTGTGTATGCACGCGCGCATGTGTGTGTGTGCGTGTGTATGTTGCCTCCATGATGTGACGCTCTACCCCTATTTATATAGTAATAGGGGGGATAAAGAGGGGACGCTTGCTTTTTAGCGGTTTTCGATGATGTCATTGATGATAAAGAGAGAACACTTTCTTTTAGCATTTTTAATGACGTCAGGAAGGGAACTCCGTCTTCGTGTCATCAGGCAAGTGTCACTTATAAGTGGCCTGTGTATTTTGCTATTTGGAGTCTAGTTGGTGTTCGTAATGCTTCTTCATTTGTGGCAATTTGTACTACCGATCGTGATCATATAATGCCTTACTCCAGAAATACGCGAGGCGATTTATAGGTTGTTAAATTTAGTGCAATGGATCTCACAGAAGGAGATCAAGACATCCTTTATTGAATCCACAAGGCAAGGAGCAGTGTTAGAGATTGTATATCTCTTTGAGAAGTACCTATCCACTAGCATTCTCACGATACAAACCCACCTCCTGGTGCATCTTGTAGATGAAGTGAACATTGTAGGGCATGTCCATACGTGATGGATGTTCTTCTTGGAGCACTTCATGAAAACCCTAAAAGGCTTTGTGTGACAACGAGCTCGGCCACCAGAAGGTAGTGTGACTGAAGGTTGGCTGGTATCAGAGGCATTAGTGCATATTTCACAATGGCTACCAACGGTGGATTCAAATAATAGTATGCTATGGTCGTTGAAGGATGATGATAGACTGATCGGAGATGTGATGGTTGAAAATGGGATAGAAAAAAGGATGGATGTTACGATGGAGGAGAAATTGAATCATTTTTGTATGTTGCACCATGCATCCATGGAGGCGTGGCTCGCTAGGTACGTGCAAGCCAGGAAAGATTGAGAAGAAGCACGATGGGAATTTCGATGCAGTACATGCCATTGACCGATTCGATATCCCGAGGGAATGGAGGAGATGTCACGGTTTATGTCTATGCAATGGCTACATGGAGCTTTGATCATACCCTCTCGCGAAGGGGTGGTCTCTACTAAGGAGTGGAAATTCTCAAGGAGATATAGTCCAAAGGTGACCACATGTTTTATAAGCTGTCGTATCTACATTTTATGTTGTCAACTAATCTAATTGTTTCAATGTACAATACAAAATATACAGTGCGGCATGGTCGCACAGGCCACATTTCACATTAAGTGCATCGACAAAATGCGCTCCATAACGGATTGTGGTGTCATGGCAAAGTTCGAGCAAGAGAGCCGATGGCGAGCCACGAATCCAAACACCATTATAGATGAGATGGAGTATTTTGGGACCTTGCAAAGTGTTATCTCAATGGATTAGCGTAGCTTCTCCATGATCATAATCGATGTGCAGTGGTTCAAAGTGGTACTGGAGAGAGCTGGAGCAACCGTTCGAGGAGGTCCATCTGGATTTCTTGAAATAGATTCCGAAAAAAGATGGACGGATCTACGCGACACTTTTGTCTTGCCAGCCCAATGTGAACAGGTGCATGATCTTTTAAAAAAAAAATTATTATGATACACATATGTCACAAATATTGATGAATCTCTCTTGTATGTGATTTTGACCATATAATTTTCTATCCAAACCCCCAACAACCTCAATGGTGGTATGTTGTACCTTCAACTCTCCAAAGTACGAGAGTGTATAATGAAAGCAATGTTCCCAGTATACATGAGGAGAGTATGTAGATGGAGGGGTCGATATTGCAAGGGATAGAGGTTGAATATGGCTTGGAGCGTGTAGAGGAGGCAAAATCAGGTAATGAGGATAGAAAGACAGGAGGCCAAGAATTCTTTGAGAAGAGGTCGAATCATCCTTTTTTTATGACATGTCTATCGACCTTCCAGTGTATGCGGAGTTGTGCCAAGAGATTGACACAGGACCATAGGCTGCGTCATACTTGCAGCATCTGCCTGCTCAATTTGTTGATGAATCGTTTATAACGGTACTCTAGAATATGCATTTTAAGTAATATCATTTTTTTCAGAGTTATATTATCGTGCTTTGCTTGAATCTTTATATTGATTATGCTAACATCACTTTTTGTCTGTGTAGGTGACCTTTGACGATATTTAGAGAGCACGATGAGTCAAGGGATGAGCGATGAGGAGTTGTAGAGATATTCATATGTATATCTCCAAATCAGATGGCTCGATTTAGAGATATAGCAGACTTATCTCGGAAACTATCTAGCCGTTCCTTTAGATCTACTTCGGCATGCTCAGATGCTTCGGTTTCCAGTAAATGAGGTCGATGGTCTTGGGCCGGACAGAGGGAGTGGTTCTCAGGGATGCTGCTGTGGAGACGTGGATGCGCTGAGCCCGTGGTCGACTCGAGATACAAGTGCTACTCCTCACTCTTGTGCAAGTTCAAGAGAGGGTGGCTCAAGTGGTTATTATGGAGACACCGATACAGTATCTCCATCTCGCTATTCTAGTGGAGTTGCGTCACTTGTAGGATTTGTCACACATGTGGGGATATCTACTCCAGTGACTTTAGCTTTTGCTCAGTCATCCACAGGTGGCACCCCTATGGATGCTACTCTGAGATATACCACTCCCGTGGGTACACTAGATGTACATGGGTCTCCTGGTTATGCCCATGAGCGCGGTCATAGGTGGGAGAGGACACATCTTAGACATAACCTATAGGGGTATGGATACCTTGTAGATGACTGGATAGGGGCTATGATCATGAATGATGAGGAGAGGAGGGTGATATCTCGTAGGAGAGAGTTGTGCCAACAAGTTTTTCAACACAATGTCTTGGACCATTGGAAGAACATACCCACCAAGGGGAGCAAGGACTACATAGTAGCATCCTTGCATGAGGAGTTTCCGGTACCTACCACGGCAGAGAGGTTTTCCACAAGCTGGATGATGGAGTGCATGCATGTGTACATGGCACACAGATGATCAGATGCATGCAAGGCACTCAAGAGTGGAGCCTCAAAGCCTGAGTGGCTAGACGCAAATGACTAGCAGAGACTCAGGGAGGAGGCTACAGATTCTCCAAGACATTGGAGACAATAGCGCGAGGCAACGAGGGAATGATTGGAGGCAAGGGTGGTCCATCATCTTGGGAGTAGCGGCCACAGGACTTATCTAGAGGACTTTGTGAGTTTTTCTTTTGTTCTTCTCGCTTTCTTTTTTGCAATATCGCTTATACTGACAATCGTGTTTCTAATAGTTGTATTTTGTTTTCTTTTGCAATATCGCTTATATTGACAATCGTGTTTCTAATAGTTGTATTTTGTTTTCTTTGCAACACTCCATTACAAACCGTGATCCCATTGGCCTAGAGACTTGATATGCAGAGAGACACGATCTCACTGCATTGATTGATAGAGTGTATACACACGGCGGCCCAATAACTCACTCATCTTTCTTGTCCGTAGTTACTATTTTTATTAAAATGTGTTACTTATGATGGACTGTTAACCCCAACACGAAGAAAGCAAAAGGAAATAAAAAAGATGCAGGGCAAAGGTGGAAAAGAAGGTAGCTCGACTAAAGAATGAAGAGGAGAAGAGGCCAAAAGCGCAAGGGCAACCTTAAAAGTCCAAGGCAGCTACAAAAGGGGAAAGGTGCATTTTAAAATACAAAGGCGCACCCTGAAATCTTGTAAAAGAGTGCCAGGCAGTGGAAAATCCAGAAAGCTAAAACAAAAGACAAAGACAAAGACCAAGGCAAAGAGAAATGGAAGACAAAGGCGCACAAGGAAAAACGCAAGTCAAAACTTTTGAAAAAGAGCGCAAGCATATCATGGTTTAATTCAAGGAGCGTCGGGCTCTCACCGGTGCAATTCGTAAATGTAGACGGGCGGTGGAAATGAAGCTAGAAAGATAGAAGGACAATGGGAAAAAGGCCTAGGCTATGTCCGGCCATGTAAAAAAGGGGAAAAGGGATGATCGTCCAAATGGGATTTAGGGTTTTGTATATAAAGTTGAAAAGTGAATGAGAAGCTCATTCTTGTGTGTGGCCAAAAGTAGCTCTCCTCTTCTTCTTCTTCTTCTTCTTCTTCTTGCTTGCTTGAGCTTGTGCTTGAGAGAGGGAGTGTGAGAGTGTGAGGGAGTGAGTGTGAGGGTGAGGGACCGTGGGTGGAGAAGCTCTCCATCTTCTCCTCTCTTCTTCTCTTCTCTTCTCTTCTCTTGCTCGCGGCGATGGAGCTTGGAGCTTGGAGCGGGAGGATCGAGCTTGATTGAAGCTTGCACTTGGATCGTGGAGCTACCGGAGTGCGCGGGAGAGGAGGTAACTCGAACGGCATGGAGGTAAGCTCACTATACCCGTAGATATGGATGGCGCGTCGGCTATGTGAGAGGTAGCCATTAGTGCTCAGCTTGGAACGCTTGAAACAATAAGCGGTCCGTGGGTCTTGGTGGTTGAGCGAAGGCTCCCACATTTTGGTTCAATTGCCGAGTGTTGGGGTAAAGGCACCTCCGCCGTGCCGCCCCGTGTATTACTACACTGATAGTACCCGCCACTGCACACTGCAGGTGGCGGGCGCTCGTCACGTCACTTTATTCTTTACATTCATTTTAGTGACTAGTAAATAAAGAAAGGCCCGGTCACACATTGTGACGGTTGGAGTTCCCATTTCTTGTCTCTCTCTTTCTTGCTCTTGCTCTCCTGCCATAGCTCGCGTGCAAGCTTCGATCCTTCTCACCTTTCAACTGGTATTAGAGCTTGGCTTCCTCTTGCTCGAGCTCGACTCGGTGCTTCTCTACCTTCGCATCGACTCCCTTCATGCATTGGGTCCCCATCCCGGTAGCCATAGCCGATCTCCCGAGCTTCCGACACTCCCCATCTTCCCGAGATCCCTCCCGGCATTGTTGGGCTTCTTCAGGGCCTTGCCCTTGAGGTATTGCATCAGAGTTTGAAGGGTTTTACTTCAATTCTCAGTTTTAAATAGGTGGAAGAAGAGGGGCAGGCATCATTTGAAGCTTCCCCGGGCAGCCCGTTAGCAGTTCCCCCTTGTGCTCCATGTGGTTTGAGCCCACTCAAGGCTTCTTGGAGCACTATTAGTGCCTACCTACCCTCCCCATTTGTCTTCCCCAGCACATGTGGCAGTCCAAGCCTGCTCTGAGATCACGCAGGCTGTGCCCTGTTGTGGCAACACTTTACACACGTGGCATTCCTCTTCCTCCAGCTCCCACTTCCTCCTGGAGCTCATTGGGCACTCAATAACCACCTTGGCCTTGCTCTATGCCCTTTGGTACTGATCTATGGCACTTAACCTTTGAGCTTTGAGCTCCACATTTTCAGATAGGCTAAAAATCACAGGTCTACATGTTGTAATACATGGCAGCCCCCTGCTTCTCATGCCTGAGATCAATGGTAATGGTCCGATGATGCCCCTTTTGTGCTCGGTAAATGGCTATATGGTTGGGGATGATGTGCCATTGTTTGGATAGGCTTTTGGAGCTGGATTGAGCCCTTGTTTGCTCAGATTTTTACTATTATACAGTGCTGGAAACAAGGCAACCACACTTGGCATTGGCATTTGATGCTTATACTCTACTCCGGTTACCTTGTTTGATGCCCGTATGCGGCCTACCTGATGCCTAGTGCCTTGGGAATGTATGCATATGATTATGCCATGATTTTGGCCTGAAATATTGGCTGAAATTTCTCAGTTTTGACAGTCAAACTTGGCTGTAATAACAGTGGGCTGAAGGTACTTTTGATGCTTTGTCACTTACCTATTGGTACTGGATGTATGCTTTGGGATTTGCCATCATGTATTTGACATTTGGGGACGACTTTGAGCTCATGTTTGAATCTATGGAATGTATTTGAGCTACGCATAAGCTCCGTCTTGGTTGGTATTCATTGGCATTTGGACCGACTTGGCATGCTCTTGGACCACTTATGCCTCATGTCTATGCTTGATAGTTAGGCTTCATACATTACATGCTTTGGTTCGTGATATATACTGCTTGGTACCGACATTGGGAGCTTTGCCTTGGATGTATTTGAGCATTTCCGACTCAGTTTGATCATTTACTTGGTTGCTATCGGATGTCATTGAGTTGATAGAGATCTTATTTTGGCATTATGTATTGCTCATTGGTTGCTTCCATCAGTTGCTTCATGTATGTCATGCTCTTGGGATGCGTATGATGCATTGACTTGGTCACTTGTCACTGGTACTTTGTCTTGGGTTTCTTGAGCCCTTGAGCTCATTTGTACGCCTTTTGTGCCAGTGGGAGCATCTTGCATGCTTACTTGACCTTGAGCAAGGATTACATGCTATTGGAGCAGTCTATGTCATTGAGTAGTTACAGATGTATTGAGACTTTGGGATTATACTCCGACAATTGGATGTTGCATTGAGTATATGTCTTGGTTCACATGATGCTTATGAGCTGAGTCTCAGTTTTGGATCCGCTTTCTTTTGAGCAGACACCTATTTCTGTTAGATTTTGGCAGTTGCAGGTACATTTTGCCTAGATTGTCTAGGGGTGTGCCTCTTACTGGCAGATGTTATTTGACATCTCTTGGTGTTATGCTCATGTATTTTCACTGTCATTTGGCTTTTCTTTGTCCTCTTTATGCCGGCTTTGGATCTAGCATTGTTTAGTTGACATTAGATCCAATTTTGGGACAGTTTGCTCTCATTATTGCAGTTTTGAAATTTATTACAGCAAGCATTTATTGGTGGACTGAGGAGTATTTTTTATGCTGAAATATCCTGATTTGGTGTACGGCACCTAGTACTAAGTGGGTAGCATCTTTTGGCACACTTTTCTCGCCATGTGGAGCTCATGTCAATGGATTTCGGGCATTTTCTGCAGTAAAACAGCCAGCAGTTTTACATTGTCTTTGCATTTCCAGCCTGCATTATGGCGTCCTCTTCGACTGATAATGCCATATTTAACATCACAAAGTTGGATGGTACCAACTACTCTTATTGGAAGAGTCAAATTTGGCAGGTCTTGGTGCAGAAATCTCAGATTAAGCCACTTCGGTTGAGCGGGGAGCAGCCTGAAGCTATGGACAATGACGATTGGCTTGAACTTGATGAGCTATGCAAGTCCACGATTGTATTGTCTCTCACTGAATAGGTACATTATAATGTATTTGAGGAAGCACAGAGTGTATGGGATCTATGGAATAAGATCAAGAATCTTTATGATAAGAAAAGTCCGATGAGTTAGATGTACTGGTTGAAGCAGCTTATGGATCTGCGCATGAAGGATAATGCAACTATGTCTGCTCACTAGAGCCAGTTCCATGCTATACTGAAGAACCTGACTTTGCAAGATATCACCTTTGGAGAGGAAGTAACTCCTCTTTTCTTGCTTGGGACTCTGAATGAGTCATGGGATGTATTCCACACTGCCCTATGTGCCTCTAGTGCTACTCTGAAAAACTGAATGATGTTGAGAGTGCTCTTCTGCAGGAAGAGGTTAATCGCAAAAACTTGGATGCCTCTCGTGTTTCACATGCTTTGACAGTTAGAGGCAAGAATGACAAGAATGATCGTGGTCATGGCCGTGGCCGTGACTCACAGAAGGGTCGGTCTAAATCTCGTGGAAAGTCGCGTAGTAAGTCACATGGGCACAACGCTAATGTCACTTGTCATCATTGTGGAAAAAAGGGCCATATCAGACCATAGTGTCATGAGTTGCGCAATGAGAAGCGCAAGGATAAGGGGAAAGAGAAAGTGCAGGAGAAGTCATCTGATCGCAGCATAGTATCTACGAAGTCCATTGTCAAGATTGAGGAAATTAATGTCACGCAGACCGAGGATTCCAATGGTGGTGATGAGTTCATACTTGCAACTAGTTCTTCTGATGCCTCACACTTGATTGAGACACCTAGTATGTATGCACAGTGCTGGTTATTGGATTCAGGTGCGTCCTTCCATGTGACGCCTTACCGTGAGTGGTTTCACTCTTACCGTACTGTATCTGGATCAGTCAGACTTGGAGATGACATGTCTCTTGATATTGTGGGCTGTGGAGATATTCAGTTACAGTTTTCCACTGGTAGTTCCTTTTTTCTCGGGGATGTATGTCATGTACCTACGCTTAGGCGCAGTCTTATGTCTGCAGGACAGTTGGATGGTGCAGGGTTTCATGTTTGTTTTGGGGATTCTGCCTGGAAGATTACCAGAGGTAGACTTGTGCTTGCTAGAGGCGCCAAGGCTAGCAGCCTCTATCCTCTTGTTGTATCTGGGTCTTCTGTAGACCATGTTTTGGCAGTGGGTTCTATCCCACATGTATCACTTTGGCATGCCCGTTTGGGGCATATGTCTTTGAAGGGAATGAAAATGTTATCTGGTTTGCAGTATCTTCCGCCTTTGGACTATGCACGTTTTGACTCGTGTGATCATTGTCTTTATGGTAAGCAGAATAGGTCTACGCATAAGAAATCGGGTAGGCCATGCATGAGTGAGCCCTTAGCTTTGGTGCATTCAGATGTTTGTGGGCCCATGCCGTGTATGTCTACGGGTGGCGCAAAGTACTTTGTTACCTTCATTGATGATTTTTCTAGGAAAGTGTGGGCTTATCCCATAAAGCAAAAGTCTGATGTCTTGGCAGTCTTTCAGTGTTGGCTTGCTCTTGTTGAGAACCAGACTGGGTATAGGCTGAAATGCCTTAGGACTGACAATGGGGGAGAATATGTCTCACGTGATTTTGAGCAGTTTTGTGATGACAGGGATATTAAGTGTCAGTTGACCGCCCCTTACACCCCACCCCAGAATGGTTTGGCTGAGCGCATGAACAGGACTATTCAGGAGCGTGTCCACTCTATGCTTAGCCATGCAGGCCTACCACAGAGCTTTTGGACTGAGGCAGTTAGTACGGCAGTGCATGTCATAAACCGATCGCCTTCAAGTGGATTAAATTTCGAGGTTGCAGAGGAAGTTTGGGCTGGTAAGCCACCCTCTTATGCGCATCTCCGTGTCTTTGGATGTGAGGCATTCTGCCATGTGCCCAAGGACAAGAGGAGTAAGTTGAATCCAAAGAGCATTAAATGCATCTTTCTTGGTTATGGTGATTCAGGAGAGATGGGCTATCGCCTATGGGATCCGCAGGCGCAGAAAATAGTACGCAGCCATGATGTAGTCTTCCATGAAGACAAGAT
Source organism: Lygodium microphyllum (assembly GCF_053477565.2). NCBI lineage: Eukaryota > Viridiplantae > Streptophyta > Polypodiopsida > Schizaeales > Lygodiaceae > Lygodium > Lygodium microphyllum. The sequence goes on along the minus strand of NC_141163.1, from coordinate 30,395,736 downwards.
GCACAGGCAGCCTGAGAAGGTGGTTGAGATCCGTAGAGTGATCTTTCAGGAGGAGCCTAGAGCTCCTGCACAGCCAGTTGGACAGCCTACAGCTGCAGTAGATACTCATGGTCAAGGTGTTGGCCAGGCAACTGGGCAAGCAGCAGAGCCTGCAGTGAGATGATTTGCTAGAGACAGACGTCCACCTGATAGATTTCAGCCCTCTATGCATTATGTTTTGGTTACAGATGCAGGAGAGCCTTTCACTTATGATGAGGCTATGCGCAGGGGTGACAGTCACTCCTGGGAGAGGGCTATGCAGTCAGAGATCGACTCCTTGCATAAGAATGAGACTTGGGATTTGGTTGCCTTGCCTAAGGGCAAGAAGGCTTTGCCATGCAAGTCGGTGTACAAGCTGAAAAGTACCCCTGGACACCCCAAGCCGGCATACAAGGCTAGACTGGTAGCAAAGGGTTTTAAGCAGGAGCATGGTGTAGACTTTGGTGAAGTCTTTTCTCCTGTGGTTAAGATGACCACCCTGCGCTTGGTCTTGGCTTTGGTTGCTCAGCTTGACTTAGATCTATATCAGATGGATGTCAAGACGGCTTTCTTACATGGGGACTTGCATGATGAGATCTATATGGAGCAGCCTAAGGGCTTTGCAGAATCTGACAGGGAGCACCTAGTGTGCAAGTTGAAGAAAAGTCTTTATGACTTGAAGCAGGCACCTAGGGAATGGTATCATAAGTTTGATGCCTTTATGCAGTCACAGGGCTACAGCAGGAGTGCTATGGATCCGTGTCTTTACACGAAGAAAGCCCCTGATGGTTCATTGCTTATTTTGGTACTCTATGTGGATGATATGCTGATAGCAGGGAAAGCTCATGATGAGCTAGATGCTCTTACATCTCAGCTGAAGAAGAGCTTTGAGATGAAGGATTTGGGACAGGCCTCTCACATCCTTGGTATGCGCATTAGACGCGACAGGCATCAGGGACTCCTCTACTTGTCACAGAGGGAGTATATTCATAAAGTCCTTGAGCGCTTCCGCATGCAGAACGTAAAGCCTATTGGCTGTCCATTGCCTTCTTATGTGAAGATATCACAGGCGATTGTCCGCAGACAGATGAGTAGAGGGCCGAGATGGCCCAGATCCCTTATGCTTCAGCCGTGGGCAGTTTGATGTATGCCATGATAGCCACTCGTCCAGATATTGCCTTTGCAATTGGTGTTATGGCACGCTATATGGCTACACCTAGCAGGAAACATTGGGATGCCGTGAAGGGTATCATGAGGTACCTGAAGGGCACAACAGATATGTGTATTTGCTATGGCAGCCAGGATACAGGGGTCGTGGGGTACACTGACTCCGATTATGCAGGACATGCAGATAGTAGGAAGTCCACTTCTGGCTATGTATTCACCTATGCTATAGAGAGATCTTTTAGTCGAGCAAAGTTTGCCCGCTCTATCGTGTCTAAGTTGGTGTACCATGTCCTACCCTTATTGCTTAAGCAAAATTCAAGAGCTTGGGAGTGTTGTGCAAGGTCCCTGAGACCGTTGGCCTCGCAAACTTGCTCAAACTGCTCAACAAAACAATACGAGTTGCTACTAGGCTAGTACTTGTCTAAGTGTTTAGCCACCGCAGGGATTTTTGATTGGCTCTTTACCCCTTGAGTAATTCCTAGGTATGAGAGTAGCGAGGTCGCCCATGCTGCCGCACTTTGTTCAGCATCCGTGTTGTCGATGAGGCACTTGGTCACAAGCTCACTCAGTGTGAGGTCTGCCTCTAGTGCTTTCTCTTTCTGTGCGGTTGGTCTTGCCTTGTTTTTGCCAGCTAAGGCTAGCACGCGTTGAGTCTCGTGCACTTCTATGTCTTGTTGCAGCTTCCTAGTTCTCTGCTCTTGGTTGTAGGCAGCTATGCCCTGCAATGCTTTCCTAATTGCTTTCCTCTCTTCCTCCAAGCTTGCCACTACCTCCTTTACTAGCCTATCGTGGAGTACTGTCCTGGTTAGCATGCCGTACTCGTTGTTCATGTCTTGGACTGCAATCAAAAATTTACCCAAGTCCAGCTGGTCCTCTCCCTGGTTTGCATTTGCTCCTGACATCGTTCCTGCCTCCTACTCTACAAAGTTGTCAACCGGTCCTAGTAGCTTTGGTAGCACTTTGCCCCCAATCTTGCTGCCCTTCTGGTCCCATTGCCATCAAAGGTCTTATTGATGGGGCTCTAAAGCATCTGACTATGTTATGGGGTCTCCTCCTATTGGTATGCTCCTTGAGTTATTAAGTCTGACTGCATTCCTTGTTATTGAAAACAATCCTCAACTTATGTACACTCAATGCTGGGTGTATCATCATGCATGGTACAAAATCAGGCTTTCTATTCTTTTTCAGTGCACTTTTGTGGAAGAAATTACTGTATGGGGTGCATCGATGAAATGATCATGCAATTCTAGCTATCTCCCCTTCATGTCTACAACCTAGTACAGCTCTACGCACGGTCTCTGGTCGATCCTGAGGGTAGTACGGGAGCTATGCTGCTCGGTCTACGCTCTATCAAGGCTGGGTCACAGTCAAGAGGTCAATCCTTGGGCTACAAACCTAGTCAGCCATGGCCATGTGACCAGGCTCCTAGAGTCTACCTCTAAGTAGCATAGTCACAGTTTTCTCTAGTTCTTGGCTTTGGTGAGCCAGGGTGGGTTTCCTAAGGTGTTCGGGAATGTGTCCCAATAGGTCCTGTCATGGGGGGGGGGTAGTCCTACTCCTAGTTCTTCTATCTTCTGCCCAACACTCTTTTGATCTCATCATTTCTACGGTGAGTTTCTCAAGACTTATTTGCAAGATTATACAAGACCTCTATCGTACGAAAAGCAAGAATGTGGTTCTTGGCACATGGTTAAGATAGACTGGATCACTTCACAAAATAATGTCTTCATGCTCTGTAGTGTGCTACATAGGTCTTTTTGGTAGAATTGATGACTAATGCTTAGTGTTGTGTAATACATGCGAAGCACATCACTATAACTCCCAAGGATTTTCAACTTGTAAGGAAACTTCAAGCAGTGAATGATACATTTGTTCCAATGGAATGAATATAGTTTGCAATGTTATATTTTTTGGAATAATGTTATCCTTGTGCATTGGACAGGTGACTACATCCTAGTGCAAAACTATTGTACTCGCCTAAAAATATGAATTAAGTTTTTTCTCTCGTCCTTCTCTCTCAACTTCAATCTGCATCTTCGTTGTAGTTTTTTGTAGTCGTGTCAATTTCAATAGGAAAAACATGTTAAAATTTTCTATTTTTCATTATAGACTTTAGTCCTAATACCTCTATATAGTCTATGTGGTGCAAAGTTTTTAGGGCTAGTAATCACAACGTTCATTTCTTGAATATCAATCCATCCATAATTTCGGCGCAAGAAAAGTTACTCCAGACACCAGACTTCGAGTCTTTTGGTATTTTTTTGCCAAAAAAAAAGATGGGCTCTTGCCTATCTAATGGATGCAGGTGTAAAGCTTCATTGTATTTCAATAAAAGGTTATGCATTTATGATCACATGATGGACCATGTATATGAAGCTGCATTAACCTGGTTTTTAGGTTTAAATGGGTCAAAAGTTCATCATTCTTCTCATTTTCACATCTTTCTTTCATTACTTCCTCCATTCTCATATCCCCAATCTCTGTCTCTTCTCCATCCCACCCTCCTAGAGCTTACATGTCATGCATAAGGCAAGCCGCTCGCCATTTCCTTTGATTGTTTCAATAGCACTACCTTCTCCAAGTTAAACGTTGGAGGTATCGCTTAAAAAGGTCCAAACTTGGTTAGGGCTTGAATTTCAATGATTTTTTCCTCTCCTATGGTAAGCACTTCTTGTCGGCAACAAGGTTGCTAATGTGCTCCTTCAAAGCTGAATCCTTCTAACACCATATTGGGAAATATGGGAATTTCCCATAAGTTTGAGAAACATGGTCAAATCTTTGGATTTGTCATAACTTGAACAATTTAACTCCAAATCAAGCACTCTATAGCTCAATAGATTCCATTTTTCAAGCACTTTCCAATGATAGGTCACATCATATAGTTTTGAGAAAATTATGGATATGTTATTTGGGTGTCACCTTTTTAGTATTCAAAAAAGGGAATTGGGAGATTCCCAAACTCACTAATACTGTGTTTTCTGTCGATCTGCATGCTAAGATACTCTATGCCTTGATGCAAACTCATCTATATATAGTATATTATAAATGACACAATCAAATTAAATAACATGATTAGTAAACGATCTAAAGTTATCGAAATGCAACAAATGTCAAGATTGTGGGAGAGAAGGAAGGAGTCTCACTTGTAGCTTTCTTGCTTGCACAATGGGGGAATACACACAAGGGTGGAGGCTGAAAACAGTTTTCCTCTTCTTAGTTGTGTAAGCCAAAAGAACTCTTATACAAAGAAATAGAAGAACCCTATATATGGGTCTCAAACCAAACTCAACTAACTAAGGTGGCATACTAACTGAGCCACGAACTAGAGTAGATAAGGATAGCTATCATGTAGCTATTATTCATGGGCGGTGTACCAACCGCATCTGCAACTGACACGTCGGTGACATAAATGCACAACGGTCACCCTGGCGTATCACGAGTGGAGCTCGATATCTCAACACTCCCCCTCGAGCTCAATCCCAATTCCTGCACACCAAGCAGGTCTCTGAACTTGCGCAGCTTCTCTGCGCCCAATGCCTTCGTGAATATGTCAGCTACCTGATCCTCTGTGCTGACATAAACTAGATCAATAAGACCTAGTAAAACCCTCTCTCGCACATAGTGATAATGCACCTCAATGTGCTTTGTTCTAGCATGATAGACTGGGTTATTTGCCAAGTGTATACTACTGATGTTGTCACAATAAATGACAACTGGCCCATCTGTAGACTGATGCATATCATAAAGTAGCTTATGCAACCAAGCTACCTCACATGCAGCCATTGCTGCACCCCTGTACTCAGCCTCTATGCTCGACAAGGCAACTGTAGGCTGTTTCTTGCTGCTCCAAGTGACTGCAGCACTCCCAAAAGAGAACACATATCCACTGGTAGATCGTCTATCAGAAATACTACCAGCCCAATCAGCATCAGTGTATCCATGCAACTGTATCTGAACCCCAGTCTCATAAAATAGTCCATACTGCAATGTGGACTTCACATACCTGAGTATGCGTCTAGCCACATCCAAATGTGGTTTCCTTGGAGCCTGCATAAACTGACTTACCAATCCAACAGCATAGCTCAAATCTGGCCTGGTAATAGTCATATAAATCAAACTTCCTACTATGCGTCTGTACATAGTAGGGTCTTCTAGAAGCTCACCTGCATCTGTGCTCAGCTTCACATTCTGCTCCAAAGGAACTGAAATAGGCTTACAGCCTGTCATCCCATATTTGGACAGCATGTCCAGTCCATACTGCCTCTGCAAGAGCTGTATCCCACTTGGTGATCTAATCACCTCAATGCCCAAGAAATAACGTAGCTCTCCCAAATCCTTCATCTCAAACTTCTGCTTCAATAGCATTTTCACATGAAGGATATCTTCATCACTGTCACCTGTCATAATCAAATCATCAACATAAATGACAAGTAGCATAATACCTTTCTCTGTTTTTCTCACATAAAGTGAGAAATCTGCCTTGGAAATCTGAAAGCCAATAGTGACAAGATACTGTCCTATCTTGTCAGACCATGCTCTAGGTGCTTGCTTCAAGCCATACAAGGCTTTCTTCAACCTGCAAACAAACTCAGGATGAACAGCATGCACATAACCTGGTGGCTGCTCCATATAGACCTCTTCTTGCAAATCACCATGCAAGAAGGCATTCTTTACATCCATCTGATGTAAAGACCATCCCTTTGATGCAGCCATAGCAATGACCGCTCTTACGGTTGCCATCCTTGGAACCGGACTGAATGTTTCTTCATAGTCAATACCATATGTTTGTGCATACCCCTTGACTACTAACCTTGCCTTGTATCTGTTCACAGAACCATCTGCATTATGCTTCACCTTATAAACCCACTTACAGCCAATTGCATTCTTACCTTTAGGCAAAGGTACCAATTCCCATGTAGCATTTGCTTCCAAGGCATCCATTTCTTCATCCATGGCTTTCTCCCATTTTTCTTTTCCCATGGCTTGCTCAAAAGAAGTGGGTTCTGGTTCCTGTATCACTTTGACCATATATGCATAGTGAATGGCTGTAAATCCATCATATTTCAGCCTATCCACAGGATACCTAGCTCTCGTAGACCTGCGCAAAGTAGGTTCACTCCCAGGTGCTCTCAAAACATCCCTGGTCTTCCTTACTCCAGGTGTAACAATAGAAGGAATACCCAACTCATCATCAATGCTCTGCTCTGAGCCACTGGATTCACCATCCACATAAGAGTGACCTGCATTCACATCAAACATGGGCTGATCAACCTTCTCTTTTCCTTTTCGTGATACCTGCATACCACTATCTGCATTGCTTTGAGAAGATTCTCCTGATCTCAATCTGCCTATCCATGGCGAAGAATGTGAACTACTGCTAGAGGACGCTCCAGGTCCACTAATATTTTGTGACTGCTGCTGTGAATTCTGTGCAGCATTACCATTTTGTGCATCTACATCATCAATCACATTTACTGGTTTATACTAGCTACTCATCTCATCAAAAACAACATCTCTGCTCACTGTAAACTTACGAGTAGAAGGGTTATAGCATCTATACCCTTTTTGCTGCAGAGAGTAACCAATAAAGATGCACTTCTCAGCTTTTGGATCCAACTTGGATCTCAACTCATCTGGCACATGTACATAGGCAATGCAACCAAAAATTTTCAAATGAGAAATATCTGGTTTCCTACCAGTATACCTCTCCTCTGGAGTCATTCCATGTATTGCTGCAGTGGGAGTCCTGTTCATTATGTAGACTGCTGTAGCAACTGCTTCAGCCCAATAAAAATCTGGCAAGTCTTTTTCATTGAGCATGGCACGAGATACCTCTCCAATATGCCTGTTTTTCCTTTCTGCAATTCCATTTTGTTGTGGGGTATAACTGCATGAATATTGCTTGTTTATGCCATGCTCCTGCAGGAACCTTGCAAACTCATTTGAGAGGTACTCTCCCCCTCCATCTGACCTTAGGCATTTTATTTGCAGACCTGTTTCTTTTTCAGCCATAGCTTTAAGGGTTTTGAAATGCCCAAAAACTTCACTTTTCTTTTTCATAAAATACACCCAAACTTTTCTGCTATAGTCATCAATAAAAGTGACAAAATAATGACAGCCTCCAAGAGATGCAGCTTTAGTAGTCCACACATCAGAGTGGATTAATTCCAATGGCTTCTCACTCTCTTGAACATGTCTAGGAAATGGTTTCCTTGCCTGTTTTCCAAACTGACAGGCTTCACATACCTTATGCATTTCTGCAACCTTGAATTTTGGCAATCCTGCAACAATATTTTGGGCCTGCATTGATTTAAGTCGCTGTACATTAACATGAGCAATGTGTTTATGCCAGATATCAATATCTGCAACTACACCAGTCCCATGTGCAAACATTGCTGCACTCAATTCAGACATGTCTGCATCCAACGTAAACATTCTGCCCTTCTTCTTTCCTTTTGCTATCAAGCGACCTTTATTTTTCATATCCTCAACAAAGCATCCATGAGGATTAAATCTGACCTGCAAGCCCTGCTCAACCATTTGACCGACAGAAACCAGATTCTTGGTGATATTCGGGGCATGAAATACATCGGACAGGTATTTCTTTTTCCCATCCTGCATAGACAATGGAATTTTTCCAATCTGCACAATAGGATGTGCAGTATCATCACCAGTCTCCACAAATCCTAGTTTTTCCATTTTCCTTGCATCCTCCATCCATTCTGCATGACCTGTCATGTGGTTTGATGCACCTGAGTCAACATACCATACATCATTGCTTTCTTCTGCACTTGTCACAGAATTGTTCATGTGCTGCACCATGAACAAATGCTCATTTCTTTCATCACCCTGTCTACTAGAAGATGCATAATTCCCTTGTTGCAGTTTTCCATTCATGATGTCATTCTGTTTTTTATAGCAGTCTTTAGCCATATGACCCATTTTACCACAGTAGTAGCATTCAACATTACTGTTTGCATTTTGACCTCTTTGCCATCCACCACGACCTCTTTGGCTCCCCCTGCCTCTAGAGTTACCACGTCCTCCTCCATAGGACTGGTTTTCTTGAGTTTGCTGCATATTCTGATTTCTACCACGGCCTCCAAATCGGCCTCCTCTACCTCTGCCTCTACCTCTTCCAGCATTTGAGTAGAAGACAGCTTCTTTTGAAGTTCCTCCTGAAGAAGATGCACCACCATTTCTCTGTTCCTCAGAAATTAGAAGAGCAATCAACTCCTCAAAATCAGGAAATCTTTCACGAACTGAAATGGATGTCCGAAACTGTGCATAATCCTTTCCTAGACCATTCAAGCTCACAGAAACTAAATCATCATCTTCCACTGGTGACCCAATGGAAGCAAGTGCATCTGCAATCTTCTTCACCTTCATGTGGTAGTCGTTGATGCTCATATTTTCTCTTTGCACATTGTGCAACTCTTGCTTGAGCTGCATTTTACTGGCTTGTGTATTTGTGCTATACATCTTTGACAGAGTATCCCATGCCTCCTTTGGCGTACTTGCATCTTGAATATGCACAATCATAGAGTCTGAAATGCTGATAGACCACACAGAATTTCAGATAGGCAGATGCATGCATCATTTTTTGCCAAGATTTCACCAATGGACTTAGGGGAACTTGATGCACATCCAATAGAAGAAATTATTGCATGCCATCTACTTCAATGGATGTCAAGGAGGCAAGGTTGGGTTTGTTAACTCATGGCTGTTTTGAAGAGGATGGCACTGTGAGAGCCAAGCTACCGGCATTCCTCTTGAATATTTATTGGCTCTTGTCCCCTCTATGTAATAGCAACAACATGTGGAGTTGTATCTTCATCACTCTTCTCCTATGTGGGTGTATCCAATATAAGGAGGTAAATTGTCAATGCACAATCATGCTTCACCAGCTCCAAAGATTATGTACCTGGTGCATTGCCCATGGGAACAATGCATACTCTCTACAAAGGATCCACATGCGCCAACAAACACCTATTCACCAATTTTTGGTGGTTCTTTCCTACTTGAAATACATGCGCTAATCTAGAGGCACCCATATTATGTCAAATCTCTCAATGGATTATGTGCAGGTAATGGAAGACGAAACACATTGAGGTGAGGTATCACTTCATACGTGGTGTCGTGGAGGACAAGTCTGTTGATCTTGTCAAGATCTCCACTGACGAGAATCCTACAGATCTGCTCACGAAAAGCCTCACTACTGAGCGCTTTGCCTTCCTCAGGCGATTGATGGGCGTTGGATGAGATGTTGCCTTTCCTCATCCCTTGTACCTATGTACAGTTGTACTGTCTTTTTTCTTTCCTTTTCTCTCTCATTGGGGCAGATTCGCCTTTAAGTGGGAGGTTGTTGGGGTAAATCGTCGCATCTTTTCCTCGGGTATGAAGAACTTCGGATTGGTTTCATTCTAACGAGAGTTCTAAAACAGTTGCAATCTATCAATCAATATTGTTAATGAAAATAATTAACAAATCTATTCTCGATTTAGTTGACAACGAGAATAGATGAAATTAGTGCATAGCGATCTCAGAACGAATAAATATTTTAGCCTCCTCCTTCTTTACCACTCAAGAGAGGAGTAGAACATCTAATCGATTTATTACCCGATACTAAGCCCATCAATAAATCACCCTACCATTTTTCAAAGTATGAGCACGAGGAGGTGGAGAAATGGTGAAGGGATTATTGCAAATAAGTTTTACTCAATCTAGTCAATCACCTTTTGCTTCTTTAGTGCTTCTTGTTAAGAAGAAGAATGGATAATTTCATGTGTGCATCAAGTACAAAGACCTCAATAAAAGCATCATTAAGATTTGGTACCCTATCCCTCACATAGAAAATCTTTTGGATGAGCTCAAGGATGAAAAAGTATTCACTAAGATTGATTTAAGGTTGATCTATCATCAAATAAGGATGGAGGGAGATGAATACAAAACAACATTTCATATAGAGTGAGATATCTACCACTTTATGGTGATGAAAATTGGGCTATCTAATGAATTGACTACTTTCCAAGTTCCGATAAACAAAATATTGTAGCCATTTCTTTCCAAAACATGCTTAGTGTTCTTTGATGACATTGTGATGTATAGTAAGAACAAGGAAGACCATCTTTGACATGTGAGGGAAGTCTTTGAGACTCTAAGAAGCACAAATTATTTGTAAAGGAGTCCAAGTGCACATTCATGGTGGCAAATGAAGTGAAATATTTGGGATATATAGTTAGTGAAAGAAGTATAACTATGGATCTTAAAAAGGTACAATGAATTAAAGATTGGCATACTCTAACGATTTCTACTTCTTTGTGGGGTTTCCTTCGTCTTTCTTTCATTTATAGATGCTTCAGCAATTATTATACATAGGTTGCAACTCCTTTCACTAATAGGTTGAAGCATGAAGCATTCGTTTGGGATACTACAACTACTAAGATCCCTAGGGAGTCCACCTATAAGAAATCATCTATATAACCTGCATTCAAAGGATATTAAGAAATAACATTTCTTTACATACTATAAGGCCTTAAAATGACCCCTTTTACTTTACTAAACTTATATTTTTTTTTTCAAATTTTAATTAAAAAACCCCTTTTGTAAATATAATATTGTAAAGTTTACTAAATATAATACATTTTCTTTTGAACTGATGTGGTATCTTACATATTCTATAAGGTGGACCCCTCGGGCTAAGAGGTTCAATGAGTTGAAATCTTTGTTAATTTTAACATCCATGCTTGTATATAAGGACTTCTCCAAAGAATTCACTATTTGTGCTAATGCTAGTGGCCAAGGTATCATGGCTATTTTGCTACAAGACCATGGTGTAATTGCATATGAAAGTAGAAAGCTTGATGGTGACAAAGAAAGGACACTCCATGTCTATGAGCAAGAGATGCTTGCAATCATGTATGCCATTAAGAAATGGCATCATTATCTCTATGGAAGCCACTTCAAGATCAAGAGTGATCATTGGGTCTTAAAGTATTTCCTTTTGCAACCTAACCTTTCTCTTAACAAGAAAAGGAAATGGTTAGATGCACTATGAAGTTATGACTTTGAGATCTCTTACATGGTAGAGAAAGACAACGTAGTGGTTGGTGCTTTATCTAGAATGTGGGCATGTTTGATATCGACATTCTCTACCATCTATAAAGATTGGATTCATGAAATCCAAGAGGAGTACTTATTGGACAATCATGTACCATGCAAATGTAGAAATTATAGCAAGGTGACAATGAAGAATTTTCAAATTTCAAGTTGCATAATGGTTATGGTTCAAAGGACAAGTTTGTTGCTTGACACCTCTAACCAACTTCAAACATAAAATTCTTCAAGGGATGCATTCATATCCAATGGTGAAACACTTAGGCCTATTCAAGACATTTGATATGGTCCATAAAAGCTTTCATTGGAAAGGGTTTTGGAAATATGTGAAGAATTTTGTATCTCAAAATGTGGACTCTTCTCTCCTAACTAGTGGTTTATTACAACCATTACCTATTCCACGTGGTAAATGGACTGATATTTCTATGGATTTTATCATGGATATTTTAACTACCAACCATGGTTGGAATGTTATCTTTTTCATTGTTGACTAATTAACAAAATCAACTCATTTTCTCCTCACCAAAGCCCAATGTTCAACCAAACAAATGGTAGATCTGTTCATGGAAGGATTTTTCAAGTTAGATGGTATGCCTATGAAGATTGTTTTTGATAGGGACTCAAAGTCTATGGACAACTTTTGGAAGAGTTTATTCAACTCTATGTGCACTATTTTAACTCCTAGCACTACCTACCATCCTCAAATAGATGGTCAAACAAAGATAGTAAATCGATGGTTAGAGGTATATTTTAGATACTTTTGCCATGACACACTCTAAGTGGGAGAAATGGCATCATTTTGTTGAGTTTTGCTACAATAACACCTATCATATGAGCATTGGAATGCCACCTTTTGAGGCTCTTTAATCCTCAAGCCAAGGAAGAGCTAGAGAGGATGAAAGCACTAATCAAGTAATGTAATGATAATATTCACAAAGCTCAATACACTATGAAATCATATGGTGATAATAGAAGAAGGTATGTGGAATTTGAAGTGCATACATGATGTGTTTCATGTGTCATAACTTAAGAAATATGTGGGACATAATATTAAAGAAGAACTACCACCCATTGATGAGGATAGTCTAATCATCTACGAGACCAAAAAGATTATTGAATAGCATGAAAAGGTTCTAAGGAATCATTCAATCATGGAGTACCTTGTCAAATGGCGAGGCTTACCAATGGAGGAGTCTACTTGGCAAGGGGCTTCTTGTTTGGAGGCTTTTCCATGGCTTTTTCAAGAGGATTCATGACTCACATAATAGGGGACAACAATTTGTATTAAATTTATGTAGTAAAATTAATTGCCCAGTCAAATCAAGATCTAATTTTTATTAGTTGGATAGATACCTTGGGATTTCTTCAATATTTTGATACATGATTTGTTTAATTGGGAGGTTATTACCCAAAGTTATGGCCTTTTTACAACAATAGCCCTATTTAGGACAACATTCAAGATTCTCACAGTTTTGCAACAATAATGGTGCTTATTTCTCATGGAATATTCTTCAATGCTTTATGAAAAATGTTCAATAGCAAACTTTCATGATCAAGCTCTTTCATACGATTCAATTTTTTGGTACTTGTGCCATTCTCAAGTTTTATGGATAGAACTTATTTGGCAAGGGATTGTCTCTAATAAAGTAAAATTTAGCCTTAGCTTTGTAACGATTTTAGATGATTAGGAGCCCCTAGAAAAGGCAAGCATTTGCAATTGCAGGGACTTTTTGATCATCTTTCAATTCGAGCAATCTAGCTGTTGAGACTTAAACCTCCCACCAGCCATTGAGGGTGAGTAATCTTTAGAAACCTTAGCATGAGATGAGTATCATGCTACATATTTCCATTGTATTTCTTCTTCAATCTAGCTATGGTTTCTTGGCACCATGTACGTTGCACAAGAATATATGTAATGGTCATGGATTTTCATGAATATTTGCCAAAATATTAAGTAATTTCTTTTCAGTTGAAGTCTCCTTTATTTTAGGCTCTTACAATGTTGTGTTACAACCAAACAATTACTCAATACCATGTGCTAACCCAAACCTAGTAGATGGTATGGACTATTGAAAAGGTATCTCAAAGTGTAAGAGACAAGTACTAAGAATAAAAGGGGTTCCCAAAGTCCATTGCATCTAGATGTTGAGTCACCAATGAAGAGGGAGAACCAATATGCACAAGGGGGTCACTCAATGAATATATATCTGCATCACATTGATTTGAAATAGGGGATTTAAAACATACTAATTTTATACATTTTTAACATACAAAAGGATGTCATATAAAGGGTTTATTCACAAATTGAATAGAAAAATGTTATATTTTGGAGCCCCAAGAGGAACACCAAGGAAAAGGGGATTCTACTGCAAGAAAATCTATCTTGTAACATCAACAAGCTTTGTTTTCATTCTTTTGACAACCAAAACAAAGGAAACATCAATTCTTCACGCAACATCATAGTAGATATCTCCCACGGATTTGATAAAATCAATCATAATCTTCAACATCTTCATAGAATCCTTCAATAAAACAAGGAACATAAAATAATACACCATTTTTGAATGGAAATCAATCACATAGTATTCATCTTCAGTGTCTTCATAGTTTTCTCTCTTGATCTCTCATATACAGTTACACTATTTTGATAGATTTGGCTATATCTGGCTCTCTCTCTCTCACTCTCTCAATAGTACATCATCTCCTCACTACAATAATCTCATAATAACTCTCAATAATCCTTCTTAGGTCGTGAATACACCTCCCAAGAGGTATGTCTGATATAAAGAGGCACTAGAGCCACTACAGTGTCTCTTCATAACTCACTACTGTCACTGTCACTCAGTCTTCAGCAGCTGCTTCTTCCATTTGTTTTAGCTCTTTTGAACTTAGATTCATCCTTTCCAAAAGTTAGAAAACTTTCCCAAAGTCACACATACATTCTACAAAACACTTACAGAAGGTCTACAAAACAGTATAGTACAGTACCAGAGTAGATACAGAACGGTTACACAACAGAGACAGAGTAGAGACAGAGGCTCTGCAAAAGGTTTACAGAGGGTTACAAAAGGTCATCAGAACCTCATAACTCATACTAAAACCATTCCAAACTATCAAAAACTATTCGATAAGCTTTCAAAAGATCTCAACCTTCATCAATCATCAATCCATGCTTCATACAGAAGAAAATCAGAACAAAACAGAAGCTATACAGAACCAATCAGAACCTCAATAGAACCTATCAGAACATCATAGAGCTTCATATCTCTACTAAGAATCATCATGATCTTCTAAAACATAATCAATATCATCCAAAACATTCTCAAACACTTCCATTATCAACCATATATCACTCTAAATCCATCAAAAATCAATCATTCAGACCTCAAAAACAACAAAAATCAGTCAAAAATTCAGTCTTTTTCCACTCTCAATATATCCCCACACTTAGAAAGGAAGCGTCCTCGCGACCTAAGGAAAATAAGAATATAAGTTCATTAAAGAGCTCAATTTTATCTTCTATAGGATCTTCAATAATCTCGCCAAACCACGACCCCAACTTAACACCTGTATCTCTAGAAAAAACTACTAAAGGAAAACTACATTATTCATTAACTCGTCTGATAATCATTTAAGAGTCATAAAAAATTTGTAAAGGATATAAGAGGCTTTCCATCCACCATCAATAGTTTGAAAAGAGCTCTCAAACAAATTATTCTCAATCAGCACGAACTCATCACATACAAATGATTACAACACACACACAAACACTAACACAACCTTCTGAATGACACCTCCAAAAAGAGAGATATATATAATTAAGAATCTTCCAAAATACATTGCAAAGGCATCAATGAAGGTGATCCCTTTTGAAGGCTTGGTGGTTTCGAAAACAATCCATGGAAAAGGACTCATCCACAAATGTCTTTGGAGGATTTTGAAAGAATTGCAGGCAGCACATCCTTTCTAGCAAAACAAGGTATCTGCTAGGTAGACATAGGGCATGAAAATATAGGACATCCAACTGTTGGGAATCAATGTTCACATTGACATTCATACAAAGATTTGGAATGGTATTTTGATCATTATGGGAATGCCTATGCATGTATGCTAGATACCAAACAAATTGAGCTGTCAATCTCACTGAAGGATCTAGAGATTGTGAATATTGGTGAGCAAAATGGACGTAATTCTGGTATGCTTGACTAGCAGTAGTCCAGTCCCCTCAAATTATTGGCCAGTTAATCTGTGGTCCTGTGAGAGAATCAGTTGAGCTCCATCCTCTTCTTCTTGGAATCTGCTAATCAAATCCTTCGTATTCACTAACCAACTGAGGGGGTTGAGAAATAGAAGTGGCAAGAGATGGAAGTGGAATAAGTAAAAGAGGATGAAGAGATGGGTAGGCAAAATCATAAAAGGAGGAATAGGCTAAAGGAGTGGCTGAAAATTTAAGTGGATCAGTTAGGAAAGGTGTCAATTGATAAATAGGAAAAGTAGAAGGTATATGAATAGATGGTGAAGGGCATGGTGGAGAAAACTCGATCTTCGATAAAAGAACAATAGGTAACTATAGGAATTTGAGGAAAACCCTAAGGTTGGAAAAGAAGAGGTAAGATAGCTACTGAGTTGGTTTGATAAAGGGAAAGATAAGTATCATAGCAATGAGCCATTTGTTGATAGTATAATAGGCTAGGAATAGAGGGACCTAAAATAGATATTCTCTAGTACGCATAAAAAAAGGATGAATCATAAGGATGGTTTTTTGAAAGATAAGCTAGGAGATCTACCCTCAGTTGGTTAGTGCTCTGGACATAAGTAGAAGCTGTATTCTGACGTTGATTCAGGACCACAGAATCAATCATTGAATGCCATGAATTGTCAGGGCAAGTAGCCACTTTTGAAGAATAACATTAGAACATGTCATCTATCCGCAACTCCAAATAGTTGACATACAAAACAGCTTGCAAAACCACATCCCCCACATACCAGGCCAGATCTACATCATCTGAAATCAACAGATCACCTCGTAGATACATGTAAGACAGCAACATGATATCCGTCGTCATAGAATCTTCAAACACCATATGGACCACTTCTGTCAGCAACTCAGGAGACCAAGCCCCACTCCAACCATCCTCTGGAAGAGGAAGATCCATCGTTGAAAGCTTCATATAGAAGGCCAACTTCTGCAACTGATAGTGGACAAAGAAAGAATGGTCCGGAGGAACATACTCCTGAAAGTGCTCAAATGTAGACCATAACAAATCCATCCTAGACTGCAATCTTTCCACTTTATCTTGAAACAATGGACACAATGTAGCCTATCTTTGGAGAACTACCAAGTCCTGCTTAGAGATAGAAGGAATCATAGGAACATTGGGGCTTGGAGGAATGGACCGTGACTGTGCCAGTTGGTCTTGCAACTGCTTAATTTGGGAAGCTTGTGATTCCACTGTATTATGAGCAGTTTGTAAGGCTGACAGTTTTGCATCTAAAAGAGTCTGAAACTCTTGAGCTTCTTTAGATATCCTCTCTTTCTCCTCCAAGACTCTAGTGACCTCTGACTGAGCTTCTGTTAACTGAATCTTCAAAGAAGATATTTCTTCTCTCTGGGTCTCAATCATTTGGGTCTGCTGCTCCATCTGCTTAAACAGATCTGCAAGTGTGTCTTTAGCAAAGGCTAACTCTGAGGTTGCCTTATGCAACTGGTCTTTGGACTGCATCAGTTCTTCATAGAAAGAAGCATACAGTTGTTGAACACAAGCTGTCACTGAGAGTTCAATCGAACTCTGGATGTCATTACAAAGGAATGGAATAGCATCTCCTGACACTAAACTATTCAGTGAAGGGACTGATATTTCCAAAGAACCCTCTCTATGTGCCCTGAACAAATTGTTACATGTGAGGTAGGTAGGGAGGTCACTGCCAGAAGTAGCAGGAATTGTGATTGAAGGAAGGACTGAAGGAGTTTTATTTGCCACATGCTTCCAGCGCTTCCGCTGAATGACCAATGAGTGAGGGGAATCAAGATCCTCTATGTCAATAAGTTCTGACTCTTCTGAAGGTAGAGAGGGAGGTACTAGATCGGATGGAGGAGGTGGTAGCACACCCTTCTTCAGGCCTAAGTATGTCAAGAAAGCATATAGGTAGGAACCATAAGTGACATTTGTGACATTTCCTCTGGTTACTTTGACAAAATGTTGGTCCATCTTTGTAAGCATGTAAGTACTCCAATCAATAGCCACCCCTTTTAACACCATCGTGGAAGCCGTGAAGAGTTCTTTGGACAAGTAATGGGATGGTGTTTTGGCAGACATAAACTTATCTTGGAGGAATTGGCAGACTAACTTTCAAAGAGGATCAGTGATCATGGAAAAAGATACTCCTGAAGTGTTTATCACTTTCTTGACATCCAGAATCTCTTTAGTCTGCTTCTGCAATAGCTTGAAAATCTCATCATTGGAGAATAATTGTCTGGCTGTAACAAAGGGCTTGCCTTTGTAGGGAAGAGACAAAGCCTTCCCTAACCCTCGGGGTGTCAATACCATGGAAGCACAATGGACCAGGCTTGACTTCTTACTCTATGATGCAAGAAACTCATCACACAGGGATGGATTATCTGGAATCAATGGGAATGAAGCAGCCACGAAAGTCGCAAGTCCTGCTTTCGCTATAGGCTCAAAAGCCAGTAGGGAAGAATAATCCCTACTAATCAGCGGGACATACTGGATAGGAGGAGGAGCGTGAGGCACCATTCAGATGGAAAACACACACCACAAAACAAACAATCACAAAGAATGCCTGCAAAATAACCAAAAGAGATATAAAAAAGAAATCAAACAAAAGAAGTACACACACATAGATGTAGCGAACTAATTTACCACCCCAAACAACCCACATCCTAGAAAAAATTCGGTATGACCTCTACACATATGCGACTGAAAACTTCATGCGATGCAACAAGCAGACACCCAAAACCCCGTATCAGGCAAGAAAGAAAGAAAAACTGCAAACCATACCCATAATCATTGCACATGAGCAAACCATAATACAATAAAAATCTAATTAGGACCTGACCATAACCTTGACCAACAATTTCAGCTAAGAGGACTTTACGTGCCCATCCCACAAAGCATGTTTATTAAAAAGAGGAAAAAAGTATAGTGAGGGGAAGTTGTTTTAATGAAGGGTTCATTTTAAGAAATTATTAACAATGGGTGACATTTTATTAAGTTATAAACCTTAATAAGAAAACGACAGTTCCTTCTTAAAATTTTAATTACAATTTATTAGGGTGAAGAGATGCTTAAACGAAACTTGGACTATGATTCCCAGACTGGGGTCTCTAAATGAAAATTCATTAATTAAAATTAATGGTGATGTGGAGCGCTTTTTTGCCAGTGCGTGCTTTTTTGTGACGGTTGGTTCATTTTGAAATAAAAATTAAGGTGCCTCTGACATAGCGTGTGCAAAGTGAACGGTTGGTTGATTTCAAATTATTAGAAACTGTATGTTTAGCGCGAATGCATGTGAAAAAGTGGGTGAATATAGTTCATTTTAGCAATTAAGGTGATTAAGGGATAATGAAAATGAATAAAGCTCAAAAAAATAAATACCTGGTAGGGGTGTGTATGCAATAGACTGAAGGCGCATGGAGTAGTCCCCAAATGCAAGAAATCCAGTCAAAAAAAACAAACACCATTGATTGGAAAAAATAAAGTACCTTAGTATTTTTGTTTTATTTTGATTTATTTTTATTATTTTATTTATTTATTTATGGTTTTTTAGAAAAAATTTATTTTAGGTATGTTTGTATTGTGTATATTGTTTGGTTTGGTTTATTTGTTTTGTTATTTTTTTTCCTTTTTAATAATTAAATCGGGATATAGGACACATGAATATGTTGTGAAGTTCAAGGATGGCATTTCAGCAATCCAACAAGTGTCAACAATGTGTTGTAATTTATCCATGATTTTTCAACTGATTTTTGGAATTTAAAATGAATTTTCATGAAGTGAAGTATTAAAATTGAGGGTTTTGGCTTCAAATAATACTTTGGCAATTTATGAAAGCATTTCTAATTGAGAAATTATTGACAAAAGGGGCAAGAGGATTTGTGGAATTTTTTGGAATTTTTTTCTAAATTTTTAATTAATTTTACTCATTTTGCTTGTATTTTTTGAAAGGATTTTTAGATTTTGATTTTTTTGCAATTTATTTTCTTGAATTTCCATTTTTGAAAATATTCCAAATGATTTCAGCAATGTCGAAATTTTTTTAGAAATTTTTTTGCATTTTTTTAGAATTTTAAATGAATTTTTTAAATATTTAGGTGTTTTATGTTTATTTTTATGTATTTTGCGGGTTTGAAAATAAAAGGCGATACCCGAGCTGCGTGTGAACAACGCAGGATGACTGCGTGTGAATGGCTGACTGCAACACTCCACCACACGGACGAATCGAGAGCGCGTCCTTGCGCGTGAACGCAGTTTGTTAAGTTAGATTAGTTGTAGTTAGGTTAGTCTATTGAAGTAATGTTAGTTAGGTTAAGTAATGTTAGTTAGTTTAGTCAATTTAAGTAATGTTAGTTAGGTTAATCTAAGGTTAGTCAGTTTAAACTATGGTTAGTTAGGTGTAACTAACCAGAGGTGGGAGAGGGAGGACAGCCACTACGACGGAGGAGGAGGAGGAGGAATGGCAAAGGGTGGCGGAAAGGCGCAGGAGGCAGCGGAGAAGTAGGTGGCGCGGAGGAGGTGTGGTGGAGAGGGGAGGAGGTGAAACATTGGCGGGGGGGGGGGGGGGGGGGGGCGAAGAAGGCGCGAGGAGGAAGGCGCTGGGGGGAGAGGAGTGGGAAGACAAGGAGCAGGGGAGGGTCGCAGGCGAAACGCTGGCGGGGGGGCGGAGAAGGCGCTGGATGCGACGTGGGGGCGCTGCAGAGGGCGGCGCGGGCTGCTGCAAAGGGCGTCGAGGGCGTGGACCACGGCAACACGCATGAGGTAGGGGAGGGAAGCGAGATGGGGCGGAGGTGATGGAGGGCGACGGGAGCACATGCGAGGAAGAAGAAACCCGAACAGGTACGTTCGTTTTTTTCTTTTTTTTGGATGTGATACCACTTGAAACCATTTCTATTCATCCACCATAAACATATGATGCTCTTTTAGAAAAGACTCGCTCGAGGATTTTAGATTGTAAAGTTGACACAACTAGAGATTTCTAGGCACCGAAGATAATCGAATTCACACTACGATCAAAATAGAGCCAGGGACATCCATCTTTGCAATTATCCCGGGCTGTGCACCAAAAACATGTGCGTTCATGCGCGACACGAAAAATGCGGTCACACGGCAAAAAGGAAGAAAAATTAATAAAACCCAAACCGTACGCCGGATCGAAAATCTGTAAAAAGGAAAGATGTGATGATAGACAAGGGGAAGATACTAGAAAAATGCGACATGGGGTCCAGGGCAAAATCAAGGTGTTCACATGGAAAAAATGCAAGAAACAGACCAAAAAATACTTACGTGTATTAATATCAGAAAATTCGCACGTCCGAACGAAGTGTGGAAGGAAGGAAAATTGTGCAGAACAATGTGTCCAACAACCCTATCATGGGAAAACACAGTTTTGATAGAGATAGGACGTGTTCACATGGGAAAAACCCCAAAAATGGACCCGAAAATGGACTCAGAAATTAGTACGGGAAGAACCGTACACCAGAGTAGAGGACAGTAAAAAGGAGAAATGTCCAAGAGAAAGGGATTCACAGGGCTGGTACATCAAAACTCAGGTTGAAAGGAACTAGGAGGGGTTCATGTGGAAAAAACACGAAAAACACATCTGAAAACACACGGAAAAATTAATAACTAAAAATCTGGCAGTCGGAAGAGGGTGGAGGAAAAATGAAAAAGTGGGGGAAAGACTGGCAGGACATGAATGTCAAATCAAACTGGAATTCCGATGCAAATAGGGCAGGTTTACATGGAAAAATGTGAAAAATAGACACGAAAACGGGCCCGAAAACCCACAAAAATTAATAACGGATGAACCGTGCATCGGAATGATAGGAAGTAAAAATAAAAAATGTCACGAGGAATGGGTAGGACAGGGATGGGTCATCAGACCAGGGTTGTGAAGTAATAAAGATGCGTTCACATGGAAAACCGTCCATTTTACGGGAATTGCTTCAAAAATTAATAACTTGAGAACCATCTGTCGGAACAAGGGTTGGTAAAAAGGAAGAATAGGCAATTCAAAGGGAAGAATAGGGATGTAAGGTTGGATTGGGATTCCGGTGAACGTAGGGTACATCGTATTGAGAAATCGCAAAACAAAGGATAAAGACAAACGGTCAAGGAACAACCCTAGAGATAGGGTGAAATAGAACATAGGAGTGGGGAAGGAACCCCATCATGGTAAAATGAAGTCACGGCATAGATGCATGATCATAGCAGAGTATATGCATGGGGGTATACAACATAGACGCGCAGGGACGCGTCCCCACATTTAAAACCTTAATAGGAAGGGTAAACCAAACAAGAAGGACCTAGGACCACACATCAGACCAACCACAAATATCCCCACACTTAAGACATGACCGTCATTGAAAAACAGAAGGTGTAGGGTTAGAAAAACTTGGCCCACATTACTGAGGAGGAATGTCGACTATCGAGGTTGTGTCTTGTATCGTTGTCGGCTCTACAGGAGGTACCTAGGTGTCATCACATCACACGTCCTTCATCCTTCATAGCAAGGACTACGCGGCAGCACCCAGGGAGGTAGCTGGTTGAAGGAATCGCTGGAAATTCGTCGATGACGAGGGATATTGCACTCAACTCACGATCACTCAAATGGAATGAAAGAGCAATCACTCGCCCCATTACTAACATCACTCGAGGAAATAATGATGAAAACCCGAAACGCACACTTGGTTTAGGAATCAACAAGGGAATGGTGCGAAGAGAGTATGCCAGGGTGCATAATTGATGGTGCATCAGTGCATCCTGTCCATCTGGCATAGGTGCAAGGAGAAAGGCCAGGGAGCCTTGCAGTGCAATGTATAGAATAGAATGACGTGGCCTGTGCTGATGGCAGAGACCCATCCCGTGGGTGCATAGGGGAACAGAAACGTACCTGACTCCAATAGTCGCAATGTCCCTCAATCCTCACCTCTCAATAATTGATTGAAGAAACACCAGTCACACTCAGCCCACCCTTTGTCTCACGCTCGATTGATAGATACACAGGGCAACCCATTCCTGAAACCCATTAATGTAATCCTCACCATCACTTGTGCAGAGGTTGTATGACTTGTGCGCTTTGATGGTGTAACTGTGCATCCCGCCCTGTGTTGGCATACAGTGCAAGAAGGAAGGCCAGGGAGCCTTATGGTGCAGTGCACAGGAACAGATCGTGCATTGTGCATTGAGAGGCCCATCCTGTGCGTGCAACACTTCGTTCACACATCTCACCTCTCATTTGATTTGAAGGGAAAAACTAGTCACTCATCCCACCCTCTGTCTCACGCTCTGATAAATACAGAGGGCAGCCCATACTCACGTCCCCATCCTGTTAGGATGAAATCTCTCATCACTCAAGGGGTTGATGATGAAGATCATGTCAGCTGTTGTTGTTATCAGGATCTTGAAGATGAGGCATACCCAGGGAGGCATCTAACAAGTCTCGTGCTTCAATGATTTGTAAGAAAAGTCGTCTGTTAAGAAGGGCAGACGGACTGATATTGCAGAGACAGCGCACCAAGGGAGGTGGCTTCAAATTACATGCTGGAAAGATTCTGCTGGTGATGAGTCAGCTATCCTGAACTGCGGGGTGTTACCACCTTTTCCACAGTTAGCTTTCCGCCCAAGGGTGTTTCCACCTTTTCTTGGAATGAGGCCTGTTATGACAGGGAATTTCTTCCTTTTCTCCCATAACAGTTTCGTTTGTTTGTTTTTTTTCTTTTTCTTTTCTTTTCTTTTTTTCTTTTCCTTTTTTTCGTAAGAAAGAAAATGGTAGAAATACCATGTGTCAGGACCAACCTCGCCACCATTGTTGGATCAGACAAGAAGAGAACAATGTCGGGTTGAGATATTTCTGCGAGGGATTAGCAGAACGAGACCGCCTCATGAGGAGAATCATAAGGGCTATCAGAAGCATGACGAGAAGGAAAATGCGCCGCCCAAAAGGGAGAGGGTAGGTCGACTGTGATTGTCAAGATCCCCAAGGAGGGAAGTATACCTTCAGGCGATAGCCATTGATCAGGAAAGGATCATCAGAGGCATCAACGGTCTGCACCACCTGAACAGAACCATTAGGATTGACAACAAGTACCTTATACGGGCCCATCCACCATTGTTGAAGCTTGCCAAGAAACTTGCCAAATCTCGAATCATAGGCTAGGACAAGATCACCTTTTTTGAACTCCTTGTGCTTGATGAAACTATCATGATAGGCCTTGGGTCGCGCTTGAGTGGTTTCCATGCACTGTAGGGCCATCCACCGTATCTTATCCAAGCATTCCAAGTGCAGGAGAAAGCGTTGCAGTGACTCATTATCTCCCAAGTATTCTTTAACTGCCACTCGTAAAGAGGGCAATGCTAGCTCAATAGGGAAGATGGCTTCTGTCCCATATACTAGCTGGAAAGGGGTCTGTCCTGTAGCTGCCTTATGGGAGGATTTGTATGCCCAGAGGGCCTCTGTAAGTCGATCGTCCCAATCGCGACGATGTGCGGCAATCGTTCTTGTTAGAATTGAGCAGAGGATGCGATTGGTAACTTCAACTTGGCCATTGGCTCTGGGGTAGTAAGGAGTGGAGTTGCGATGGCGGATCTTATACAGTTCCTGTAACGTGCCCGCCCCTCAAATTGCGGGACACATCTTAGTAGCCCATCGAGAGATGAATCTAGAAGACACCGCTTGGCACTCCCAAGGAATGACACGGGGTTTGCCAATTAGGGTCTCTCGAATCTGCCTCACAATGGAAATTACTTGGCCGTTCTCACTAGGATTCGACCTGAAGTCCGAGTTCCTAGCAGTCGAGACTTTCTAACAGCCTTCTAGCATTGGTCGACAACCGCTCCACTTTGCATAGATACAACTGGACCCAAACAGACTCATACCGCACTTGGTTCAAAGAGAATGAAAAATGAGAGGGAGGCATCGCTCGACCTCTCTGCCCGTAGGGCATAGTCCCATTTCGGTCCCCTAAAACGGTTGAATCAGGGTTTCAACTTACAAGTTCTAAGGTCCTTGTCTAACTAACGTTCACATCAAATAAATTCCATTGAGGAAAGCTCTCGGCTAACCGAGACCACCCTGCCGTAGGATGGACCCGACAGTCACATCCATACGCTTCCCTCGGGGGTTGTTTTAGTTATCTAATTACCTACCACATTATGTTTGACACATA
This sequence comes from Lygodium microphyllum, assembly GCF_053477565.2. Classification (NCBI taxonomy): domain Eukaryota; kingdom Viridiplantae; phylum Streptophyta; class Polypodiopsida; order Schizaeales; family Lygodiaceae; genus Lygodium; species Lygodium microphyllum. The sequence continues at coordinate 30,371,030 of NC_141163.1, read as the reverse complement.
AAAGCAGCTTCCTTAATTAACCCGTTAATCACAGGTTCCTTTATGTAATTTAGGGCACAGACACGAAGACAAGATAAAACAAGATCAAACACTTCCTTAATTTATCTTCAGATTAATGTTTGTCTCCCGCCCATACAGGAGAATTAAGTGTCCCTTTCTGCCTCCACAGAAAAATCCTTCTGTCTTTTGACAATAAAAACCCGAAAGTTTATCCTACCAAGATTCTGTCTTGTAACTAGTATCAAGGCCTCGAGATCCCATCTCGAGTCACGTAGAACACTTGTGTAGGGTCCAGAGGCATTGGGATTTACGGCCAGAGCCCCCCTGGCACCCAAGCATCCTCCTACGCCAAGTAATTTCCACAGAGAGACCTCTCACGGCAGGTTCGGTCCACATTCCTAGCGCAGATTCATAACCCCCTTGGTTAGGGTTTGGCAGTTCGCGGGGGGTAGCTAGCACTATCCTTCCTTAATTATCCCTTTAGGAAATCAACCACAGTTGAGGCAACCAGCTTAATAACATTTACTAGGGAAAACATCCCTTTTGTTTCCATGGCAATCAGTCATCTCAGACCCGGCCATGCAATTATCAATCACAAACAACTTGGATTAGCATCCAAAACCACATCAAGCAATCACCTTGCTTATGATCCACCTATCCTTAGTAAGATTCTCTCCTCTTACCAATACAACCAGTTGACATTCACATGGTGGAGATACCCTTTTCAAACAACCAAGCATAACTTGGGTCAACAATCCATCTTTAACAAGATCAACCTTCGTTAAAACCATTTCAACAGTTCCAAGCAACATTCTTAGCATAAATCAACTGCCCTAAAGTTCTCTCTCCCCCTTGGGTTAGGGCTTCGCAAGGTCGATTTAACAAATTCCTTCTAGATCCTTTAAATGAGCTAAGTGATTTCACCTTGGCCTTTATTAATCATGGCTATCTATTTAGGGTAGAAGATCAACCCATCCTAAGCCCTTTAATGGTGAATACATGCAATTCTACCTCTATCTAAGATTCAAGATGCGTGAGAAGAATCTAAATCTTGGTACAACCTGGATATGAGCTATAGTTGCTGGAGGGTTGGTGGTATTCATGTCTCCGCTTGCATTGGATATGTTCCTAGCCCCATTTGCAACTTTAGCACTTGTGCTCCTTGTAACTCGTCTCTTGGGTGCCATCCTTGTGCATTCCCGGTCTTGCAACCCTTGAGGTAAATCGACCGCTCTTGCCTTGGCAGAAGGAAGTGGTATGCGGGTTCACAAGGAATCTAAGGCCAAACAATGTGAATTCAACATGCATAACTTTTTTTCTTCTTCTCCTCCTCTCTCTCCCTCTTCTTCTCCTTCTTCTTCTTCTCCTCTCTCTCCCTCTTCTTCTCCTTCTTTCTCTCCCTTCCTCTTCTTCTTCTTCTCCTCTCTCTCCCTCTTCTTATCCTTCTTCTTCTCCTTCTCTCTCTCTTCTTCTCTTCTCCTTCTTTCTCTCCCTTCCTCTTCTTCTTCTTCTTCTCCTCTCTCTCTCTTCTTCTCCTCTCTCTCCCTCTTCTTCTCCTTCTCTCTCTCCTTTCTCTTTTTCTTCTTCTTCTCCTCTCTCTCTCTCTTCTTCTCCTTCTCTCTCTCTCCTTCTCTTCTTCTCCTTCTTTCTCTCCCTTCCTCTTCTTCTTCTTCTTCTTCTCCTCTCTCTCTCTCTCTCTTCGTCTCCTTCTTCTTCTTCTCCTCTCTCTCCCTCTTCTTCTCCTTCTCTCTCTCCTTCTTCTCCTTCTTCTTCTTCTCCTCTCTCTCCCTCTTTCTCTTCTTCTTCTCCTCCTTCGCTAAGCACAGGGGGTGGGTTTCTCAGATCATGGCCCGAGGGGGTTGGGGGGGGGAGGGAGGTCTCTGAGACAGAAGCCCCCAGGGGGGGCGCTGTCTGCGATGCAGGGAGAGGGAGCCTCCCCTTTATAGGAGGGGGGAGGAGGGTGGCATGGCCGCCACCCCCCCACCTGGGGGGCTGCATGCCCCCCATTTACTGCACTTCACTCCCTCTCTCTCTCTCCCCGACATACTGTCGACGGGGAGAGGGAGAGGGAGAGGGATAAAAAAATTTGAATTAAAGTTAATAAAATTTAAAGGGGGGGAGTTCCTATTGGGGGGCACCGAGGGGGGGTGGGGGAGATATTACATCCTCTCCCCCTTAGAGGAATCGAGATGTCCTCATCTTGAGAAGACCTGGGAAGGGCAAGCACTAATGGGGCTTATGACATGTGGGTTAGGACCCACCATGCATCCACTGCACTACTCTTAATGTTTCAAGTAGTGCACTCATATTATTCGAATTTAACCATAGGTACAAGAGTAGGATTTATTCTCAATTGTGTTACATGTCGACTATGCTTCTAGGAATTTTAGTCCTCCCAATAAGGTTTAATGGGCTCTAGATCTTTGTCTTCATCTGATTTGTCTATATATCCATAGACTACGCCTGTGTAGCTTCGTTTCCTTGGAGGCTCAATGTCTTCTAGATTCAGATCAGGGCAATCTGCTTGGATGTGTCCTAGCTCATTACATTGGAAGCATTGACGGTAGGGACATCTCCTATGGATGTGCCCTATCTCTCTGCACGTATGGCATCTCTTATCCTGATCTCCATAGTCATCTTTGCTACAATTTCTTGATTTAAGTTCTTGGACGATTGGATTCACTCAGAGTAATGTGTCTTGCAAGTCCGTTGGGCGCATCAATTCCAATCGAGTGTTTATGGGTGGATTCAACCCAACTCAAAATTTTGACACCTGTTGTGTCATATTCATTGGGGGTGCATACTTTAAGAGTGAAACGAACTTCGAATAATACGCTTCAAGGGATAATCCTAGCTGCTTCAATTCATAGAATTCATTCATCTTTTGTGTGTGGTAGGCAGGTGGTAGATACCTCCCTCGCACAGCTTCCTTAAGCTTATCCCAAGTGGCTGTCCCCTCCGAGATCGCTTGGTCTCTGCACCACTGTTTTCACCAAGGTCTCACTTCGCCTGTAAGCTTAAGTTTGGCGAGTATGGCTTGGTTAGCAGGTGCAGTTCCTGCTACCTCAAAGTAGTCCTCCATGGACTCAATCCAAATCTCGGCATCGGCTATAACAGTCCTTCCCTTGCCATCAAACTCGGGTGGCTTAATTTGTTTGAGAAGGAACTTCTTCTCTTGCATGTCATCATTCGTGGGTGCAGAAGGTGCCTGACAATCAAGACATACCACTTAGGTTATTTTTGTTTAGGATATGTGTATGAACCGAACATTAATCAATCATGTATCATTATGAAATTTTGCTCTGATACCAACTTTAACGTGCTCGCCCCTCAAATTGCGGGACACGTCTTAGCAGCCCATCGAGAGATCAATCTAGAAGACGCCACCCGACACTCCCAAAGAATGACACAGGGTTTGCAAACTAGGGTCTCTCGAGTCTGCCTCGCAACGGAACTTATTTGGCCATTCCCACTAGGATCGACCTAAAGTCCAGGCTCCTAGCAGTCGAGTCTTTCTAATAGCCTTCTAGCGTCAGTCGACAGCCACTCCACTTTGCATAGATATAACTGGACCCAAGCAGACTCATACCGAAAAACGGTGTGAATCAAGGTTTCGTTTTACAAGTTCTAAGGTCCTTGTCTAACTAACGTTCACATCAAATAAATTCCATTGAGGAAAGCTCTTGGTTAATCGAGACCACCTTGCCGTAGGATGGACCCGACGGTCACATCCACCATGCTTCCCTCTTGGGTTGTTTTAGTTATCTAATTACCTACCACATTATGTTTGACACATAAAAGCAACTTCCTTAATTAACCCGTTAATCACAGGTTCCTTTACGTAATTTAGGGCACACACACGAAGACAAGATAAAACAAGATCAAACACTTCCTTAACTTATCTTCAGATTAATGTTTGTCTCCCGCCCATACAAGAGAATTAAGTGTCCCTTTCTGCCTCCGCATAAAAATCCTTCCATCTTCCGGCAATAAAAACCCGAAGGTTTATCCTACCAAGATTCTGCCTCGTAACTAGATATAAATCAATGTGTTAGTATAGTAATACTAATTAATCTGTTAATATGATTGTATGTTAATATGTTAGTTGTATGGGATTTTTTTTGGAGGGAATGAAGAGAGAGTGCAAGTGCATGTGGATTAGGATCATTCTACTTGCCCGCCGCCCGCCGAGAAAGGGGTCGCCAGCACCCGCATCTGTCTTAGTCATTTGGGTTTAGGGTCCAGGGTATGCGAGAGAGAGAGAGTGCGTGTGGGCCAGGATGGTTGATGAGAGAGAGTGCATGTGGATTGGGATCATTTTGTCACCAAAGAAGGGGTCGGCCACCCAATATTTTGTGTAGAAAAATATGACAAGCATACCTCCCTCTCACATCTCTCTCTTCGTACGGCACATGTCTCCCAAACTCCCTTTCTCCATCCCTCTCTCTCTCTCTCTCTCTGTGACATGCATTTAATGTCCCACTATATCAAAGTGGTTATATAAGGCCACACACCCCCATATGACACAATGCCTCTCCCTCCCTCATGTTGTGGAATATTTTCTCAATCTTGTAGGTACGTACACATCTCCCTCTCTCTCTTTCTCTTTCTCCGTCTCCCCTCCTCCCCGTCACTCTATCCATCACCCCCCAGTCTCTCTCCCTAGCTCTCTCTTTGGTGCTCTCCAACATCTCTCTCCTCTGTGTGTGTGTGTGTGTGTGTGCGCGTCTCCCCTTCTCCCTCTCACTCTATCCATCACCACCCGGTCTCTCTCCTTGGCTCCCTCTTGGTGCTCTCCAATCCCCCCCCTCTCTCTCTATCCATCACCACTTGATCTCTCTCCTTGGCTACCTCTTGGTGCTCTCTAATCCTCTCTCTCTCTCTCTCTCTCTCTCTCTCTCTCTCTCTCTCTCTCTCTCTCTCTCTCTCTCTCTCTCTCTCTCTGTGGCACCCACATCCACACACACACACACACACACACACACTCTCTCTCCCCCTCTTTTGCTCTCTCCCTCCCACATAAAACTTTATATCCTCTCTCTCTCTCTCTCTCTCTCTATCTATCTCTCTCATATCTGGCACTCGCATCCATACACAAATACTGTCTCTCTCTCTCATGCCAAATACTTTATATATCTAGCACACACATACACACACACACACACACGTGTGCACACTCTCTATCTACCTCCCTCTCTCTCTCTCTCTCATGCACATGCTTTATATATCCTCCTCTCTCTCTCCCTCTCTCTTGTATATGACATACACCCCCACACTAAGTCTTTAAATGACACTCATATCTGACATGTGTATTCATACATGTCTAGATAGCTTTGGAAATGGATCCAACATCCAATGCTACACCAAATACCAAGGTCCACATATATGTATCCTCCCTCTCTACTGGCAAACCTATTATGCACTACACAAGTAGTCGGTTCCTGATGTTGAAGAAGGAAGACATTTGCAATGGCAATGGCTATTGTGTTCTTGATATCACCCATGTAAATGGCCAAATACAAAGCACACAAATCCTTTGTAAAAGTGACCATGAGATTGTCGCCAGGTATATGTCTTGGATACCTTGGTCTCGCAAGACTATCTTGTTGAACAAGAAAATGGGCCTACATTACAGTCTTCCCCTACCATAGACCTCAGCCAAAGCCCTTACAACATTGAGAAAACAACAATCATCATGGAAGCCTCACCACCCCCCTTGAACATTGAGAAAAACAAAACCATCCCTATCATGCTTGATGTGGAAGAGGAGATGCAACAATCCTCTTATGTTATAAGTGTGGTTGAGTACATAATGTATTTGGAGGGCCGACACCAAGTGTTACGTCATTTGCTTCAGAATACAAGTGTTTCAGAGAGAGTGGAGGTGATCCTAGTTTTGTATGATGGCAATGTGGCGTATGAACTTCCACCAGTATAGCAAACAATATGCGTCCAATGGAGGATATGGAGCAAAAGTACGATGGCCATTGCTGGACAAAGCCCACGTCAACATCGATGGTATTCCTTGGTACTATTCACAAAGCAAATGTATCGGAGAGTTAGAGTGTCCCAATAGAAATTATACTGGTAGGTCAATTTTTTGGCTCCCCAAAAAAGGTGGCATGGACAGGTACAAGATTCTTCATTCGCTCCACTATCATTAAAATGATTGCAGAGTTGAAGACATGGTTCTAGTATCCTATTGCAAGTAAATCATACTAATCAAGTCATGCCATGCAGGTAAACTGCATACCAGCTGTCGGAATGTCAATTTATGGTCTCGAATGCCTTGGGTGCTTCTATCGTAAGAAGTCCCCCATCCTGCCCTCCAAGTGCAAGTGTGTAGTGTGTTATATGATATTAGTGAGGCCAATGTCAAGATTGTTCATCCATCAAGGCACACATAACCATGAGGTGCAAAGAGGCACATGCAGAGCTAATGTCAAAGAGGTGCGAAAGACCGTAGAGGAAATGGCAAGAGACTTTAGTGCAACTAGACCTTGACACCTGCAAATGAGTGTGGCTAGAAGGCTAGTGATGAGTGCCTTGGTTCGTGAGCAAGGTATCCCCATATCTGAAACTGAACTCTTGACAATGCTCGAGGAGCTCCAACCACTCATTCAGAGAAACATGTAACATATTATTGCATTCATAACACATTCCAAAATATCATTAAAAAGTCATGCATATGAAGATCAATATTATGTGCATACAGGTTCAAACACATGGTCCATGCATCACGTATTAAGAGCTATTAGGGAATGGAATCTCGTCTTCTAAAGTTAAAGCAACTTTGTGCATACAGATTTTTCCATGGTAACCTATTTCTTGGGCAAGTCGTTGACAATGATAGTAGGTGCTTTATATTCAAAATGTCAACGACTGGGTCAGCCTCAAGGGTTGACTTAGTGAATCGTATGCAAAGGAATGACACTGGGGACCTATGCAATAGTTGGATATGCTTCGACCACGTGCATCACATTAATAATTGGACCATCATGGCAACACATGTGTATGATCCAAGGTAGTTTCTCTTACATGATTCTACCGTCACAACAAAAACTTAAGTTTCATAGTTCTCCTTACTCTTCCATTCATGTCTTGTGTTTGTGTAGTGTACAAGAGTTGATGACTCTAGCAATATGTGAGATGAATAAAGAGGATATAGATGCACGAGCTCTTTTTTGGACAAAGATGAATGAAGTGATGGAGAAGTGTGGACACCCAAGTGCTGATTTTTGAGGATTCATGGCAGATCACACAATCGCCCATTAGAGGGCCATATGCACATTGTTCAGGACAATGTAATGCAAGGAAGGGAGAGACAATACTTATTTCATTGGGAACAAAGTCTCCAAATACACACATCATAGTATGTGCACAAGAGTTTCCAAGATGAGCATAAGCGCTTGTGCCACATGTGGAGGTGTGCAATCACAGAAGATGATGCAACGATGCAATATCGATTCATTCAGGCTTGGTGGGCCTCAGGGAAAGTTGTGGATTGCAATATACTAGCAATGGATTGTTGGCTTGGTTGGTGGCATATCAGATATCCACGTTGGAGGCAGCACTTTGTTGAGGTAAGACTAGCTCGTAATAGTAGGATGTGATGTGTGTGCATTTGTTTTCTCACGCTCCATACCTTCTTGTGTTGTATTTTTGTCCAGGTGGTGGAGGACATTGCTCATATGCCAACCATGAACCTAGCAGAGCCAATGCATGCAAGTTGATTGATAGGGGAGGGATTCAAGGGATCCATCAGCTTGTACAATGCATGTGTCAATGATTTCGCCAATGCTTTACTGTAGAGCTCAAAACAACATGCATTCATTGGTGGAAAGTTCCATGGTGCAAGACCTAGTGCAGAGAAGCTTTTGAGTCGACTACAACAAGGAATTGGACCCACACCTCGAGCAATGGCAATGATGGTTGAGGAGGTAGCAAGAGGAACAAAATTGCATAAACGTCTCGATTTTCGAGGGGACAATGTGATTGTAGCAAGAAAATGTAAGGTTGATGGGAAAGTGGGGTCGAGGAAGCCAATGCCTCTCATAGGCCCGAGTATGTGACCGAAAACCTACCTAGAAGAAAGGGTACAAGAAAACTAAACTTTGAGGACCCTTTGCCTTCCGACCAATCAAGGGCAGTATCACCAAATTGTTTGGAGGAAATGGTGGTGGAGACAGTCCTTCATGACACGTTTTGGGCTATAAGAAGGAATCTAACTCATGTACAATGTCAAGGATGGTTCGGAGCTAGAGAGGGAAAATGTAAAAAACCTATAAAAAATACATCACATGGGGTGCCTACACCTTCATTTTGGGGCATCATGGAGTGGTCTAGCTTAAGAGGAGAAGTTAGCAATCAACATGGAATGTGGTGCCACTTCATGTGGTTTTGTAATGATAGTGTGGACCATACATGGAACATTTATTCTTCCATTCATCATGTATTGCCCAAGGTTCCATAAGTATGGCCAATTGCACAAGGCACAAATTTGACCATTGAAGAAATCCACATGTTGGAGAGTGGTGGGTTTGTTTTATAAAAGGTGGCACAAGAGATGGATGCTAACGAGGGCTTGTGTAGATATCGAAGTGGTGTTTCATAGGCTAAATGGAAAATGATAGACTCAAAATTGGCTCTAGATGCAACTGTGAAGGGCACACAGTGCTGAAGCTCTTGAAGCATGAGGTTTTCAAACTAGAGACACCTAACTCAAGTGTCATGCAGGAGATTGGAGTGATATGATGTACACATTGCGAAGAATCCAACATGTAATTTCCAGGATTTCATGGATCGTGCCGCAGAAGGAAATGCGTATTTGGCATGCAAGCACCTGTACTATGTGTACCTCCGAGTGTTTGGGATGGATGCAAATTCCAACATGTTTATACACCAACCCACATTCACTGAAGAAAACTTGCAAATTGTATTTTGAAGTAGAGAAACTTTTCCAACACCACCTATACTGTGACCAGCAATGCAATGCCAACACTATCTCTTAGCACAACCACATTTTATTTTACCGAGAAAGTCATTGTTATACAATCCAGTTGGATGGCTTGTGTCAAAATTTTGACAAGCCTTTGGTGACTTGTCTCTCTTAATTTGACAAGCAAAAGTACTTTTTTCAGAGTTAACACAATATAAATGTACGTTTTGATTGCTTGTATGAATTGTCTTGTATCATATTTGTTGGGGAGAGGGGGGGAAGGGAGAGAGGCGGGGAGGGGGGGAGGGAAGGGAGCTATCGATCCATTGCAATTAAAGTTCTAAAAATACCGAGTGGACATCCAAGTGTTCACATTATGTGAGAGAGAGAGAGAGAGAGAGAGAGAGAGAGAGAGAGAGAGAGAGAGAGAGAGAGAGAGAGAGAGAGAGAGAGAGAGAGAGAGAGAGAGAGAGAGAGAGAGAGTATCTCTTCGATCTTGGTAAGCCATCCACTCCAATATCTTGATAAAATGATTAGCATCCTCATTTTCAGTACCAAAGAATGGTTCATATCCAAAAACCGCCATGCTTGAGTTTGTGTACATGTTGGTTTCCAAACTTTACACTTCCCAACTCATAAGATCAGCAAGAGATCTTCAACAAAGAAGCTCCTCAGTGGGGGCACCAATATATGGTAAGTGAATTGGGTAGTCGGCCTCTAACAACCCCCAAGACAACACCACGGGATAAAGACCAAGGGTATCCCCTCAACAAATCCCACGAGACAGCACCACTGAACACATGATCAAATATTTTTTATCACTCACTCCTCACTGAGACTTCAGCTCAACACTTAAGCATCTTAAACCTTCAAGCTAAGATTTTACCATTTTTAGAGAGAATCTAACGCTGAAACAACCATGATTGAGACTCTCACAACACAAGCTTTCAGATTCACACAACTCCTATTTTTAAGGGATGGCAACCCCACGCAAAGCAAACTATCCTACAAAGTGTGGTTGTCTCAATCAGTGCAAAACTAGTTGTAGATCCTTTCTGTTCTTCTTTTCTCAAAGCACACATAAACACAATACAAATACACAGGTAACCAAAGCTTTATAAGGCAAATTTTCACGCCAATTCAATGGCTACAAGAATTTCACTGCTGTAGACATTCCATTACTACATCAAAATAGAGTTTACACTAATATAGCAATGGAAAATCATGATGACTTTTATGGAAACCAAGTTAGTGACGTAGATGCTGCTGAATTCACATGTTTCCTCATAGAGCACTACACAGAACAGTTCATAACTTTCTAACCAGATCTCAGATCGCCAAGGTTCAAAAAGGAAAGTTGTAGCTCTCTTTCCAATCTATAACTCTCCAAAACAACTCAGAGCCAAATTCTTTGATTTGTTGTCCTAAAATAGCTCTGCACAGCCTGCAGTCCTAAATTTTTGCATGCTCTATACAGCAAACATTCTCTATTCCAAAAGCACAAACTTGCGAATGAGAAGACACTTTCTTTGATTTTAGATTATCATTTCAGTATACCAGCAAATGCATCTCAACATATCTTGCATTGATGAAGAGTTGCAGGAGCTTCAAACTTCATGAACTCTGATTCATCATTTTTCTAGCTACAAATCCTTCCAGATTTCCACTAACTCGAGTCCATGCATTCAACATCTGCCCATAACACATACTCCCTACCACATACCCAGTTTCATATGTAGATACCCTTTACATCAATTCTTCTTTGCTGATGGAAAGCCTCACGCAACAACTAACATACATTACTCTCAACATGATGAAGAACAGCCCTCTGCTATCTTTCACTCATATCCATACATCAAAACTAATTTGCATACTCTTTGCCCCATGCAGTAGTAGAAGAAAAAAAGACAAAAAGAAGACTCTTATTACCATCATCTAAAAACTGAGAACTCGCATCAGCCCATTGACTTCAACAACCCTGCCATCATGCTCCACGACTCCAATAACTTTAGCTTCACGGTCTCTTTCTTCTAAAAACGTGTTCGTCTTCTTCTTAGCTTCAGATTTCTCCCTTCTCTTCAGGCTGCAATATTCTTCTCTCTTTTTCTCACGTTGATTCTATTGTGTCGAATCCCTCTCCCTTTCTTCTTTTTCCTTTTTTTAAAAACTCCTCATGTTTTTGCTTTTTTCCCTATTTTACCATGCTTCCCCTTAGTTGTTAGATGGCAAACATGCCCCTTGCCACATAAAATTCCACTCAGGGACTCAAAATTGGAAGCGAGAATACATTTCCTTCTCTTCCTATATGAGGCGCGTGTCTCAAAACTAAAATATCACAACCACGTGTCGAACATGCATGATACTACTTGGATATTGACTATGTGAGTAGAAGTCTTTCTTTGCTCCTCTATTCTCAAAGACCTCCTTGGTCCATTTTCCTTTTCCTCAACTATAGTTAGCATAGGATTACTACAATCATAGAGTTGTTTCACCCATCATGGCAATGGCTTTTCTAGTGGTATAATTGCAAGTTAGTGAACTTTGGCGTCATCATTCGAAGACGATGCTTCCTCCTCCTTGAGAGTAGGGACGGCAGTTAGGATAGGTTCATAGTGGACTACTTCTTCATTGGATGATAAAGTGGAAGAGCTTATATTTTCCTCCTCCACCACTATTTGTGGCTACACCTTGAATACCACATCACTGCTCACTATGATCTTCTATTCTTCTAATCATACAATTTGTAAGCCTTTTGCTCATCACTATAACCCAAGAAGATACGTTTTGTGCTTTTTGGATTAAGCTTGTTTCTCTTATTCTTTGGAACATGTGCATAACATTTACATCTAAAAATTCTAAAATTTGAGACATATGGTTTCTTACTAGAATAGGCCTCATGGGGAGTTTTGCCCTTCTAAGCCTTTGTGTAACTCCAATTGAGAATGTAAACTGTAGTATTAACAACTTTTTCCCAAATTTGGTTAGGCAATCCCTTGTCCTTAAGCATGCACTACTATTTCCACAATGGTGCGATTTCAGTGTTCAATAATACCATTTTGTTGAGCTGTATGAGGCATCATTAATCCATTTGCCCTTGCAAAAGTTTTCAAACTCCTTTGAGTTGAACTCACTACCATCATCTGTTCTAAACTTCTTTACAATTTTCCATGTTTCATTCTCAATAAGTTTTTTCCATTCTTTAAACTTACCAAAAGCTTGAGCCTTATCACAAAGAAAGTATGCCCACATCTTCCTACTATAGTCATTGATGATCAATATAAAATAAGAAGATCCTCCCAAGGCTTTTATAGGCATTTTACTACACAAGTCAACACGCACCAATTCTAGATGAGCCTTTGCTCTATTCTTACTTTCTTGTAAAAATGCCTTTCTCTGTTTCTTGCCTATCATACAAGCTTCACATGGTTCCTTCATTTTAGTTATTTACTACATGTAGATGAGTAACCATACCTTGTTTATACATCTCATTTAGCATTGCGAAACTAATGTGGCCAAATCTTTCATGCCAAAGTTTACTTGTGCACATACCAATGGTGGCTATAAGAGCACTTAGCTCATACATGTTGTTCCTTCTTTTTCCTTTGCCAACAACTTTGCTAGCATTGTCGATAATTTCTACACCTGTCTTAGTGAACCTCACCTCATGGCCAAGATCAGTTATTACAAAAGCAACTGATAGTAGATTTCTCTTAATCTCTAGAACATAAAATACATTTAAAATATTCTTGAGTTCACCATTTGCAGTAACAGTGGAAATAGTACATTTTCCCTTAGTAGGGCATTTTTCATCATTTCTAAAACCGTCACAATGATGGATTCTTGCACAGGCTTCATATAACTATATAGATATTTATTGTTGGTCATGTGACGAGAGACACCACTATCTGATACCCATGAGTTAGTGTTAGATATTTCTTTTCATCTACCTTCTTGACATGACAATATGCAATTGCATGTCCTTTCTTCTTGCAATAGAAACACTCTCCTTGAAACTTTATCTTACTATTCTTCTTCTTTTTGTTACCGTTGGTAGAGGAATCACCTTTGCCTTTCACATTCACGGAGAATGCAACATCTCCACTGTTGCTATCTTCTCAGGCTTTAAGCCTCAACTCCTCCTCCATTAGTAGTGCGCAAAATTCCTCAAATGTCAAAGCTTAGGGTCTCACCTGAGTGTTTAGGAAAATTACCAATCCATCAAACTTTTGTGGAAAAATCTGAAGTCACCTCCGAGCTAGCTCCTCACTAGTCTTTTGTATCCAACGCCGGCCATCTGGTCACATAGATTCTTGATATGAGTGATGAATGCTTCAACTATATCTCTTTCAACAAACTTCTCTACTGCTAGTTGATTCTCCAAGTTTTTAATCCTTGTTTGATTTTGTATTTCTATTGACTCCTCAGTACGTTCCAATTCTTTGATGCCTTGGTTGTGTGTTGAATCAAGGTCAAAACACTATCAAAACAACTTGTAACTAAGGTACATAGTGCATTTGCATTCCTTCGTTTCCAAGCTCATAGAAGATATACATTTGGAGGAATCATAACACTCGAATTGATGGGTTGGGGTGGGTTGTGGTTTTAAACTTCCACAAAGTATAGTTTGTACCATCTAACTTTCCTTTGCTAAAGATTGGTGGATGAATCCTCAGTGTTGCCAATACAACAATAGCATCAGTTGGTTGCGCCAGCACCAGTACTTGATGTAGTAGATGGCATTTTTCCTATTTGTTGTTAACACCCTTTCCTCTCGCATACTCTTCACTCCACAAAGCCCCCTAGGCTCTGATACCATGTAGAAATTACATGACATAGTGGGGACAAAATTTGAGCAAAGAGTAGAGAACACACCGTAAATATGAGAAGACAAAAGACTGCTTTAATTTCAAATGAACTGATACAAAGATGGCTATGTCCACCCGTACACTTCAACTATGAAGCTTAGATGGTGACCCAGATTGATGATAGACTTAGAGCTTAGGATAGCTGAAAAAACTTTGACTAGGTGAAAGATAGATTGATGATGGCTTTAGAGGGGTCTTCCTTTTATAGCTTGAGAAGTAGTCTGGTCAACATATCTAACCATATTATGAACCTTCCCTACTTGGCCAAGGAATATTTCAGAAAAAAAAATTGTATTAAATTAAATTAGGTTTTTAATGAGCCATAGCCTTAGTTTTATGGTATTTATGTGGATATATATGATGTACAAGGATTGAATTTAAGCTCTTACATTATCAATATATTCTGCAATTAGGTTTTATATGTCCTTGGATTTTTGTTGCTTCATACCTTCTACTTCTACAAATTTTCTTTTTGTTGTGCTACAAACTCTTCTTACTTGAGTCCTAGTAGCTTTCGGCTATACATAATAAATACCCTAGCAATATGCACTGTCAAGGAGAGGACTAGGGAGAGAGAAAGAGGAGAGAGAAGACAATAGAAGAGAGAGGAGAAGAGAAGCAAAAGAGAGAGAAAAAGAGTGACGAGGAGAGAGAAAGACATAAAAGGGAGGAGGGAAGCCATGAAAGCTAGAGAGAGGGAGAGAAGATGAAGGAGACTTGTTATTACAATCTGATTAGAAAAAGTGTCAAGACCCTTACATTTTATATACCTGCCAGTGTAGCAGGTATTTTCCTCCATTAATTTATTCCCGTATTCCCCTGATTTCTCTTCTCTACTCATCGTCCATGGAGTTCAATGCAAATGTGTACATTGCTCGAAAAACAAGGAACTAGTTCCAGGCTTCATTATTCTGCCAAAGTTTATCTCTTAATAATTAGCTGGCCAATTATTACTTAGAACAGCTAGTCTTAAAAACCATAGATATTTTTAATTTTAATCATGCTCTGATACCATGTGACACATGCCTACCAACAATTCCTTGGTAGCACTTTTTAGTGGTTCATCGGAGAACTATCCTAGACGGCTTCGTCTGACACTCATGCGAATGCACAAGGTCTATCCTCTATGTTTCCCAGAGTCCACCCTATAACAGAAGATATCAGTCATCCCCACGAGGATCAACCTACAAGCTCGGGGGTCCTAATTTGATAATTGAGGTCTCTATACATCAACTAGCTCCATCATAAGTGTCCCATAAGGGCTTCTCGTTCGACTGGAGCAATCGTAGTTACCCTTGGTTCATGGAATGCAACACTTTTTTCTAGTATTCGGTTACGATTCAAGGAACCCTAATGGAGTTCGTGCACAACCACCACACATTTCCCCTAAGATAATTTTTTATACAATGTGGGTTGATCGCATGCATGAGAGAGAGAAAGTGACAGAGAGAGAGAGAGAGGGAGATAAATATGGAGAGTGAGTGAGTGACTAATATATATATATATATATATATATATAGGTGAGAGGGAGAGAGAGAATGTAGAGAGGGAGAAATTGCATGTACAACCCTAAACTGAGAGAGAGTAAAGACATGGAGTAATGTGTGTGTGTGTGTGTGTGTGTGTGTGTGTGGTGGGTCATGGTTTTCCATTCTTCCAGGGTGATCGCATGAATGAATCCACGTTATGTGCTAGAGAGAGAGAAATCATTTACACAAGATGGAGTGTTGTTTGATCGAGTGTGCTAGAAAGAGAGAGAGAAACTGAGAACTGAGAATGAGAGAGAGAGAGAGAGAGAGAGAGAGAGAGAGAGAGAGAGAGAGAGAGAGAGAGAGAGAGAGGTAAATAGAGTGAAGGTAGTGGTGACAATTATGGGGAGGTGATGGGGATAATGGTAGTGGTGGTGGAGGTGGCGACAGTGGTGGCAGTAGAGATGGTGATAGTGGTGGTGGAGGTAGCCATGGTGGTGGTGATGGCAGCAATGGCGACAACGACGACGACGGCGGTGATGGAGGAATCTATGGTGGTGGTGGAGGTAAAAAAAAATCTAGGGGTGGAATAAGTGGACTATGTGGAACAAGAAATGGAGGTTGCCTAGAAAATCTCACTCAAAAATCTCGCTTCTCACATGCACTTGCTTACCCCATTGAACTTTTCTAACTCTATCTTAAAGGTAGAAGCTTCCAAGAAGATATTGGAAGAAATAGTTAAACAAGTTAAGGCTATTAGATGAGATATCCAAGCTGCCAAAAGGATCAACAGAAAGCATATATTAATCTAGGAAGAGAAGAATGGATCTTTTATAGAAATTACACATTAGATAGAATCTTAGCAAGGACTAGAGAACACGCAGCAAATATGAGAAGAATAGAGACTACTTAAATTTCAAACGAATTGATACAAAGATGGCTCTATCGACCTGTGTGCTTCCACTATGAAGCTTAGATGGTGATCTAGACAGATGAAGGCAATGAACTTAAAGGTAGCTAGAAGAACTCTAACTGGGTGAAAGATATATTGACCATGCCTTTAGAGGGGCCTTCCTTTTATAGCCCGAGAAGGGGGCATACAAAGATTTGTCTTAAAGTTGGTCCTAGAGACCTCGTTCACAAATAGCTCATATTGGAAGTAGAAGAATGCTTTGTATTGTGCTGCTTAGTCCCACAATTTTCAGAAGAGCACATGATGCGGTAAATAAAGTGACCAATACCATGACTATAGTGTAGCTAGAGACATGTTGTAAATGGAAAACCTTTGATCAAGTTAACAATGACAAAGACAATCTACAATCATCCTCATAGGAAGTCACAATATAGAATTGGAGGAACATGCATCTTGTTTTTCCTAACTGATTATGGAAAAGTGAGTGCTATAATTATGATGTAAAAGTCTATCTACTACCAATGTCTCTTAACTCTTCAAATCTTGAGCCTATACCTTAGTGCATTGCCATATTCATTATGAGATTTTCTTTCAAACCTTAAGCTTGTTATGTCTTGATTGAACTAAAAACAAACTCATATGTGTTTTTGTCATATCCCTTGCTTCTTATCTTCCATGTCAATGATCATGATTGGGAACCTTGTGCATCCAGTTTGTGATAGTCACATTCAAAGAAGTTGTGGTTTAGGTTCTTGAGCTTTATCTTGAATTGTGTGTGGAGGAAAACAAGGTTTACATCGAATTGTATTGCCATGTCAGGTTCTAATCGAGAGCCAATTGAGTTGTTGTGAGTTTAACCAGAGTTAGAGCCTCCTTAAGGGCTAATTGCTAGGAGAGAAATGGAGTAAAAGCTAAAATGCCTAGAATATTGTCATTGATTTGTGTGTTGTAGTTCACAAGACCTGTGATAGGAAGTATAACCTTGAGTTTCTCTAGTTTCCTTTCTTACATTATATAGGTACCAGCTCCCTCCTGCCTTGTGGTGCCTGCTTCATGAGAGTCTTTTGGCTATTGAGCGCATAGCTCCTTGATACCGTTCCCCTAAAACAATACAAAGTGAGGGTGATAACTAATTCTATGTGGTCATTGTTCCCTATACTATAAAGTGTTGAATCGTAGAGAAGCTCTCAGCTTACTAAGACTACCCTACCTTAGAGTGGATTTGTCAAGAATCTCACCCTTCCACATTCCTCGATTGGATAGCTTGTGTACTTACCTAATACATTATGTTAGATAAATAAAATTATATTTCTTAATTAGTCCTTTTATTCACAATTTATGTTAACATAACTTAAGTCACAACACACAAACAATGAAAGAAATCCTTTGGAATACAATTTCTTAATTTATTAGAGAATCTTATACAAGTGTTCACCTTCTAGCCATACAGTAGAATAACTTGAAGGCCTTTATTTTACCAAGATTTTTCCTCTAACTAGTAACGGGGTTCTCAAGAAGTCCATCCTAAGTCATGTAGGGGTTTAGACGGTTCCTAGAAGCCTGAGAGTTTAGTGGCCAGAGCCCCCCTGGCACCCTCAACTCCTCCTTCCCAAGGATCCCCTATGGAGTGACCTCTTGCTATTGGGGCCGGTCCAAACTCTCTGAGGTAGTAAACCAATCTCTCTTGGTCAAGATTTTGTAGCTAGCCTTGGGGGAGATCTAGCACACTTTCCTTTATCCCATTGTGAATTTGGTATATTAGAATTTTGACTAGTTCAATCGCACCTCCTAAGTGCATCAATGAAACTTGTATGCACCTTGCAAGCACAAGCAATTCTTTAGTAAGTAATACTTCTATACAAGTAGGGAGGCAATTAGAGTAAGATGTTAACCAAATGATGATTCTTTCTAGCTTGGTCTATTTCCTTTTTTGATTTTTCTAGGTTTCCATTGGAATATCCATTCTAATTAGTCTTCTTTGTTGGATCTTTCCCTAGTTATTATTGATTTTTCTAACTTTTTTTTATCTTTGCTCGTGATCTTTCTTGACCTACACCTTTGTTGAAGGTTGGTCGATTGGCCTTATTATGAGTCTTGACTATTTTTTTGGACTTCTATGTGTTAGGACATGGTTAGGATTTGTCTTAATTTGTGGAAGCTAAGCTGGAAACCTTGGAATCTTGACTTTTACCTTGGAAGCTACATAAGCTAATAAGGCAAGTATTTTTCCCTAGAAAATTTAAGTTTTTATTTTCTTGAAAGAGATTTATAACAGCTTTTTCATTGTTTCATGAACTAGGGTTCGTACTTTACTTTGTTATGTTGGCAAAGTGAGTCGATATTGCAATATCCTAGGCTTTTAAGAGCTACATATGCAATTCAATAATTTTGACTTACCTAATAACAGTGGGATTTTCTCTATTAAAGAGGATACTTTTACTCAACAAATTTAATG
The DNA here is from genome assembly GCF_053477565.2 of Lygodium microphyllum. Lineage (NCBI taxonomy): Eukaryota > Viridiplantae > Streptophyta > Polypodiopsida > Schizaeales > Lygodiaceae > Lygodium > Lygodium microphyllum. The sequence continues at coordinate 30,352,390 of NC_141163.1, read as the reverse complement.
ATCTACTTTTAACTATCTTAATTTAATTTTTTCTAATTTTACATAATTCATAAATGCTAAGAAAAAATATTCTTAATGCAATTACTTGATTTCTAATTCTTACTAAAATTTGTTGTGGATTTCTCTAATGAATATTTTTTAATTAAAATTTGATTTTTTAATGCACTTTGCATTTATGCAGCTAAAGTAAGATTTAATTCAGTGCATTGTCATGCCATGCAATTTATCCTACCTTTCAAGGTTTAAAAATCTAAACTAATAGTTTCTACTTTATTCCAACATTCCTTTCTTGTCAATATTTTTAACTTACCTAAGTTGTGAATTATAAAATTTCCATTTAAAATTTGGAAGAACATTCAATAAGCCTATGAAAGGAACGTGGGATGGTGTTGCATAAGATGGCCACGATTGCAATTGCATTTGTAACTCCCATGCTCCTCGCTCCATAGTATCGTCTCTTGGTGGGGGCCATTGTGAATAGGGAGTCCTCGTATGCTAGCTTCTAAGCTTTGTTGGTCTTGAAGGGATATGATTGGAAACTTCCAATCGAGATGGAGGTCTTATGGAGATGAAGGGGATGCTCATGAGTGGAGTTCGATCGAAGGAGATAGTCCTGGTTTGATAATTTTGATCATTTTCTTTGCAACTCTCCTCTTTCCTTTTCTTACTACTCTTGCTCTTCCTATTCAGAATCTCTCTTCCTTCTTCTCCTACTCTCTTCCCTCTATTATCCTTCCCTTCCTCCTTCCCCCTATCTCTTCTATATCAATTCTTCCTACCCCCTCCTTCTTCTCTTCTTTTTCTATTATCCTTCTCCCTTACTCTTCTTCTTTCCTCCTACCTTCTCCTTCTTCTTCTCTTCCTCTCACTCCTCCTCTTTCACCCTAGTTTCAACTTCTCCTTCTCTCTCTCTCTCTCTCTCTCTCTCTCTCTCTCTCTCTCTCTCTCTCTCTCTCTCTCTCTCTCTCTCTCTCTCTCTCTCTCTCTCTCTCTCTCTCTCTCTCTCTCTCTCTCTAAGTAGCAATTGATGGTAGGAGAACATGATGATGACAAATAGTTTTGATGATGACAATTGATCAGTATGATTAGTCATCCGTTTTCTCTTTTCCTTTTTAAAAGATTAAGATTTATACCTTTATTGATTTTCCTTCTCTTAAATCCTCTCTACATGTAGGAATTACCAAAGGTTGGGACATTACATCCTCTTCCCCTTAGAGGAATCCAGATGTCCTCATCTCAAAGTTAGGGAACAAGTTGGATTGCAAAACCTGTGGTTTAGGACTCATCACGCATTTGTTGTGCTAGTCTGACTACATACAACATTGAAAGTTCAAAGCAATGTAATGATTTCAAGGACAAGGTCAAATAGCCATTGGAAGGTAGTTCTTATTACAATTGTAGGACTTATTACATCTCATGAAAATATTTCTAAGATTTTTAATTGTCTTCAAATATTTCAGTGGGTTCTAGTCCTTCATCACGAAAGAAAATGGGAATGTATCTTATATAGGATATCTTCATCTATCCAAGCAACATCCTCTTCATGATAGTCTTCCCACTGAATGATATATTCCCTAAAGGTTCTGGTTCGGAGGGTGCATTCTTTTACATCAAGTATTTTGTCAGGCTGAAGCTCAAGGACTCCTTGGCTTGGCATTACAACTTGTTGATCATCAAGAACATGATCAGGATTGGGTACATAACTTTTTGAAGGCTAACATGAAATACATTGTAAACTTTCAAGTGTTTAAGAAGTTGTAACTTGTAAGCATTGAGTCTAGGCACTTAAGAATCTTGTATGGCCCAAAATATCTTAGACTTAGTTTCATGAATTTCCCCAAGGGGAACTCTTTTTAGGATGGACACAAGCAAAAGCCATGTCTCCTTCCTTGAAGATATTAGATATGTTCAATGTCCCACCCTCGTAAGTTGCCACCAATGATCCATGGTGCTCTAAGTTGTAAGGCCCCCATTATGAGGAGAAGCCATGTGTGAGCACTGACATTGGGTGGGTATTGACTTATATGTAAATGAGGTCTATGTGACCAAATGGCAAAAAGGTGACCATTATGGAACTAGCCTTTGGGTTAGACAAATGAGTTATGTTGGTAGTAACTTGAGGCATAATGCATTGAGTTGTGGGGTATGGGAGTTATCAAGGATCCCTATTTTGGGGTCCAAGGGCCATAGAAGTGGCTCTTCGCTAGGGGATCTTAGGGGGGCTAGTGGGTCCAATGTGACATGCCAACTCTCACATTCACCCTTAGCCTTCAAATCACATCAACTTTCTCTGTCACAATTTTGACATGATCATACATCATGCCTCACTTCACTAGTCATGCAAATTCACATTGAAAACCATCTGCTTTAAACATCCCAATAACCTCCAACATTTGCTTCAACTCTTAGTGCATGTCAAGCAATTCGCTGCCTACAGTCGATGAGGAATACAACTATCTTCTTCACATGAAAGGGGTTCAACTACTCTGTTATCATCCTTGGCCATGTAAATCATATGATGAGTGCTTCATCAAAGGTTTCCTAAGAAAACTCCACATGTGTTTGTTGAAGAAACTTCCAAGGCTTGCTATGTTTTCTTAGACAAGAAGATGAAGTCCAGAATAATGACAAAGCTACTGAAGACAAAACTCTTCCCCCCATATGGACAAAATGCTCATCCCTCACGTTTCACCTTCAAGCATTGAGTGGCTGCAACACTTGGCACTATCTTGAGGTCAAGATTGACAAGCAACCTCACACAAAATTGTCTCCCTTTCTTCTAGACATCCGTAGTATTGTTGTTGTTGTCTTCCCATCCAAAACATGCTTGTGTTAAAGGTACTTTTGCTCATGATCCTTGTCAATATCACGTAGATAGCCCATCGCCATGGTCATACTTGTATAATTGGAGAAGAGTAGTAGAGAAGAAGGACTACACAAAATAGAAGATTACATGAATTCTATTGAAAAAAGAATGTTTGTCTTCCCCACAAAAGCCTCCCTTGCTCCTCGTCTTCCCAGTGGCTATGTCTCCCCCCTTCTCCCCATGATGCATTTATTTTTTCCTTTCACTCCTCTTTTGTTTGCATGCACTTCCCTAAGGCTAATTTTAGCCATCTTGTCCATGAATAGGGACTCCTTGTCTTAATGCACTATGGGCCACTCCTTTTGTTAACATTTTTCTCCTTCTTTCTCCAGAAGCATCACACTTCTCACCAAAATCCTGAAGTTGTCCACCCTTGCTTTGAATATCGCATCAATGAGGACCTAAGTGTCCTCCAACTAAGAAGATCAAGGAAATAATATATGCATATTATTGGTTTTCTCTTCTTCGAATGACATTATTGCATTATTCCCAACATCAGGAAGTTGGTCCAACACATACACCATCTAGAGATTTCACACAAAGGATGATATTTGGCATGACAATGGAGTGAGACTTCGCCCTACGGGTAGAGGGGTCGATGAACCCATACTCCCCCTCATTTCTCACTCTCCTTGAACCAAGTGTGATACGAGTCAAGCAATCTAGCATGAGCAGATGCTCGAAGATCGATGCTAGTTAACTTGAATAGGTGACATTAGTTTACTTAGAACCCAAAATTTAGGTCAATTCTCATGGGAATGGCTAAGATCTTATGTTGCAAAGTGGACTCGTGAGAATCTAAGCAGTAGATATCATTTTATTCAAAGGAGTACCGAGCGGTGTCACACCATCTTGATGGATCACTAAATTGTACCACTAAGGATGTCTCAGAGTGGACATGTCACAATAAATGTATACACACACACACACACATACATACATACATACATACATACATACATACATACATACATGCATGCATGCATGCATGCATGCATGCATGCATGCATGCATACATACATACATACATACATACATACATACATACATACATACATAAAGTGTGTGTATATATACATATACAAGTAAAAAACATCACATAAGAATGTACAATCAACATTACCTACTAATACTAACATCATATATCTGCAAGAATATCCTTTTCAACACTGTGATACCACTTATATTTAGCACATATATCAATAGTTTTGCTTTTTCCTGAAGCAAATTTATATGCACATTTAATAGAGCATGTACCTATATGCAAAGCATTTATAATCATGTTCCGCATAATGTGAAAAACCATATTTACGTACATGTTTATTACCATGTTTAACAACATGATTAAAGTATCATGGAAAAAAACATTTAACAGAGTGTTTACCTTGTGAGAAAACTATTCCCATTTAAGATGTATCAAATAACAAGATTCTTATCTAACTACGAATAACAAATCATGATATTTTGAGTTATAAATTTCACCTACAACTGCCAATTCTATTCTCAACTAAGCACAAAGAAATAAAGACAATGGAGGAGGGAAAAAAAACCAACCATTTAATGAAAAAGCTTGGTGAATCATTAGTAAAGAGAAGAGAACCAAGAGAAATCATAGCTTGCCTATCTTTTGAAGAAGTGGATGCAAAGAAGAAGAGCAAGGCCTCTTCATGTATGTGAAATGAGAAAGATAAGTCTTTCCCCTTGGGGGTCCACCTATAGGAAATAATATATATAATGTGTGTTCAAAGGATATCAAGACATACCCTTTCTTTACATGGTATAAGACCATAAAATGACCCATTTTACTTTATGAAACTTATCTATTTTTTGTAAATTGTAATTTTAAATATAAATACAATCTTGTAGATTTTACTAAATAAAATACCCTTTCTTTTGAGCTCGCATGGTATCTTACATGTTTTATAAGGTGTACCCCTCGGGTCTTTCCTTCATGTGATATCTTTGTTCCTTCTTTCATTCTACTCTCCCAAATAGTATATAAAAACGAGTTTGAATATCATTCCTATTGAAAGGGTTTTAAAAATGCTCCACATCGAAGTTTGTTTTTTGGGTGCCACTAAACATAATTTTTCATATGGATTTAAATGTGAATTGGTAGAAAAAGAACATGTTGTTTGATGCACCTATAAACATGTCACAAAGTTTTATAGTTTTATGATTATACCTTGGTTTTGTAGGATACATTAGTTTTGCAAGGAAGAAATCCACATCCTCAAGCAATATGTCCTCTCCATATTCTCAAACATTCTTCTCGTCTAGTGACATGGATGATGAAATCTTGCATGTGCACACACTATTCTTACATACACATATAGTGTATTTCTCCACTCTTCAGCAATTCCAATTTTAGTAAATGAGATGGTTGGGTGAGTATAAGGGTTGTGACGCAGATGCCAACAATTGTGAGTTTGGGTTTTTTTAGTCACCATAAAAACAACCATCTTTCTCATGAGAGTTATTGTGAATCTTGGGAGGGCGGAGCTTTTCTTTTTGAGAGGTGAGGATTGAGCATAGAGGACCTAATTTCACACAAATGAACTTTCTGTTACATCATTACATTGAACATATGTACATTAATTTTGGCTACGCACTAATTCTCCAGTGTATTCTTTATTTTACGTGGAGCATCATATGTTTCTAATTGCATAAGCATTGATTAGATTTACACAACTTCAATGAACACTGTTTTTTTGAGCATGTTTATAACTCAAGCATTTCTTGATAGGAAGCACTGCATAATAACAAGTATTATTGAGGACCAAGACTTCTTTGAAGACAAGAAAAAGACCTTGTGATGCTATTATACTCTTTTCAAAGGGTTTTAAAAATTTATATGATTAAAAGTTCAAACATGTTAAGGAAGCACTTGAGAGTGTATGCGAGAAGTGAGTTTTTGGAGCGAGCTTTAGAGCAAGATTTTTTTTGGCAATCCCCTATTTTTGTTCTACATAGTCCACTTGTTCCACCCGTCACAACCACCATGTCCACCACTACAACCTCATTGTTGCTTTGTCCCTCCTCTTTCTCCTTCTCATCCTACTTTTGTCCTTTACATCCCCTACTCTGTGTGTGTGTGTGTGTGCGTGCGTGCGTGCGTGCACGCGCGCGATCCAAACACCAAATTCCACCTTACCAATTCTCTAGTGCAACTCTCTCTTGATGCTTGTCATCTCTATATGTATATTTATGTATCTCTCCCTCCTGTCTCTCTTTCTCTATGTGTGCATTTGTATAGGTAGTAATCTTATCCATTCTTTTAGTTATGAATCATGATTAGAACCATGTATATTTCATGTTTGATTCACAAATCACATGTTTTATGGTTGATTCATGTATTCATGTGATCTAAATTTCACAAAATGATACTACTTCAAGGCCAAGCTTTTCCTAGGGAATACTAAGAGCTCTCTCTCTCTCTCTCTAGCATTCTCTTGGGAATCACCCTTCCTCTTCCCTCTCTTTCATGAAAATTAAAACAAATAAAGTTATTGAGATATTTAGCCTTTGCATTCGAATATCAAGTGGGAAAAGAGAGGAATAATACAAATTAATGAGATCTTTGTAGCTAGTAAAAGATAACAAATTTTTATTGAATCACCATTTTAGAAAGAAAGTTTTTATAATTAGGAGATTTTCCATATCTAATCATGATCCAAGTGTTTTGGGAGCTTTTGATCTTTTCTGAATTCATCATCAAGGGGCGAAAGCACTCAACAAGAAATGTGATTTTAGCAAATCAATTTACCATCTAAGTGAGTGCCATTTCTATTACTTTTATGGGGCCAATTGCTTAACTATTTGCCTTCTTTAAAGACCTATTTATAGGTCCCACATATTCGTAACAAACATACATGACCATGACCGTGGCCATGACTAGCCCATGATAATCACATTGGCAACATCTTTAAAAGAATTTGATAAGCTTTATATTATTTGTTGATACATATTACAACTTGCTTTGGTACAAAATATCATCCACAGTTTTGTTAATACTAGAACATTATGTCTAGAAATTATTTATCAAGACTCAAGAGCATACAATAATAATTTGTTTCACTTCATGGTAGGAAGTATATGACAAGGAGCAATGACATTATCAAGTCTAATAAGCAATAAGTGTTTATAAATAAAACTTAGGATTTTAGTGGATCAAATAATCAAGGGATCTACCTATTTCTAACACAAGTGTCAAGTCTTTGTACCCATTGTAATGAAGCAAATTATCAACATGAGAGTCAAAGCCTATTCCAAGTATAAAACTTTGTAAATTTTTGAGCCTAGAAAAGAGGACTTAGGTTTTAGTATAAAAGGGCAAGAAGTGCTAATGTAGCATCATTCATTGGCATTATCAAAAATTTCATCCTCCTTGTCTCTGACATTTTTCTTGAACTTGGATGACAGCCCATGGCTACATTGTGCTATGGTAATGGAAGTTGTTCCATGGCATGGCCATGCTGGAATCTCACTTTAGTTCATTTCTTGTCATTTGTAGCTTAGAGTATTTTTGATTTCCTGCTCATTTTCATTGTTAGATTAGTCCTTCTTTACATTGGTATCACAGCTTTAGTTTAGATCCTATCATAAGTCATTTTCATGCAATAGATTTAGTTACAGTGACTAGGGAGTGAAAACCACAGTTAAAATTCAGTCACAGGAGTTAGTTCTTCCATAATCATGGTCTGACAAGGAGATCTCTCACAAACTGTGACTAAGATGGAGGTTCTTGGCATGAACCAGTGGACAATGGCAGGATCCAATCAATTTGGCAACTCGTGACCAAGTTTTGGACCAAAAATTGGGGTAAGTTGGGCAAAATGAAGGTTACGAGACTTAGTTTGGTTCAAACTTGAGTTAGTTTTCAAGAACAGGGGTTTCTTCCCTTTCCTTTCAAGCTTCTCTCAAGAATCCATGGCCAAAGGTTGAGCAAGATCTCTTGCCCATGACTTTTATCATGCAAGCATATACTTTAGAGCCTTGAGATCACCATCTAAGTGCCAATTAACATTAAATTATCTAACTCCTTCCACATAGATCTTCTAGCTACTTGTTTACTTGAAAATTATACCTAGATACGGAGTACATTGGAAGATCCAAGAGAAAACATTATGGGTCTCGTTGGACACTTTGACTATTGCTAGCCACACCAAATTTCCTTTTCAGACTACACACTAAATGGTCAAACAAACATGATATATTTTGCTTTAGCCATGGTGTAATTCATCAATGTAATACCCATCCTCTCCAACTTGCATCCCTTTACAATTCGGCATTCGTCAAGCTTGATAGAAAACTTGAACATTGAAACAAAACCTACCAATTATAGTTGGTATGAACTTAGTAGAAACAAGTGTACTATATTGACAAGTCAATACCTTTTGAGCATTGCACATTGTAGAAATTAGCCATGGAATATTGCAACTTAACTAAGTCAACAAAAAAATTCTCAAAGTTACCGTAGTCATAAGAAATCTTTCTAGCTTTAGTTTCCTCACTTCCATTTTGTCAATGATTTAACAAGTATTCTCCTATTAAATTAGCAATGGATATATTTCGAGCTCGTCTTATAGCTCTAAGCTGAAATGGATGAGGCAAAATCATGTGCTTTATTTTGCTACGATTCAATGCATTTGCTATCATACTATATATGGCCTCATAGCCTTATTGACTAGTCCTAGCTATATCACATGCTATTTGAACTTCTTCCACCGATAAACTATTAAGAATATCCATAAGAACCTCATTTAAAGTAGTAAGCCAGAGGGTTGGATGTCAAGGGTCTCTCAAAATTCCAACTAGACAGTTGCATTTTAAGAATGCCTTTAGAAGCTCCATATATTGATCCTCATCTTGGCCTCTAGCATTGTCAAAAATTTTCTTGAGAAAAAAGAAACATTTTCAGAAAATATAGTAGATCTAGATTGTTTTTCAATAGAAAATGATGAACCTTAATACTTGCACACATCTTTTTTGCACTCCATCATTCAAGGATAGTGATAGCATTGGCAGTAAGATTGATGAGTGATATTGTGAAAGCTCACACTCAACAGCGAAAGACCCATGGACCACTTATTGCTTCAAGTATTTCAAGCCAAGTGCAATGGCTACCTCTCACATAGCCATGCGCGCTCTCATACCTACAAGTGTAGTGAGCTTACCTTCATGCTCGATCGAGTTGCCTTCTTCCATAAGCACTCCAATAGCTCCACGATCTAAGGTGCAACCTCAAGCAAGCTCGATCCTCAAGCTCCAAGCTCCAATCTCCATAGCTGCATGCGAGAGAAAAGAAGAGAAGAGAAGAGAAGAATAAGAGAGGAGAAGATGGAGAGCTTCTCCACTACCACAATCCCTCACCCTCACAAACTCGCTCCCTCTCCCAAGCACAAGCTCAAGCAAGCAAGAACAAGAAGAAGCAAAAGAAGAGGAGAGCTAGTTTTGGACACATGTTAGAATGAGTTTCTTCATTCACTTTTTGCCTTCTATACAAGCCCTAATCCCCTTTGGACACCCCTCCCTTTTTTTTTACATGACTGTCCATTCTAGCCTGCGTTCTCTTTCCCTATTCCCTTCCTATTTACATTGTTCCTTCATCCATGCCCATCTACATTTACAAATTGCACAGGAGGGAGCCTAGTGCTCTTTTACAAAGATTTAGTTTGTGCTTTTATATTTAAGGCATCATGCCTTTCTCTTTTTGCACTTGCCTTGGGCTTTAAATTTTCTCATTGTGCTTTTGGCCCTTTTTCTCCTATTTTTCCATTGGGCCACCTTTTTCCACTTTGTCCTGCATCCTTTTGATTCTCTTTTGCTTTCTTTTCACTTTCTTGCACTGCGGTTAACATTACCTCCTCTCCTAGTGTTGAGTGCCAGTCCCATGGCACTTGTGGGTGAGGACTCATGTGGTTGAAGGTTTTCTATGTGGATAGATGATGGGGCTTTGGGGAGATTGGCTATGGAGAAGAAGCATAACAAAATAAATGAGAGATTACAGAGGCCGAGGATATATTGAGTGGGTAATGGGGGGCTTTGATGTTGATGATTGATTGCAGGTGTTGAGGGTACCTTGTCCTCCCAGTACTTCATAGGCTCTCTTCTCCATAATGTGGGATTTTTAACCCTCTCATATAGCCACTTCTTCCCTAGCCTCTTCGCAACCTAGATGGCACCTTCAACCGCTTGTGGGGGCAGCACTTGGCATTAAACTTTCTCCTCATGAATTCAGTCATCTCTCTATGTTTCCTTTTGGCCTCAAACATTCTTTCTGGGGTGGCAGGATCTTATTCTTCTTGGCCTTCTGATTCTATTGATGGAGGTGGGGGAGGGCTCTACTCATCACTGGGTTGTGCCTCGATGTCATCAGGTTCCTTAAAATCGGGCCCTTTGTCCCTTGGTGGTTCTACTTGGGCCACTGTGGTTGGCTGCTCTTACTCTCCAATTCTGAGATGCTCTAACTCCTCCATCGAGAGCCACGCTTGTATCAAAAGTTGCCTCCATTGTGTCAATCTTGGGCTAGTTCTAGTTCTAGGGGTGTGCTCTTGGAGCCCATATTTTATGGCTCTCCTTGAGACCTCCAGCTTCCTCTTTAGCCCTTCCACAAATTCATCATCTCTAGCCTGAGTTACATGAAGAACTGTGTTTAGGAAGGCATATTGTTGGAGTTCTAGCCGTGCCTTCATTGCTTCGGATTCCTCCATCTTTCCTTGACTCTGCCTCAGCTCTTGTGATAGTGTTGTCACCACCTCCTCTTATTCGTTCCAGATTCCCAAACATCTTCTCCTTGTCTTCTTTGTGACAATTCAACTCTTCTTTTAGTTATTCCTGCTCTTGGAGGGTCCTAAGGAGTCCTCTGCCTCTAGCAGCTTTTTAGTTGATTCCTTGTCCTTCTGGGCCCTAACCTCTTGCAATTCATTTAGTAGTCATTCCTTTTTCCATCCTTATGGAACTCCACATGGGCTTATTTCTTCACCCTTTTCAGCTCCTTGGTGAGCTCCTCTACGAGGTCCTTTAGTTGTCCAGCCCCATTTCTCCAACTACCTTCTCTAGTTGTGGCTCTTTTGCACTTTCTTCTTCCTTCTTTGCCTCCACTTTCTTCCTGACCTCTAGTTCTTTCTTTAGGTCGTTCACTTGCCTATGATAGATGGTTATTTACTTTGTCTTCTCTAGCTAGTTAGGTAGTGAACGAGTCCTTCTCAATCTCTAACTCTACCATAGTGTACTTCCTATCTTCCAAACAGGCAATAAGATTGGATGTGGGTTCCAGTGAACAGAGGATGCGTTCACATGGAAAAACCTCAAAATAAGGGATAAAGGGAAATGGAGAAAGAACAATCCTAGGAGAGGGGTAGAAGAGGATGGGTGGGTGGGGAAGGGACCCCATTAGAGTAAAATCAAGGCATGGCATACAAGCATGAGTAGATCACAATATATGCATAAGAATATGCAAAGAGGACGCGTAGGGATGTATCCTCACACTTAAGACCTTACCGGGAAGGGTGAACTGAGCAACACAGGGACCTAGGACTTGACAAAAAACTAGACGCTAACATCCCCACACTTAAAACATAATCATCAACACTAATAAATAGAAAGTGTAGGGTTAGAAAAACTTGGCCTATGTTGCAAAGAGTCGAGGGGGATTGTCGATATCACGTATGTTGTGGCGCAATCAGCCGTAGGAGGTACCAAAGTGTCATCACAGAATAATTTCCAGCGTGGTAGGGGCCACGCAATAACACCCAGGAAGGCAGCATTGTTGATGAAGTCGCAAGAAATCGCCGATGGCGAAGGATGTAGAACTCCACTCACCATCACTCAGATTGGAATGAAAGAGCAGTCACTCAATGGATATCACTCGATTGAATAATGATGGAAACCCAGTCTCACATCTGGCTTAGGAACCGGAGCAGAGGGAATATGCCAGTATGCACAGTTGATGGTGCATTAGTGCGTCCAACCCCATCTGGTATAGGTGCAAGTAAGAAGGCCAGGGAGCCTTATAGTGCAATGTACAGAATAGGTTAATGTGCCCCTTGGTGATGGCAGAGACCCATCGTGTGCGTGCAAAGGGAAACGAGAATGTACCTGACTCCAAGTGTTGTAATGTCTCTTAATCCGCACCTCTCAATAATTGTTTGAGGAAACATCAGTCACACTTAGCCCCTCTCTATCTCATGCTCTATTAATAGATACAAGAGGGCAACCCGTTCCTGAAACCCATTGATGTTATCCTCACTGTCACTTGTGTAGAGGGTGTATGCCGTGTGCGCGATTGATGGTGCAACTATGCATTCCACCATGTATCGTCATATGGTGCAAGAAGGAAGGTCGAGGAGACTTGTAGTGTCGTGCACAGGAACAATTTTGTGCTTTGTGCATTGAGAGGCCCATCTCGTGCGTGCAATACTCCATTCACACATCTCACCTCTCTATTGGATATAAAGGGAAAGGACTGGTCACTCACCCCACCCTCTGTCATCTCACGCTTTGTTGATGAATATAGAGGGCAGCCCATACTCGCATCCCCATCTAGTTAGGATGAAAGCTCTCATCACTCTAGGTTTGTCGATGAAGATCAACTTCGTCTGGTTGATCATGTCAACATGGATTGGTTGATGAAGAGACATACCCAAGGAGGTAGCCAACGCGTTCGGTGCTTGGATTGCATATTGAAAATATCGTATGTTGGAGGAATCAGAAGCACTGATGGGGTTACAAGATTTAGCGCACCAAGGGAGGTGGCTTGGGAATGTTTGCTACGAGGGATTCAGCTATCCTGGACTGTGGGGTGTTACCATCTTTTCCACAACCAGCTTCCTGTCCAAGGGTATGTGCCACCTTTTCTTAGAACGAGACTTGTTATGACAAGGAATTTCTTCCTTTTCTCCCATAACACTTTTGTTTTTATTTTTTATTCTTATCTTATCTTTTTCCCTACTCCCGAGAAGTTTTCCACATTTTTTCAAAAAAAAAGTCAGCATGACAGGGACATAAGTCATTTTCTCCCATGATCGATATATATTTATTATTATTATTATTGTTATTATTATCATCACTATCACTTCACTCCAGTCTTCACTTGAGTCTTCAATAGATACTTCTTTCACTTCCTTGAGCTCTTTTGAACTTGCATTCACCTATTTCCAAGGCTAGAAAACTTTTCCAAAGTCTCACATACATTCCACAGAACAAGAATAGAGGCTCTATAGAAACTCAACAGAGGATTACATAAGGTTAATAGAAAGCATCAAAACCACATAAGTCATACTAAAACCATTCTAAACTATCAAAAACCATTCAATGAGCTTTCAAAAAACCTCAAAATTCATCAACCATTACTCATCCTTCCATACATAAGAAAAACATAACAAAATAGAAGCTAAACAGAAGTTATCAGACCCAAGTAGACACTATCTGAACATAACAGAACATCATATCTCCACTATAAAATATCATAAGCTTCCAGAACATAACCAATCTCATCCAAAACACTAAAAGAAACTAATCACAATTCAAAATCCATCAAAAATCAACCATTCAGGCCTCAAAAACAACAAAAATCAGCCAAAAAAACCAAGTCATTTCAACATTCAACAATGTACCACCACCCATGAACTATAAGGGAGTTCAATGCTTCTTGGGACACATAGGGTACTATCAATGATTCTTCTTGAACTATGCATTGATCATTAGACCCTTTTACAAATTGTTGATCATATTCCAGTGGACCAAAGAATGCCAACGCACCTACAAGGAACTAAAAAAGGCTCTCACAATCATACTGATTCTGTGAGTTCGAGTTTGGAATATAACATTTCACATGTACATTGATGTCTCAAAGTTTGCCGTGGGAGCTATTTTGTGCCAACATGGTGAACATAATCTTGATTATCCTGTGAGCTTTGCTAGTAGACAACTCACGAATATGGAGATGAATTACTCCACAATGGAGAGGGAAAGCTTGGCCATGGTATTCGCTGTAAAGAAGTTTTGTCGTTATCTTTTGGCTATGTCCTTTGCCTTCTTTGTGGACCATCAAGCCTTGCTTTATCTAGTGAACAAACCTTGCACTAGAGGATGCATAGCTAGATGGTTACTTCTACTTCTAAAATTTGACTTCTCTATGGTTGTGCGCAAGGGTAAGTGGCATTACATGGCAAACCATATGTTTCGCATACCCACCAGAGAGGCTCTTGTATAAGGCATCGTAGATGACTTGCTTGATGCCTCCTTGATGCACACCTATTTAGCATGTCTAGTGTGAGAGAGACCTTTTTAGGGCTGATCTAATGTTGTATTGGGTAGATGACATAGTCCAAGTCCTAGAGAAGGCTGGGATAAAGCACCTTATCCTTAAGATTCAGCCCCATTAGTTAATTGCTAGCCAGCTTTATAGACTAGGATAGGATGGGTTATTGTGAAGATGCATATGTGAGCATAAAATGCATGCTGTTCTTTTCTAAAGCACATGGTGGAATTGCTGGAGGACACTTCAGCAGAGACACTACAACATGCAAGGTGCTGAAATCTCAGCTATGGTCACCCACCTTATTCCACGATGCTATTAAGTTCATGAAACATTGCAATGAATGTCAAAGGACCAAATTACCCATCCATAGGACAAGATGGAATTGATCCCTGTAATAGCAAGAAAGCCCTTTGAAAAGTGGGGGATCGACTTTATCGGGCCCATCAGTCCCGTAGCATAGTATCACGAGCAAATTACATCATTGTAGCAACGAATTTACTCACAAAATGGACTGAAGCTCCCAACCACTACAAAAAATGATGCTAGGACCACAGCTAAGTTCCTTTGGGAGCAAGTGATCTCGCGATTCGACTGTCCAATCGAGCTAGTTACTGATTAAGGCATGCACTTCATTAATGAAGTGATTGCCCATTTACTGTCTACATTCTTGATCATCCATAGAAAATCATCACCATACTACCCTCAAGCTAATGGTCAGGTGGAATCCACAAACAAGATCCTAGTGAATTTATTGACTAAGGTAGTCTTTGCCACACATAGCAACTAGGAAAATAAACTCATGGAAGTGCTATGGGCCTACAAGATAGCCTACAAGATGATAATAGGGCAAAACCATTCAAGATGGCCTACAGGACTGAAGCGATCTTGCCAGTGGAGTTTTTCATTCCAAGCTTGAGAGTGGCATTGCAAGAGAGATGGGATGGAAAGGAGACATGGACAGAATGCGTGGTAGATTTAGAATGCATTTCTCAGACCCGACTCCTAGCTACCCATGCACTAATCTACAAAAAGGCAAGACACAAGAGCTAGTTTGATAAACATGTCAAACAATATGACTTTGAGCAAGGCGACCTAGTTCTACTGTACTCTATAAAGGGCCATAAGAAAAAGATGAAGTTCAAAGGATTGGGACCTTTTAAGGTCCGCAACATTAGTCGAACTAGCAACATAGAGCTCGAGACCCTAGAAGGAGAGGGAGTAGGCTTCTTCAATGGCAATCGCCTCAAGAAGTACTACCCTCCAATGCATCCACTAAATGAGCCTCCAATTCGAGAACCCCTTGGGAATGTCAGAGTAGCCACTATCAACATTGAGATAGAGGACAAGGATGAGGAAGCAATAGAACCTGCCTACCTATGCATATCAGTGACCCAAAAGACCCATGCCTTTGACACACTTATTGATGAGGGAGCTGATTTTAATATTCTTACACATGATCATGCTAAACTCAACCCATTTGGGGGATAGTCCTACTCACTACTAGGAAAGTGCAAAATAGTGGTCTCTATTGAGACAAAAAACCTACCTATGATCTTCTATGTGATGCCTAACACCAAGGCCACCAGTATGGAATTGCTACTAGCGTGCGCATTCAGAAACAAGCACATTGCAATGTCGATTATGATTCCCAGTGCAGAACAGTGACAGCTTTCAACAAGGGCAATGCAACTCCATCGAATCCTGTAGTGCCATTGGTAGAGGAACCAAGTGCAAGGTCTAAGAAGGGGGGTTGTGACTTGTCCCACCCTACTAAGACAAATTGGCCGCAACCCAAAGGAGCCATACCCAGGACCACTGAGCAGTAGCTCAAGTGGGTGCCCAAACAACAACACCTTAGCAGCCAAACATCATGAACCTATAACCACAAAACCTTACGCCCAAAACTGGCACTACAGAAGTAGACAAATGGTGAAGCCGCAATGGGTGCCCAAAGACCTATTGTGCGCTCAAGGCTACTACAAAGGAAATAGTTGGGTTTGGTTGCTCAGGACTACAAGCAGCATGCATATCCCTTTACCTAGGCCCTCCAGCCCATCTCTACAAAATGGTAAGCTAGCAAGGATTGAGAAACCAATTGATTCAAAAAGCACAAAACCCATAGAATCTCAACAAGTCTACCAATCAAAACCGCAACCAGCTGCCCCTAGTCCAACTCAACCTAACACTCCTAGTGTCCCAATGGCTACACACAAGCAGAAAGCAGTGCATCACTTGAGCCCCAAGACAAACTCATCGCATAAGTGGCTACTAAATGCCCCACTGACCAAACCACAAATCCAACATCAGTTTCTAAGTTATCTAGTCTAGCCAAACCCCAACCTCTTTTGCAAGCCTTAGACCCTCTATGAGCATAGATCTATCCTTACCTTGGCCTTGGACCTAACCACTAATATGTAAAGAAGCTAATTCCCATGGGAAATAATTAAATTGAAAATACAAATAAATAGGCTATTTGTCAAGAAACCATAGCTAAGGTAGCTAGGCTAAAATGATATGTACCTATAGCATGGTATGCACCCCAAGCTATGGTGGCCAAGAGTATGCAACCTCTTAGATGGTGGGAGGTTGAGACCTCAAACATGAAATGTTAGAAATGGCCAAAAAGATCCTTGGCTAGCTACAACTTAGCCTTTTATACTTAACCCGAGTAGGCTAAATATTGGCTAAGGTATTAAAGCATTTTTACTCTATTACAAGTCACCCCAACCTAGAAGAGCTTTGTCCTCAAAGTTGAATTTGGGACAAGATACAAGGATGACTACAAGGATAGCTTGAAATAGATGAAGTCATGTTGAAATAGAAGTCTATGCTGAAGAAGACCAAATAAGTCGATGAAGAAATACCATGTAAGTGGAACAAACTATTGTAGGCTATCCAAAACAGGATATAGTACAAATCTGGCCATATCTTGAAGTAGAAGTATCCAATTTCCATGTGCAATCTATAGAAATATAGAGGACAATATGTAGTATCCAACCATGACATGAAAACCAAATTTTAATGAAGATAAAGTAATTAACTTTAGTACAAAAATTTATTACAACAAGCTAGTTACTGTTTAGTGAATGAACCATCCTCTTGAAGATATCATGGAAATTGTTCCAAATATGAAGCATACTGCTAAGAAGACTCTTCCATAGGCAAACCCTTCACTTTATAGGATATTCCACAAGAACTTGGTTCCTTAGAACCTTCTCCCACTTATTAATAATCTTTTCAGGTTCATAAATGATCAAACTATCTTCTTTAAGAGGAGGTAGTTCTTCAAGAACTTGGATTTCAAGGCCAACATACTTCTTAAGCTGAGATACATGAATGACATTGTGGATGCGTGTAGTTGAGGTAAATCAAGTTGATAGGCAAGATCCTTAACTCACTTAATTATTTGTTATGGACCATAATACCTATGAGTAAGTTTATTATGTCCTCCATTCTTAGGAGAAGCATAACCGGATTTTGGAACCTTCAAGAAAGCCGATTCAACTTTGTCAAACTCCACATGTCTTCTTTTCTCATCCGCATAGGCCTTCATTTTCTCTTGATCTTTTCCAATATTATCCCTGCATTGCTTCATAAGAGCCTCCATCTTCTCTAACTCTTCACCAGCATTAGGATTCACATAATCATGAGACAATGCAGAAGACACTTGAACCTTATAGCCATATAATGCTTCAAAAGAACACATTCCAATACTCATGTGATCAGTACTATTATAACAAAATTCCGCAAGATGAAGCTAATGGTCCCATGCATTTTGTGTATCATGGCAAAATTACGCAAGTAAACCTCTAACCATTTGTTGACTCTTTTGTTTTCCCATCTGTTTGTGGATGATAGGAGTCAAAATAGTCCTCATAGAAGAGAACAATCTTCTCCAAAATCTACCCATAAATTTAGTGACATGATCACACACAATCTTCATTGGCATTCCATGAAGCTTAAAGGCACATTTAAACTGATCAGCCACTTGCTTTGCTGTAAATTAAGCATTTGTTGGAATGAAATGGGTTGATTTAGTCAACTAGTCTACCACCACATAAATGCTATTCCACATGTGTTTTGTTGTAGGAAATCCTATTATGGAATCCATGCTAATATCAGTCCACTTTCAATGAGGAATATGTAGTGGTTGAAGCAAACCACTGGGTAGAAGCATGGAATCCTTATTTTGTTGACACAAAAGACAACTCATGACATAGTCTTTAACATCTCTCCAAATACCTTTTCAATAAAAGCTCTTATGGATATTATCAAATATTTTGAACAAACCATGATGTCATGCCTAAAGGTGAAGAGTGCATATCTCACAAAATGTGATTTTTAAAAGATGATTGAGGAGTCAAGAAAGCGCATCACCCTGATACCATAAAAGATCATTGTGCTGTTTATAATTTGGATATCCTTCTCCTTTGCCTTGTTGCAATTCCTTCATCATTTTGGATCCTTGCTCATTAAGCAAATATTCTTCTTGAATGTCATGGATCCAATCCTTCTGCATGGTTGAAATGGTAGAGATAGAACATGCCCACATTCTTGATAATGCATCTACTACCACAGTGTCTATAAGATATCTCAAAGTCATATCCTTGAAGAGTAGCCAACCATCTTCATTGCTTGGGAGACAAATTTGGTTGTGAAAGAAAATATTTCAACACACGATGATCACTTTTGACCTTGAAATGGCTGCCATAGATGTAATGATGCCACTTTTTAATAGCATGCAATATTGCCATATATCTCTTGCTCATAAACATGTAATTGATGCTCCTTGTCATCAAGCTTTTGAGTTTCATAAGCTATGGCTCCATGATCTTGACATAAAATGGCCCCAACTCATGTTCTACTAGCATCCACACATATGATAAACTCCCTTAGAGAAATCTGGGCATATAAGGATAGGTGTTGAAATTAAAAGAGATTCACCTCATTGAAACTTTTATTGGCGATGGAGTCCCAAAAGAAAGCCTCTTTTTTGAGTCTATCCATCAATGGAGCTGCCACATGAGCATAATTCTTAATGAACCTCCTATAGAAGGGCGATAACCCAAGGAATCCTCTCAAAGAGATTGCATTCGTAGGAGTAGGCTATTCTTTAACACATTTTACCTTGTTAGGATCTACTCTAATGCCTTGCTCTCCCACAATATGATCTAAGTATTCCACTTCATCTTCCATGAATGAACACTTTTTCATCTTGCCAAAGAGTGTGTGTCTTCGTAATGTGTCAAAGACCTCTCGTATATGCTTCAAATGCTCATCCTTGGATTTTCTATAGATAAGGATATCATAAAGAAAACAAGGACTATTTTGAACAAGAAGGATTGCAATATTTTATTCATGAGAGCTTGAAAAGTAGCGAGCACATTGGAAAGTCCAAATGGCATAACCAAGAAGTGGTATAATCCCCTTTTAGCCCTAAAAGCTATTTTAAACTCATCTCCTTCCTTCATTTGAATTTGATGATAACTCGAACGAATATCTATTTTGATAAAAACCTTGCATCTTTAAGTTCATCCAAAAGATCATCAATTTGGGAAATAAGATACTTATTCTTGACCATTGACTTGTTCAAATCTTGATAATCAATACACATATACGAAATGATCCATCCTTCTTCTTGACTAAGAGTATAGAAGAGGCAAACATTGATTGACTTGGCTGAATTAAACCCACTTTCAACAATTCTTTAACTTGTTGCTCCACCTCTTCCCTCTCGAACTTGGACAAGCGATATGAAGGTTTGTTGATGGACTTTGTGTTGGGCAACAAGTCAATAGGATGGTTAACCTCTGGCTTTGGAGGCAAAGATGATGGTGGCTAAAATAAATCCTTATATTCCTCCAATAGCACTTCCAATCTTGGATCCCTTTTCTTTGTAGAAGAAGATGGCAGATTTGATAATTGCTCTTCATCTACTTTTGCAAGTAAAAGAGTGAAGATACATGACTTGGCATTGATTTCCTTTCGCAATTTCTTCATGGAGATGAGTTCTATATGTTTGTGATCTATGCCTTTCAATTCTACGTGTTGTCCTTGCCAATTAAATTTCATTTTCATATATTCCAAATCTAAAATAAATTTACCTTGAAGGGTTTTTAGCCAATTACATCTAATAACAATGTCAATGCACCCCATATCCAAAGTGATTGAATCCACTTGTATTGTGCAAGAGGGCAATAGTTCAATTGAAGTACATGGACCCACTTCTTTACTAGACTCATATGCACCATTGGAAACTTGTATATGCAAGGATGATTCCATGTCAATGGGTAGCAACTCCAGCCCGTTCAAATATTTAGTATTAATGAAGCTATGAGAGCTACCCATATCTACTAAAATATGTGCAATCTTACCACCATTAATGATACCTTTGAGTCTTAGTATAATTTTCCATTTGCATCCAGTCCATGCATAATGTGAAATACCACACAAGAAAGATGAGAATCATGAGTGTCACCCGAATCAAATGGAAACAATTCCATGGGATCATAGAATCCTTCATTAGTGCCATCCTCTTCTTCATGAATTTCTTGGACCATTGGATAAGCATCAACATGCAGTAAACTGCCCTCTTGTTCCTCTTCTTCTTCAACTTCCACATCTTGAGTGATTACCATATTAATTTTTGAATTATTTTCT